>NC_056729.1:413389061-413764061 GCF_019279795.1 Protopterus annectens
AATCAGTCTGGATAGCCTAATAAACTGGCCCCTAAGCACATTCTTTCATAAAATATGGATGCTGGCTATGAAAATCCAGGAAATTATTCCTATAAGTTTCTTTTCTGTAGATGGAGGAAAGTGTTCCATTGTTGCTATCCAAAGAAATGATGGTGTCCAGAAAGTTAATCTGTGTACCTTGTCCAGAAACCACAAAGTCTAAGTATGGGATACTGTTAGATAAAGATTCAATAAACGTGTTCAATTCTGTTTAATGTCCGCGCCACACAAAAAAATATTGTTAATGAAACGCTTAGAGAGATGCACTTTGTCAAAGTTAGGTAACAGTTTAAGGGTTTCCAGTTCCCATGTACCTACTACAAGATTTGCAAAGGCTGGGGCCATTTTCGAACCCATAGCCACTCCTTTAACCTGCTTGTAACAGCTTCCCTGTGCCCATTAGCAGGGATATGTATTCTATCAAAGTAGTAATACATAGAAATTGGAATATTATTTCATCACAGCAGAATCTTGTTCAAGTCATAGGACATTCTCCTAATTTTTCATACAAAAGAACGAGAACACTCAAGATGTCCTTTCAAAGAAATGAACGTTTTCAAACAGCAACAGACTAACGCAGAAAGAGCAGCATGGCATGTTTCAGTGCAATGGTTGTGTAGTCTGCACGCATATTTATACAGATACAGAATACACTTTCAGACACAGCAATACTAAAGTTGTGTTTAAAAGCTATTTTGACTGCCACACTAAATTTGTAGTATTTGCAACACCTGTAATTCGTTTTATGTTGGTAAGACAATAAGAAAATTGTCAGATCGCATTAAGGAGCATTTGGCTGCCATTAGGCAACAAGATGACAGCAATGCTTTAGGCAGACAGTCTTCTCTGTGCTAACTTCTCCAGTTTTAAATTCTTTGTTTTGGAGCAAATACAGCAATTCTTTGGAGACTGTGAGACATTCTTAGAATTGAAAGAACTCCATTGGCAATTACTCTTGAATGCTGATAACGGACTTGGTCTTAATGAAAATATTAATGTTAAATGTGCACTGCGGTGGTCATCATAATATTCTGATATTTGCATTACAAGCTATCTCATTGTTTTGTTTAATTCTTATGTTATTGCCCATTGCTTTATGCGCACACAGAATGGTGAGTTAGTCCTGCTAATTCTTTCATAGGGACACACATAGCATGGGGATTGCTCTGATTTGATACATTAACAAATGTCTTTGGTTTGACTGAAAAGATTTTTTATGTAGTAACATTGGTCAACAGTATACAGCAGTGGAAGCCACTTTGATACCTCTGACAAATCACTTCATTGGCTACAAGTACTACATCATGCATATTTTGGTCTGACAATTTGAATATTGTATTACGTCTCATTATTCCCTATTTAAACAGAAATTTTGAGTTGCTTGCTTAGATCTGAAGAAGTCCGTGTACATAATAAAGGATGAAAGCGCTAATCAACAGTTCAGACTCAGTGTGATTCCTTTCAAGAGATTTTTTATTTTGGTGTTTAATTTAGAAGTTTGAGATTAGAGACAGAGACAGATATACATAGATAGATAGATATACACACACTAATATATATATATATATATATATATATATATATATATATATATATATCTATATCTATATCTATATCTATATGGATCACCTTCATTTGCCTGAAAGCTCATTTGCCCGACACTCATTTTCCCCAGACCAAATGACTGAAAGCTCAATTGCCTGAAATCACATTTGCCCGAAAGCTCATTTGACTGACAACTAGTATTAGCAAGAAAATGGAATATGCCCCCCTCCCCACTGCAGTGCGACCCTGGAGTTAGAATATATAGGTAGGGGGGGTGTGGGGGGGTGAAGCCCCCCACTTCATTTCATATGATATTGTTACCTTTTGATGAAATATTGCTTAGTAACAGGAAAGTGGGGGGCTTCGCCCCCCACACCCCCCTTTGTGGGGGGCTGTGCCCCCCACACACCCCCAACTATATATTCTAACTCCAGGGTCGCACTGCAGTGGGGAGGGGGGCATATTCCATTTTCTTGCTAATACTAGTTGTCAGTCAAATGAGCTTTCAGTCATTTGGTCTGGGAAAAATGAGTGTCGGGCAAATGAGCTTTCAGGCAAATGAAGGTGATCCTGTGTGTATGTCATATATATATATATATATATATATATATATATATATATATATATATATATATATATATATATATATATATATATACACATACATACACATACACACGTGTGTATGTGTGTGCGCATTTGATACATATATATAATATATGCACATATAAATACACACGTGTGTGTATATATTTACATATATATATATATATATATATATATATATATATATATATCACACGTGTGTGTGTATATATCACACTGTATGTATGTATATATATATATACACACACATATATATATATATATATATATATATATATATATATATATATATACACACACACACACACACACACACACACACACATACATACACACACATTATCTAGAAAATTTACACACAGCACCATAAAAACTTGAAGTTTTGTTATACAAAGTCCATTCAAGTGCACAAAGATACCCACACACTTTTCTCAACCTTCAAGACTATAGTAAAATAGTCCTGAATATACCCCAAAGTCTGTTAAAACTGACTTGCTCATTCGCTGATGTCAGTATATTGTCGATAACGGCATATTTTTAATGGATGGCAAAACCAGTATCTTCAGCGCAATTCCTTAAGTGCAAGTAGCCAATTGGGATAACAGCTTAAGTATTAAACCTAGATACAATTTTAAATTAAACTTCTCAAAGCTACAATTAACATTCAAATGACATTATGTTTAAACATCTTATACTACCAAGAGAAACCGTTACAATAAAGCTCTGGTAGCCACTGAGCTTATACATCCAAAACTAAACATAGCCATGGCAAATGAAGTTCTAGAGGAAAAGAAATTGTTTACTGGCAAAGTCCGACTGGGCAATACCCATTTTCAGCAAAGGCTCGGGGAGTAGAGTTTCATTTGCTTATACTGCATTATACAAAGTCTCAGTTAAACACGGAATAGTTATATTTCCATTTATATAAAGAAAAGTTAAACAACCAATGATTGCATTCTTCAGTGCTATACACACGCATACTGCTACAATAAAAATAGTAAACACAAAAGAAACTGTGAGAAACTACAGCCTTCAAAAGAAAGTGTACACGGTCAAATCAAAAGCATATGAATAAAGGGTCAACTGCCACATGATTATGACCAACTCATTACTTAAACCCTCCCAGAAAAGTTTAAAGTTCTTATCACTAACCATAAGCATTCTTCCAGTAGAAGACTAATCAAAAGAAATACTCAAGAAAAACAGCCTCCACCAAAAATACAGCATTCTAATAAATCCAACCACCAAGTAATCTACATAGTGAGACGTCAAAGATTTAGTCACTACATACACCAACTGGGTGAAAACCATACAGAAAAAACTCCAGCCAAACTTACCACAAAGTTACTGGGAGATCCACTCTATATTGATAAGGAATCTGAATCCAGTAGGTTTGCATTAACTGCAAACACATTTTTCTAATCAGAATTCCAACTTCTAAAATCATCACTGATGAAATAAAGTAATTAATTCCTATTTTCATGAAAAATTCTAGACAACACTGCGCCAAATTAGAGGAATGGGGGCAAAGGAGAGAAGAGAGCCAAAACAGCAGTGAAAACCCATCCTCAAAAGCAACAAATTGTTCATGTATTTATCCATCAAATTATGAAAACCAAGTCAAAGGCTGAAGACGTTACCCCCCCACCCACAACTACAAAAACAGGCAAATTAACCCAAAACATCAAATCACTATAAAATATATATAAAATGAAAATTGTAATACAATGTACAATGCTGACGATTTTACTTTTTAACCATAAAATCATAATCATCTTTCGGCTGTTCCCATTAGGGGTCACCACAGCGGATTATCTGTTTCCATTTCTTCCTGTCCTCTGCATCTTGCTCTTGTCACACCAACCTTGTAAATTCAATAGGCTGCCAGCATGGATTCGTTTTTCTAAAATGTTGCCTATGTAGCATAAACTAAAAGGTACAGGAGCATATTGACATTAAAATGAAAAACATGGGAATCTCCATTACAGAATATGTGCAGAAACAAGGCAATATCAATATGATACAAGCTAATGTATGGAAAGGTAGTTGTAAATGTGGCAAATAAAAGATAGCACTGATGCCACCTTGGTGGAAGAAGTTAAAATATTGAAATTTAGTTTTAATAGTCAGCAATGAATGAGAACCACTCCACAGTCTAGAATGAGGGGGGGGGGGGCTTTCCAGTCAATTGCTTCAAGAACAGGTAAAGAAACAAACTAAACAACAATTCTGTAGAGTTACAAAACTCTAAAATGTACAACACATATAAACAAATCTCCAGCATTTTTACAGCCAACAAAACCCAAACAACCCCAAAATAAGCCTTATTAATTTAGATCATGTAGAACAAAAGTGCCCACAGAGCACAAGTACTTTGTGACTCCTGCCTTCAGCCATTCAAGACTTCTTCACTAACAGGAAATAGCAAGGCCTTATAAGGATACTCATTCCCCTGGTGTCACAGGAGGTCAAAGACCCTGTATTTAACACATGCATACAGTGCCACAGTAAGTAAATTAAACTAGAAATCACTTGGTTTCAACTAGGCATACAAAAATCACAACTGCCAATGAAGCACTTTTAGCAAAAACTGAAATTCACATGCCTTATTTTTCCAGTCATTCAGAAATATTAGTGCAGTTTGTACAAACACTGTGCCTGCTTTCAGAAAGTCCCCTTGTAAGGCTTGCCACCACAGTGGAAGAAATGTTCCTATAAATACAGTGCCTGAAATTCCTGCACTGAACTGGTGGAAACTTTCAGGTAAGGCCACTTGATATCTGGTGGGATTACAAAGTCATAGTTTTCAATAATTAGGGAAATAATTCTCTCCTTCATTCACAATAAGCGCTCGAGCTTTATGTGGTGATGTGATACGATTGTAAGCTATAAAACTGACAATGCAGATACCTGATGCAGCATATACCAGTTTTGTTTACGTATTATGATTATATGTACACATACACACACAAGTGTAATAAAAGCCAGCACACACAAAAATTAAATATCTGTAGTATTGTTATAAAATGGTATGCATACCACAAAAAATAAGTGACAAGGGCAAAGCTGTCAAAGCCCTTATAAAATCTTCTGCTCCCTTTCAGGACTCCAAAACTTGATAACTGTAGTGGAAATGTTTTTGGTATCCCATCCCCATCTGTCATTTTCCTGCTTTATGCCAGGACTCGTCCTTTTCTTAACTAGAGCACATAAATCCCTTTTCCATTTATTTATTTATTTTTTTTTTACAGACAACTAAAGCACAAACGTTACCTACATTCTAAATCCATTTACATCAAATCATCCTTATCCTTTTATCATCTAAAGGTGCACATAATGGCCTCGAGTTATCTTATTCACAGTTTTCCCCTTTAAAATTAACGCTATCAAAGACCTTGACAATCATAGAGAAACAGCAATTAGCCTGTACTACAATTCATAAACTCTTACAACTACAAGCAGGAAGACTAATAACCCCATCAAGTTGGGAAAAATTCCAATGCTATAAAAAGAACTGGATACAAAGCCCAAAACTGTTTCAAAATTGGGCCACCATAGAGAAAGCATATAAGGGATGATGCAAAAAGGACTGGGGCTAATGGTATGAGTATTAAAGAAGAACAGCCATTCAAATCAGACTGCGTTAAAAGCATGCAGCTTTCTAACCTAAACACACACTAATGTAGCAATAACAGAAATACTACGATAACTAAAGACCATATCAAAGCAAGGGCAAATCCATGCCCTTAGAGAAACATGATCTAACTCCGGATGGATTCTTGTCAATACCGTCAGCTAACAGGCTGGTCTTCCTACATATGCATCTCCTTGAATTCTGACATCAAGTCACTGCGTTCAGCAGCATGCTTAACACTTAACGGTTCATGCCGTTAAACTTCTACTTAAAACTGCCCATTAACTGACACGGCTATATAAACATTGCAAAGTACAGTATTTCTTGAGTTGGGTTCATAAAACGAGAAATCAAAGACTGTCAACGAAATTATGCAATTTCCAATGGCATCACATTACTGCATGAATTTTATACAGAACACACACTAAAAACAAACACGCGGCTACTCCGAACTCACTAAACGTTAAAAAAATGAAAAAAAAGGAGTACATATTAAGTCTTTCAACAAAATAAAAAAAAAACCACTAGTGAAAGATACATTATCAAAGATACTCCACTCCAGATACCACCCACACATAAAAGAAAACCCAAACATTCACAACAAAAACAGAAGTTCAAAAACGTGACAAGACTCCAAACTGTACCCTTCCATCAACTGCAAAATATTTATAAATAACCACACACACAAATAAAAGGTCCCCTACTAGAATACACAAAATAAGCATTTTACCCCCCCCCAACCAAAAAAAAAAAAACTGTGTAAAACATAAAAGAGAAAATGACCAAATGTCCACTTCCAACAAAACAGACAGTCATCTTAAAAGCAGCTGCAGGGGGCAGCACAACCAGGAAAACTTTTTGTTGTTTGTATTGCGAAGTACCAAAACCCCGACAATTGAACAACTGAGTCAGCTGTACCAGCAAGACAACTTCAAGTGCCAACACCTCCCAATATACAATGCGACAAAAAGCCAGCCTAGCCAAAAGCCAACCCAATGTCCCCCGCAAAAATTATAATCTATAAATCAATCTGTGAACACACCAGCATCTAGCACTATGCAACCACCAGTGATCAGAAAGAGAAATTATAGACGCCATCATGTTACCTTCAAAGAAAAAAAAAAGAAACACTTTCAAACTCGCAAAAGTTTTTCGTTCTACTTTCACGATTTTCTGCTGCTCGCAGTGGGAAACCACAAATGAAACTACAAAAAACTAGTAATCTAACAAAATGGAAAACAAAGTCAAAAGTAAAAGTTTACCCTTGCTAACAAATCCAACAAGAGATTTCTTCGCCTACATAAAAAAGCCCAACAGCAGCATCGTTTTGCAGCTGCCCAGATTGATCTGGTCTCGTTGGCGTCAAAGAGTCGCGGCCGCCGCACCCTAGGAGCAGCCTTCAATATCCCACCGCCAATCCAAAGCCTCTACTTAGAGAGCGTCCCCAAACTACAGCACTTACTGCACAATACTGTATAGAGACTGTCTTCAAACTACAGTATTTTGTATCTCGTCTGTTGAGAATACTTGCTCATAGCCCATCTCTTACAGACCGCTTTTAATTTTAAAAGAAAACAGTGTTATGTTATTAAGCCGTCTTAAAAAAAATCTATATGATTTTAGTATATTGCGCGAGCTGGCTGTAATAGTTTCTTTGTTGTTATGTTCCTTTCTTTCCCGCGGCATGTGTTATAAAAAAAAAAAAAAAAAAAAAGGGACTTTTAGCATTCTAAACGAGGAGGAATGTTCGTCTTAATGGAAAGTGTGCGTATACGATAATAGCGTGTATGTCTGTAATATATATATATATACATGTGTGTATGGGGCGTTTGGCTTTATTGGCCTGAATTTGTCCATAACAGACTTAAAAAGGAAAAAAAAGTCATGGGCGTTCAGAACTGCCATACCGCTAAAACACTTGATATCCTTAAGGAGTCATTTGCATATATCCCATGTTACCTCAAATACAAGATGTTTTAAGGAATCACACAGTGGAAAATCGAGCTTGGCTAATTTTTTTCTTGCAGTTTTTACTAATTGGCTTGTCTGTGCGACCTTGTTACTCGTTGTTTTAATTTGTATATACATGTGTGTGTACACACATGCATACATTCGTGTGTATATCTACACACACACACGCACACTCCTTTTCTTTTCGAAAGCTTGAGTAACACTCCATTTACGTGAAAGTGCACTTAATGAAAGTGCACTTTCACGACTACTTGTGCATCGAACCAATAATATTAAAAAATAAAAAGGAATTTTTGCAGGGGTGCAAGCCCCCCTGCTCCCCCCACACCCACGCTACTTTATACATACTAACTCTGAGATCCCACCACAGTGGGGAAACAGCTATATTCCTTATCCCCACATTAGTGTGCTTCAGTACTGCAGTATTGTTTTTTTTTTTTTTTTTTTTTTTTTTTTTTTATTTAATGTTACCAGTTCGGTAAACTAGTAGTTGTGAAAGTGCACTTTCGCGTAAATAGAAGTAGACCAATATAGTTACATATAATATATATATATTCATAGGTAGGTACTTGGCAATTGGCCTTAGGGCCTATATAAGCCTAGCCAAAAAGGTACCCTGGCTTTCGCCACCCAAGAAAATTATTTTTCTGTGCCCCTGTCAAGCAGAGCCACAGAAGTGATCCCCTGGTGAATTTTCTATGTCCCATCCAATCATCAAGATTTTTCTTGAAGAGTGCTAATGAGGAGCTCTATTTGACATAGATAGGTAGTCTGTTCCAGAGTATGGGATGTCTCTGGGACAGGAATCTATCCCTCCAGCATGTTCTGTTTATTGTGGTGGCAAGGTTTAGGTCCCTAGAGCGTGTAGCTCGGTGGGAGTGGGATTTCTTTAAGTGGAGCATGTACAACAGCTCTGGGTTTGACATAGCTTTGTATGTTAGGCAGAGACGGTCTGCGTAGGGCATCTGTTTGAGGCCAGTAATCATCTTTGTGAGATATTTCTGCAGCCACTCCAGTTGTTGTAGATGTCTTGTGAGGTACATACCAAAAGGGGCGTTGTACTCTATAATGGGTTTAATGAGTGATGAGTAGAGGGGAACAATGACCTCTTTTTTTTCTGGATGAGAAACCTTTTGTGATGAGGTGTGCCACATAGAAGGATTTCCTGACCATTGTGGCGATGTGATTATCAAAGGAAAGACTACTGTCCACCTGTGTCCCAAGATCTCATCACACTTTCAGTGTTAAGTAGACTACCGCCTATGTGGTAGTTCGTGGGTACAGAGTTTTTACCAAAGGAGACGACAATGCACTTTTTGGCATTGAGCTTGAGGCCATGGCTTTAACACCAGGCATCTGTCTCAGTGAAGCCCTTTTGTAGGATGTCCACATCATTAGGAGTTTCGATTATGGCTCCTAGTTTGCAGTCATCTGCGAACTTAGTTAGCCAAAGACCTTCTGTGTTAGCCTGTACTTCAGAGAGGTATATACCAAACAGGAGAGGACCCAGGACTGAACCCTGTGGTACTCCACTTGTCACTGGTCTGAAGTCGGATTTGGAGTCTGCTACTTTCACAGTGTGGGTTCTGTGTTCTGTCAGTAAGCCAGTTGGCAACCCATCTTGTGACATAGGGATTTATACCTAGTTTAGTGAGTTTATCTATAATTCCAGAGTGGGAGATAATGTTGAAAGCCTTGGCGAGATCTAGATAGGCAGTGTGAACCACCTTTCCCTCATCTATGGCTGTGGTGACTGCTTCAAAGAAGTCTATCAGGTTTAGGAGACATGATCTGCCTTTTACAAACCCAAACTGGAGATTACCAATGACTTTGTTTATAAGTTTCATGATGATACGTTCCATGGCCTTACAGACCAGGCTCGTCAGGCTGAGGCGGTAGTTCCCAGGGTTCGTCGTGGCTCCCCCTTTGTGGAGTGTGATAACTGTCATAGTGCGCCATTCAATGGGCACAAAGCCTGAGGTGAGGCTATGATTGAACATGGTACTTAGGTGGGGTGTCAGTTCATTCTGTAGTTCTTGTAGAATGCAACCTGGGATGTTGTCAGGTCTCATGGAAGCTGTGTTCTTGGCTTTGGAGAGAGAGGTTTTTACCCGTGCAGCCGTGATTACAGGAACTTTGCATTCTTCCGGTATAGAGATGGGCCCTTTAGGGGGGTGAGAGGGGGCTAAAATTAGCACGGAACCTATCTGCCAGGATGTTGGCAATATCAGATGGTTCTGTATATTTAGTGCCATTGTGTTGTAACTCAGAGCAGATCTGAGTGTTGCCATTGAGATTCTTGACATAGCTATAGAATGCTTTGTGGTTGTCTTTAGAATCAGTGGCGCTTTTGTTTTCATAACTAGGCTGACTAGGGAGTTCCTCCAATCATGGGATTTTACTCTTTTTTGCAACAGTTTCTTCTGTTGTAGAGTTTGTTTATGGCAGAAGACCACCAGATTGGCTTATTTTTTGGAGGATAGCATCTTGGTTCTGTTAGGGATCCATGCACTCATGTAAGTACTTATAAAGTCGTACCTCTATTGTCCATCTGCATGGGTGTCGTGAAGTTTGCCACTTCTGTCTTAAAGAAGTATGAAGTTGGCTTTAGAGAAATTTTTTATGGTTGTTTCCCTAATGGGGGGTGGGGTGAGATGTGGATGTCTAGGGTGATTAGCTTGTGGTCGTATTTGACCAATGAGGAATTGACCTCTGGTGTGGAACACCGGTCGCCCATGTTGGTAATGACCGGGTCTAGGATATTGCTGCCCCTTTTGGGGGTGTGGATAAGTTGATCCAAGGCATTGGAATTTATGAATTCCAGAAAACGTTGAGCAAAAGAGTTGGTACATGAGTAGTTTTCCCAGTTAATGGTGGGGTGGTTGAAATCACCCATTATTAAGGTGTTGGATTGTACCCTAATATTTTCCAGTGTATCAAGAAAAGAGGAGTGGGAATCCTGGAGCATGGCGAGGGGTCTGTAGCAAGTTACAATTTGGATTGCGGTCTTGCCCAGAGTTAGTTGCACTTGGATAATCTTGGATGCATTATGCTGAGCAGCTAGTTTGGAGGTGTGGACATCCTTAATGAATATGGACACGCCTCCGCCTTTAGTGTTTCGGTCCAGGTTAGGTGGCCAAAAGGTCTGGTATGAATTATAGCCTGGTAATGCAGGGGTGCTCTCTGGAGCTTTGAACCAGGTCTCTGTCACTGCACAGATGTCGATGTTCTCCATTTTAAGGAGTGCCTTGAGTGAGTGCATTTTGAGGTTTAGACTTCTAGCATTGAGTAGCATTACCCTCAGATTTTGTTTGCTTGTACCTGTTACTGTGGTGAATTTGTCATTTGAACCTTGCCTAAAAAAGGCACTATAGGGGTGGCAAGAGCCTTTGCCAGTATCCGGAATTCCATGGGTAACATGTGCAGGCCATCTCTGGCAAAGCATCGTAGTCTGTCGACCATGTCATCCCAGGCAGGCAGATACTGGATTCCCTTAAATGACACTAGAAGCTTAGCCAATTGTTGAAGTCAATAATTTTGTCCTTGTACTGTGGTATCATTCTAGGTGATGGCAGGATGCTACTCAGGGCTAGGGTCATACTTGCCTGGGCTACAAGATCAAAGAGCTCCTCCATGTCTCTTTTCATGTAGTCCAGGGAGGTACATCTCAGGTCATTCACTTCAACATGGACAGTGACAGAGTCATATTTGTACTTATTGTGGAGTGACCTGAGTGTGTGCGTTATGTGGCGGATCCTAGCACCTGACAGGCAGCTGACAGTAACTTTCTCCTTGTTTAGCCTGGTGAGTGGAACATCAGTGTGCCTGACTATAGAGTCACCTATGATTAGAGTGTTGGGTACATTATGCCTTATGGGCTGTAGTTGAGTGGCACACTGAGTTTGTGGGCTATGTGTCATTTGGGTTGTGTTGGGGGTGGAGGTTGCTTGCATTTCTGCTTTGGAGGTCTCACTTGTTTGGGCAGATTTTTATTGAGAGCCTCCGCGAATGTAGGCATGTGTTTTGTGCTTCTATGTGTGTGTTTTGGTGGTGTAGGTTTTGAGGGACTATGTGATGATTGTGGTGAGGTGCAAGTGTTTACCTTCTCCTCTTGACTGTCTAGTCCAGTCTTCTGTGAAGAGAGCTTTGCTTCCAGTTTGGCTATATAAGTGCATCTCTCACAGGTTGTAGTGTTGGATGGTAGGAGGAGAGGGTTGTCTGTGTACATGAGGCAATTGCTAAATTGCCCCAAGATGCCCAGATTCATCAGTTAGACAGGGGAAAACACCGGGAGCTGACCAATAGACATGCCTGGATAGGTGCTTATTTATTAAGTACTAAAACTGTTTTCCTCTAGACAAGTGAGGAAAGTTGAGTGCTGTAGTAATTTGTAGCTTATTTAGTGCTTACAATGAGTTCTGAACAAGTGCTGAGCTCAAAGAAACAGATTTGAATGCTAAATCTAAAAAGCCGGCTAGTTGTAAGGGGAAAATTTGAAGAGCAGACTTTATGGCGCAGGGAATAGTTTAACCCTAGTTAAGCAGGGGGGGGGGTGCTCAGGAGCTTACAAACAGTCCTGGATACAGCAAATCTGTATCTGGACTAGACTTGTTACAGGAAAGGAGGGAAACAAGCTTAGAATTTTTTTTCAATAAAGTGGAAATGGAGAAAGCTGGAACAGAAGTTAATTCAAGGTTAAGAATCTGAGTGGGTTGGCCTTCACTAATGTTCTCTCTCTATTATTGAATGAACTAATGACACTAGACTGGGAGGAGTGTCCCAGATCAAATATATAGTATGGGCGGGCAACTGCAAAGCCACCAAGTATAAGAACACCACAACAATGGGGGGGGGGGGGGGTGGAAAACTAAAACTATTACAGCTACTAGCTGTAGCCACTAAATGAAAGTTTTAAACAGATCAAGGAGCAAGCAGACTCTAGAGAATGTTTTTAACTGCAAACAGACTAGACTAGAACACAGAAACCTTAAAAAATCAAAAATGCACGGATAGAGCACTCAAAAACAGAAAATACAACTCTCATTATGAAAAAGCAGTTTACAGTTAAGTAATTCAGTAAACATGCAATTAGAGTAATGAAACAGTATCTAGCAATGAAAAATACAGTTAAAACAGTATAAAACAGTACATAAATGCAGTGAAACAGTAAAAAAGCTTTATAACAGTTCAAAATGTAGTAGATTAACTGTATAGCACAATTATAAGCATTACAGAAGTGCAATTCAATGAAATAAGTGTAAGAAATAACTTAGCCTGCTCTTGGAATCTTAAGGAATTTCTGATAGTTTCAGTAATGAATTACCATCCACAGCCTGATTTATTTATAAAGATGTATATCTGTGTATGTATGACGTACATATATATTTGTGTATGTGTGTGTGTGTGTGTGTGTGTGTGTATATATATATATATGTGTGTGTGTGTGTGTGTGTGTGTGTGTGTATATATTTGTATGTATATGCACACACATTTTATATATATATATATATATATATATATATATATATGTGTGTGTGTGTGTGTGTGTGTGTGTGTGTAATTTATTGACCAGGAGCCCATTTTCAAAGAAGACCCGGTAAAAAAAGCTACAGCAGATATATATATAAGAGGTGTTAGAACAAAAACTCAAATGCATCACAAAAATATCGACATTGCAAAATCAATACTGTAAGAAACTATAAGAAGAAAACTAAAAACACACCAAAATGGAAGAAATGACTGACTGAGCAAACACAGAACTGCTGGAGAACTCAGAAATTGCTGCAAACCACTTCTTTAGCATCAAAAATTATTTTTACGCTTTCGCCACTTGACTTCTTCAGAATACAACTGTATCTCTACTTGACTTACAAAGCCATGTCTGACCCAGCTCTGTTAGAAATGCTACATCTAAAGAAATCCCAATCCCTCCGCACCACACGATCCAGAGACCTCAACCCCATTACCACAATCAACAGAACGTGCTGGAGGGATAGGTTCATAACCCAGAGACTGCAAATACATGTCAAATAGAGCACCTCACTGGCTGGAAAATAGAAAATTCACCCTGGGATCACTCCAGTGGCTCTGCTCAACAGAGACACTGGGAACTAACGTCGGGTGGCACGATGCCAGGGTAATCCTATGGGATAGGCTTGCAAAGGCCCCAGGGCCATTAGACTAGTACACACTTATAAACATATATGAACATTTAATTAATCAATTAACTACAATAAAAATTTAAAGCAATACTAACCTAAAAAAACAAAACCTGTATTAATTACCATTCAAACCTTTAACCTTCTTTGTTTTAAAAAACATTGCATATTTACATTTTCATTTAATCCAGGGACTTTGTTGGAATGCAACCTCATTTGCCACCTAGCTTCTACAGTCTCTACTTTTTCTTTAAAATTCCCCCCTCTTAATTCATATGGAACTTGCTCAAGTACCGAAAAAAAAAATTTAATTGGAACAAACAATAAAATGTTTGCATCAAGCATTATTGGTATATTTATCTCTTATACTATAAAGATGTTCCTTTATATGTTTTTCTAAACTATGGGTGGTCATCCCTATATAAAAACTAGTACATCCTGAACATAGGGCAATACACACCAACCCTTTTGTTTTACAGGTGTGCCTTCCTTTTAAATATATGGTGAACTTTAAACTATCCAAATAAATATAAGTAGTAACATTAATAAATCTACACAGATTGCAGGAACCACAAGAATACATACCCATCTTCTTAATAGTGTAGGGAAATATCCACTATTTTATCCTTTTCTAACATACTTTTAAAATTTCTTGTTTTATAGCAAACAAAATTTGGGTGTTGATCAAGTGTGTTCCATAAATCCAATTATTTTTTACTATTTTTTATAACTTCTGAGTCTACTGACATATCCACCTTTAAGGCAGGCCTTAAACTTTTATCTTCCTTCTCATTCACCTTGACAGTATAACCTCCCTTCAGTATAGGTTTAAATAACATCTCTGCTTTGTTATACACTTCTAAGGCTGTTTTATATAGCATTCCTTCACTGTAGCCCCTATCCTTAAACATTTCTATAACTGTTAAAATTTCTCTTAAACATCAGTATTTTTAGTGTTCATCTTAGAAGCACATATAAACTGTCCTCTAGGTATATTTTGCTTCATATAGTTAGGATGACCGCTCCTAAAATGTAAGTAGTTATCAGGAAAAGTTTCTTTTCTATATATTTTGCTATCAATTTCCTTATTTGCCAAGTCCCATTCTAGGTCAACATCCAAAAATGAATGTGTGTTCCAAATGTAGTAAATTTAAATTTTAAAAACTCTGAAGTTAAGTTTAACTCCCTAACAAAATCATCCACCTTTTCTTGTTCTAAATCTACTGTAAAGAGAAGATCATCTATAAAACGTTTATATAATACAATTCGCCCATAAAAAGGAAATTTGACCAACCATCATGCCATAACTAGATTTGCATAAGAGGGTGCCACACTGGTCCCCATAGCTACTCCTTGAATTTGTTTGAAATATCGTTTGTCAGACATAAAATAGTTGCTTTCTAAAATTACTTCCATTAACATACAATAAACATATATCTTGTCCGATGAATAGGTAGTATATTTAGATAAATAACATCTCAAAGCTTCTAGCCCTTTAACATAAGGTATACAAGTAAACAAAGAACTGACATCTACGGTAATGAAGTTTATATTTTTGCACCAGTAATCATAGCTTGTGTCGAAACTTCTTAATTTTTCAAACAAGTCCCAGGAATCTTTTTAAACATGCCTCGAATTTTTTTACCAGGGGTTTAAATAGGCTGTCCAAATACAAAGCTATACCATCACAAACATTATTAGGAGCTGAAACAATAGGTCGAAACAGAGGGTTATAACAATCTTGATGTAACTTAGATATTCCAAATAAAACCCCTAATTTTGGTGACTCAATAAACATAAAGTCATAAACGTCATATGTAATATAACCTTCCATTAACAATTCATATAACAAACTATGACTCATTCTATAACTTTTATGTATCTTCCATAGATCATCTTCTAAATATTCATCAACATTTTTCAACATGTTTAACATGGCTTCTTTGTATGTGTGCTCATTCATTAATAACAGCCTCCCCCATGTTGGTTCACATGAACTGTAATTGTCTGTTGTTTCTCAATTCATAAGACACATTCATTTCTTTTGAGTCATATTATAGTATTTAAACATACTTTTGTGCTTTAAAACATCCCTAATTTCATTTTCACATGTCTCTTCATACATCTTGATACTATAGTTTAAACTAGAATTACAAACAGATTGTTTTATAGTGTTAGAAACTGCAACGTCTTTCAACAAGTAATTCAAATTGAATTTACGAGTAAACAACTTTAGTTGTACAAGCATCTCTGCTGACTATAAGAAGAAGAACATTTACAGTCAAATATTAGCTAACAAGCAAAATGGGTGCTATTATTGAGTCCTCCATGGGCACTTATAAACTCGGGAGAGAGGGAGCTTTCCAGAACCAACAGTTAGTGTTCTTCCATGGCCTGAAGTTTAATACCAAAAAATGTACCCAGGAATTCATTAAAAGCAGCTTTGCATCATGTCTAAGCCAACACTATTTACTTTCTCAGTGCCATGAGCAGCATTGCTAATTAGATATGTATACAGCCAAAGCACATAGCATGACAAAGAGCCTCTCCTTGAGCCCACAGCACTGGCCTGTGGCTACATCATGGTAAGACACCTCGTAGACACATCTAAATGCAAGAGGTAGACAAACAGTGTGGAGGAGAAATCCCATTTGCCAAAACAACCGTGTGTGCACAGTTGTTTCATGATGATATAATCAACATCACCAGATAAATGCAGAAATATATGAACAATGGAAAGGCGAGCAACACAGACACTGAAGCTGGAAATGAGGTCACTAACAGAAGTTACAGAGGAGGTGAATATTAAGGTGACAAATGAGTTACTTAACAAAACATTACATGAAAAGTTATGCCATAAAAATAAGTAGGACAATATGGACACTTTTAAGACAGTTTAAAGTATGCATGGGAGATGTGGGATATAAAAGCAATACAGTAATGTGAAGCAGCAGCATGTACCATACCTAGCAATAGCAGGGTAATTAAAAATGAAAAGATGTTTGCCCTGAGGTGGATCAGTGCAGCAATTAGTCCACATGCCAGTATATCTGTGCTGTAATGTAAAGGTGAGGCACTGCAGACATCATAGTGCAAGGAGTCATGAAAAACACATACCTGTGAAATGTATCACATGTGCAAATGGATTGCATTAAAAAAAGAGCAAGTAATGGATCTCAAGGGAAACGATCCCAGAAGTCCCACATTACAATGTGTCATTCACCTGTTTTAACAAGGTTAGCCAGTGAAACTGTCATATTGCTAGTCCCCTACAACACATTACACATCTGTGCATAACTACGCAGATAAGTTAAATAAGTCATATAGCCATTAAAACCACACATCCCCCAAATGGTCATCTAAACACTGGCAGAAGAATCCAGACAAATAAATTATGTTAGACAATGCCATTGTGTTTCCCAGATAATGTATTCCACCATAACAGGATAACTTATATTTATGGGAATGTAAAATACTAAAAGAGAAACAGCCATGAACAAGATTAAATCCCTGCCTAGGCTTTGTGCCTGCTGAATGGCACACTATGACAGTTATCCCAGTCCACAAGGGGGGAGCCACCACAGACCCCGGGAACTACCAGCCCATTAGCCTGATGAGCCTGGTCTGCAAGACCATGGAACGTATCATCATGGAACTTATAAACAAAGACATTGGTAATCTCCAAACTCTGGACCCCACCCAGTTTGGGTTTGTAAAAAGAAGATCATGTCTCCTAAACCTGATAGACTTCTTTGAAGCAGTCACCAAAGCCGTAGATGAGGGAAAGGTGGTTCACACAGCCTATCTAGATCTTGCCAAGGCTTTCAACACCATCCCCCACTCTGGAATTATAGATAAACTCACTAAACTAGGTATAAATCCTTATGTCACAAGATGGGCTCACTGACAGAACCCACACTGTGAAAGTATTAGACTCCAAATCTGACTTCAGACCAGTGACAAGTGGAGTACCACAAGGTTCAGTCCTGGGTCCTTTCCTGTTTGGTATCTACTTCTCTGAAGTACAGGCTAACACAGAAGGTCTTTGGCTAATGAAGTTTGCAGATGACTGCAAACTAGGAGCCATAATCAAAACTCCTAATGATGTGGAAATCCTACAAAAGGGCCTTGCTGAGACAGATGCCTGGTGTCAAAGCCATGGCCTCAAGCTCAATGCCAAAAAGTGCATTGTCATCCCCTTTGGTAAAAACTCTGTACCCATGAACTACAACATAGGCGGTAGTATACTTAACACCGAAAGTGTGATAAGAGACCTTGGGACACAGGTGGACAGCAGTCTCTCCTTTGATAATTACATCACCACAGTAGTCAGGAAATCCTTCCACGTGGCACACCTCATCACAAAAGGTTTCTCATCCAGAAAAAAAGAGGTCATTGTTCCCCTCTACTCATCACTCATTAGACCCATTATAGAGTACAACACCCCTTTTGGTATGTACCTCACAAGACATCTACAACAACTGGAAAGGCCGCAGAAATACCTCACAAAGAGCATTACCAGCCTCAAACAGATGCCGTACTCAGACCATCTCAAAAAATTCCAGCATTACTCCGTCACATATCGCCTACTCAGAGGTGATCTCTGCCTAACATACAAAGCTATGTCAAACCCAGAGCTGTTGGACATGCTCCTCTTAAAGAAATCCCAATTCCTCCGAGCTACATGCTCAAGGGACCTAAACCTTGTCACCATAATAAACAGAACATGTCAGAGGGATAGATTCCTGTCCCAGAGACTTCCCATACTCTGGAATAAACTACCTATCTATATCAAACAAGGCTCCTCATTAGCACTCTTCAAGAAAAGTCTTGATGATTGGATGGGAAATAGGAAATTCACCCCGGGGATCACTTCTGTGGCTCTGCTCAACAGTGGCACAGGAAAATAATTTTCTTGGGTGGCAAAATCCAGGGTACCTTTTTGGCTGGGCTTGTATAGGCCCCAGGGCCGATAGCCTAGTACCTACCTATGAACCTATGTCACTGACATGATTTAGACTACTGTAGTAGCAGGGCATGCCACAGGAGCAGTGGAAGTGAAGGGACTGGAATAACACATTTTTAGGGAATGAAATACTTGATATCATGATAAGTAAAATGCATATACTTGTGTTTGAACACCAGACTTTGTTCAAGGATATAGTCATTAGAAAAGGGTACTAACAAAGCTTGCTAGGAACAGAATGAATGAGATCATGGTAAGCAAAATGCACATCTTTGTATTTGAACTCCTGACTTAGTTCAATGATATGTTCACTGGAATAGAGCATTAGTAAGGCATGCTAACAGAATACTCATGAAAGAAGTGGCTGCAAAATACATTTCAGGAGAATACAATAGGTGATATCAAAGTAAGGAAGAGAATCTGAGCAGAATGCAAGAAGGCAGGAAGCAATAAACAATCCAAACATTTATTAAGTTCCGAAATAAAAAAAAAAATTTGAAAGAAGATAAGCGCTTTCATCCTGGTTACCCCCAAGACTTCATCAGATAAATAGCTACACACAAATCACAGTATTTAAAGAACTCTCTTTGAATCACATGAACATAAATTAACTTTCTTAAAGCAGTACAAACCTGAGTGCATAAATTATTTAAAAGAAATACAGCAATTTTTTCCTTCTCTTTCGAAATGTAAAAAATAATAATGTAAAATATTAAAACTACATTACATGTAACAATCTCCTATGAACTACTTAAAAAAAAAAAAAAAAAATATATATATATATATATATATATATATATATATATTTTTTAACTTGTTAAGAAATATATAAATAATACTGGTAAAACAGCTACCCCATAGTACCTTGCCAGAGATATAAACATTATTGGCATTGTTTTCAAATTAAACAAGTCATTTAAAAACTATATGTAAAAAATAAATAATTTATATTTCAGTACCTTACTAATTCAAATATCAACAATAAATAAATAAATATTAATCTTAATACCAATAAACATATCCTAATAAAATTCAACCTGTAAACTCATCTCTCCAGGGCTTTCTTTTTTAATAAATATACTATATTACAGTTGTTATTTAGGCCCAGGGGTTTAAAAGTATCAAATAAAAGTTTCAATATAATTCCCTTGTTTCAAGCAAAACTGTGCCTACTCCCCCCCCCACTTGCTTGGCTGAATTTGTTCAATAATAATAAATCTAAATTCATGCTCTGGATTTTGTTAGTGCATTGCTGGTTTTACCTTTTTTAATCTCATAATCTCATATAAGTATTCATGTATTCGCTCCTTCAGGGCACGCTCTGTTTTTCTTATATAAAAGGATTGACATCCTTGACATAGAGCAACATAAATAATGACTCTGGTTTGATAGTTGTATTTTCCTTTTATATAAATGGGTCTATTATTAATTAAACATTGTTCTCCCACCTTAATCCATTTACAGTAGTGGCACTGACCACATTTTCTCATACTAATAGAAAATCCACGACCAGAGAAGCAGTGAAGGAGAACCAAACAGCAATAGCGTACAACTGATTTAATTTCCGCTTTCGTCACTCGACTTCCTCAGAATGCAACAAAACAACACAAATCCAACATTTAAATACCATAATACAAATTGATTATAAAAATACAATTAATTAAAAAACAAATCAAGCACTCATTTCAATAATAAACTAGTGTTGTTGTCTTTGTTAATATACAATTTTCTGTACTTTAAAAAACATTTAATATTAATGGCATCGTTAATACCAGGAAACTTATCAGAATTTAATCTGACCTGCCATATAGTAGGTATTAACGATGCCATTAATATTAAATGTTTTTTAAAGTACAGAAAATTGTATATTAACAAAGACAACAACACTAGTTTATTATTGAAATGAGTGCTTGATTTGTTTTTTAATTAATTGTATTTTTATAATCAATTTGTATTATGGTATTTAAATGTTGGATTTGTGTTGTTTTGTTGCATTCTGAGGAAGTCGAGTGACGAAAGCGGAAATTAAATCAGTTGTACGCTATTGCTGTTTGGTTCTCCTTCACTGCTTCTCTGGTCGTGGATTTTCTATTAGTGGTTTTGGTGCTATTTTTGTTTGTTTACATTTTCTCATACCTTTCATCAAAGGACCAGTGTAGTGGCCTTGTTGGAATCTTTCAAAAATATTCTTAAAACTGCAACCTTTTTTATACACAACAATAGGTCTGTCTCCTAGTATTGTGTAAGCTTCCCTATTGTCCACTATGATGTCCCAGTTCTTTTCTAGGACCCACATTATAACATCACTGTCCGTACTAAATGTACTGATAAATGAAAGTTTGTACGGACAGGGTGTAAGGTCATGAGAATTCTCTTTTCTTCCACCCACCTGGTACTCCAAAGATAAAATGGGGACAAATACCTTATTTCCCCTCTTTGTTATTACCTCTTTCATCAGTTCATACTTTTAGGATACCCCCTATTTAAGAACATAAGTTCCATAGTTTTACATTCATTAATAAAATCCTCATCCTTTGTTACCATCCTAGCTGCTCTCAGATATTGCCCCTTAACAATAGCCCTCTTCTGCTGTTTTGGGTGTGAGCTCGAATAATTAAGGATGGTGTGAGCTTTCTATAGATAATCCAATAAAGGCAAAAGGGTAAAAAACCCAGAACACTAGTAAAAACAGAAATTATACCCCAAAACAGCGAAACCATAAAACCACGAACTGAAGACTTTTAGCAGACAGTTGTTTATTAACACCAATGGACAACCAGCAAAAAAATAAGCACATTAAGAAAATCAATACTCCGTTTTCATTTTGAACAACATCAGATGTGGGCTGTGTCAAGTTAATTCTATTTAACTAAAAGATCAATGACATCACAAAATCATTAACTAATGAATGTCTACAAAAACTTTTAAAAACACACTAACCATGTATATGTATATGTATTCCAAATAATACAAATAATAAAACATTCAAAAACATGAGTAAATACTTAAAAAATAAATAAAACATACTTTAAAAAATCCTTTGTATAAAATACCTTTGTAAGTGAACCATTCAAATGCATATTGTAAAGGTACTTGGTACTTATGCATAAAGCAATTAGCAACAAGAAAAACAGAATAAATATATATTAGTAAAAAATAAGGGAAAGAACATTCCCATTTTCTATAATTTAGCAGCTCTTAATTTTAAGAGTGGAACCAGTGACACAGATTCATTTAAACCAGGTCTTTTATTAGATTCTAAAGACAATTGCCACCATAGTTCTCTGTACTCATTAGTTTCTTCCCACATGCCACCTCTTTTATCCTTGCTTATTTTTTTCTATTACAAAAAATCTAAAGGCTGCATGTGGGCATTCCAAAGTGTGTTTGTACAGAGTGTTGTTATCTTTCTTAGTCTGTATGTTGTATATATGCTCCTAAATTCTCCTCTTAAGCTTTCTTTCAGTTTTTCCAACATAGAAAGACTGACAAACTTGACAAAGAGGTAAATATACCAGGCCACTAGTTTCACAATTATTATAGGACCTACTTTTTAAGATAATATTTCTACTATCCAATGTAATACATTCTTTGTTTATAATAAGCTCACACTGTGAGCACCGGCCACATTTAAATGTGCCCCATCTCCTTTTATTATTGCCCTCACCAAAATTATTTTTTTTTTGTAGTTAATCTTTCAAATTTCTTCTATCCTTGTACACCACTTTTATACTTTCATTGTTAATTATTTCCAAATTTGTAAACATACAAAAGTTGTTTCATTACTATTGAGTACAGAGAACTATGGTGGCAATTGTCTTTAGAATCTAATAAAAGACCTGGTTTAAATGAATCCGTGTCACTGGTTCCACTCTTAAAATTAAGAGCTGCTAAATTATAGGAAAAGGGAATGTTCTTTCCCTTATTTTTTACTAATATATATTTATTCTGTTTTTTCTTGTTGCTATTTGCTTTATGCATAAGTACCAAGTACCTTTACAATATGCATTTGAATGGTTCACTTACAAAGGTATTTTATACAAAGGATTTTTTAAAGTATGTTTTATTTATTTTTTAAGTATTTACTCATGTTTTTGAATGTTTTATTATTTGTATTATTTGGAATACATATAAATTTACATGGTTAGTGTGTTTTTAAAAGTTTTTGTAGACATTCATTGATTAATGATTTTGTGATGTCATTGATCTTTTAGTTAAATAGAATTAACTTGACACAGCCCACATCTGATGAAGTTGTTCAAAATGAAAACGGAGTATTAATTTCATTAATGGGCTTTATTTTTTGCTGGTTGTCCATTGGTGTTAATAAACGACTGTCTGCTAAAAGTATTCACTTCGTGGCTTTATGGTTTTGCTGTTCGGGGTATAATTTCTGTTTTTACTAGCTTTCTGTAGATCCTTGACATATAAGTTCTTTTCAAATGGTCCTTTTCAAGAAGTATCTCTAAACAGGGAATCCTTTCCTTCTCTACTTGTGAAGTGAATACCAGAAAGTCAGTGGTTTGGTTGATATATTGCATGAATTCACTCAAACATTCTTTGGTATCCTTCCATACCAAGAACAGCTTGTCCAAGTACCTATTATGAAACCTAAATGACTCCTTATATAGTCTGTTCGATACAAATTGCTTTCCCCATTTTACCATTACAATGTTAGCAAACAATGAGCCAACACTGGACCCCACAGCCACTACCTTTCATTTAAGAATTCACAGAACCATTCAACCCCCTGTTCATGTGGGATAACAGAACAGAGGTCCTTCACATCAATTGTAACCGATAAGTCCCCCTCATATAATTCCAGATGATTAATTTTTTTCTAAAAAATACCAACTATCTTTGCAAACCTGTTTCTCACCATCCAATAAATGCTTTAATGTGATATCAAGACATTTAACGCATGCACTAGTTAAGGACCTATCCAGAATTGGTCTCATTGGTGGATCAGTCACACTTTTGTGGATTTTTGGGATCCCAAAGATGGCCGGTATAATAGTAATAGGAGAAGGCACTATTAAGTAATCATATTCATCAATGGAAATATGCACATGCATAAATACACACGCCTGCATGCGCACACACGCGCACGCGCATACACACACACATATATATGTATATGTGTGTGTGTGTGTGTGTGTGTGTGTGTGTGTGTGTGTGTGTGTGTGTGTGTGTGTGTGTGCATATGTATATATGTCTGTATCTTCTTTTTCTTTCAGCTGCTTCCATTAGGGGTCGCCACAGCAGATCATCTGTTTCCATTTCTTCCTGTCCTCTGCATCTTGCTCTGTCACACCAACCACCTGCATGTCCTCTCTCACCACATCCATAAACCTTATCTTAGGCCTTCCTCTTTTCCTCTTACCTGACAACTCCATCCTTATCATTCTTCTCCCAATATATCCAGCATTCCTCATCAACACATGCCCAAACCAATATAATCTTGCCTCTCTGACATTGTCTCCAAACCATCCAACCTGAGCGGACCCTCTAATATACTAATTTCTAATCCTATAGACAACCACAAAAATACAAAACTCGAACCAGCAACCACAAGAAAATAGATGGCCAGTGTTCTAAAATACCAAGTCACTTTATATTAAAATAACAAAACAATTTCAAAGTCTCTAGCACCTTGGCTGTTAAGCCTTTACAGTTAGCCTTGTACTAACCTAACCTATTTCCCCATATACCCATTAAATAACCACATCAGTTTTCTAATTACATCATTAATCAATTAAAAATAAACAATTACAAAAAAAAAATTCAAATTACACTCCATATTGAGACCTTTGGGGATAAAGTATTACATTTCAAAATGAAAGCAGATTCCTTTTTCCACAACTTTTTTGCATCACATACATTAATGCAAGCATTATTAATTTGTTTCAAGACAGTAGTGGCTTGTAAACCAAATACATTTCCATTATGATATCTTTGAAAGTGAAGAGCTACAGGACTTTCTACTCTACATTTTTAATGTCCCTTATATGTTATTTTAACCTTGTAGATAAACTTCTTTTGCTTTCCCCAACATAAAACTTTTTACATGGACATTTTAAACAATATATCAGTCATTCACCCTCACACCCAAAAACACCTCTCACTTGAAACTTTTTTCCCATTAATTTCTGTAAAGCTATTCACTATAAATTGACAACATGAACATTTCCCACATGGAAAGTTTCCTTTTGGCATAAGTTCATCTGTTCTATTCACTTTGTGCATACTAAATCTACCATGTACCACAAACTCTTTAATATTCTTCCCTCTCATATAAGAAATTTGGAGATAATGTTTATTAATAAATCCTAAATTCTTGCATCTCTCCAAAATTCCCAAAAAATACTTAACCAAACTAATTAATTTTCAGAAAATAAGACGTATTTCATAACAAAAAATATAGGGTCTTGCATCTCTCTTTTATTGCCCAATTTTCCTAATCTATCTCCCATATATTGATCACCACTCTGAGGCTCACATGACCTCCTAATTCCATCCCATACTATCTCTCTCTCTTATACCTCCATCACAAAACATTTGAATAGCTTTCTCCAGTTAAAAATTACAGTCATTTTATCACTACACAATCTTTTTATACTTAAAAACTCACCATAGGGTATAGATGTGAGAGTATGAGGGTGTGATGACTTTCGCCATTTAGAATATGATTATACTGTTCAAATTTTCTAAATCTTTGTTTTTATAGTACTATTAACCACACCTTCCAATGAAATATCTAAAAAATTCACTCTTGTACCAACATGCAGTCCATCAAAGCTAATCCCAAATCTGTTTCTATGTAAACCTTGTATAAATTCTCCCACATTCTTACATCCCCCTTTGCAAATAAAAATCAAATCATCTATATATTTAAAATATCTAACAACAAATTTATTTAAAAAAATCACTATTAAAAATATATAAACCTTCAAATAGGCCCATAAATAGAGTCCATCCTTGTCACACCCAATGCAAATCTTAATATCTTTAACTCTGCCACCTCCAGTTCTGACTCCTGTCTTTTCGTCAGTGCCACTGTCTCCAACTCATATAACAAAACTGGTATCACTACCATCTTGTAGACCTTTCCTTTCACTCTTTCTGGTACCTGTCTGTCACAAATCACTCCTGACACTCTTCTCCACCCACTCCACCCTGCTGCCTGCACTCACTTCTTCACCTCTCTTCCACACTCACCATTACTCTGAAATGTTGATCCCAAGTATTTCAACTCATTCACCTTTGCCAACTCTACTCCCTACAACCTCACCATTCCACTGTCCTTCCCCTCATTCAGACACATATATTCTGTTTTATTCCTGCGGACCTTCATCCCCCTCCACTCTAGAGCATATCTCCACTTCTCCAGGGTCTCCTCAACCTGTTCCCTACTCTCACTGCAAATCACAATGTAATCCACAAACTTCATAGTCCATGGGGACTCCTATCTGATATTGTCTGTCAACCTGTCCATCACCATTGCAAATAAGAAAGTGTTCAGAGCTGATCCTTGATGTAGTCCCACCTCCACTTTGAACGCATCCATCACTCCTACCTCAGACCTCATCACTGTCACACTGCCCTCGTACATATCCTGTACCACTCTTACATCCTTCTCTGCCACTCTCGACTTCCTCATACAATACACAACTCCTCTTTAGGCACCCTGTCATATGCTTTCTCTAAGGCCACAAAAACACAATGCAACTCCTTCTGATCTTCTCTATACTTCTCCACCATCACCCTCAGAGCAAACATTGCATCTGTAGTGCTCTTTCCTGGCATGAAACATACTGCTGTTTACTAATCATCACCTCCCTTCTTAACCTAGCTTCCACTACTCTTTCCCATAACTTCATGCTATGACCGATCAATTTTATCCCTCTGCAGTTACTACAGCTCTGCACATTGCCCTTATTCTTAAAAATCGGTATCAATACACTTCTTCTCCACTCCATATATGTGTGTGTGTGTGTGTGTGTGTGTGTGTGTGTGTGTGTGTGTGTGTGTGTGTGTGTGTGTGTGTGTGTGTGTGTGTGTGTGTGTGTGTGTGTGTGTGTGTGTGTGTGTGTGTGTGTGTGTGTGTGTGTGTATGTATATATATATATATATATATATATATATATATATATATATATATATATATATATATATAGGTTGCCCAACACAGATCACTTTGGTCAACATATTCAGATGGTCAACAGATGTTTGAGATCTGCTGTCCCCAGGGTAAGAGAATATGTTCTTTCCCTGGGTATTGTGTGACCTTGGAGTTAAAATATATAATTAGCAGGGGGTGAGGGGGGTGTAGTAGAGTCTGCCCCCTGCAAAAAACAGTTTGTTTTCTTTTGCATATTCTGAGGATTAGCCTCAGAGCAAGTGCTGTAGCATGTCAATGTGCTTATGTGGATTGGCCATTGATAGTAGAGGAAATGTGTATGTATGTACAGATATTTTTGGATAAGCACATCATAAATATTTTGTCATAATAATATAATGTTATATGACCAATTGGGTCATGTCAGCTGTATAATACACCCATATAGGCAAAGTAGAGAGTTATATGTGGGACATTATTTTTTGTGGGACAGGTGCCCTTTTTTCTTTTCCCTGAGAGACAGGAAATGTGGGGAAGGAAATCAGAGGCAGGTAAGTGTGGGAGATTAGGTAGCAAGGGTGATAGCTTTGGCCAAGCAATCTTGTAATGAGACCTGGTATAGTGTCCCTACAGGAGCCCTTGACTGTAATGGTTATGGAGGAGATGCAGAAAGGTCTTTGTCTCCTCCTCACACCATCTCTATATTCTAAAACGAGGACAACCTTTCCCTTCACCAGCCATGAGTCTCTTCTTCTAAGATATTAAGAAAAATGACACTTATTTGGTGCCCAAAACAAATCTCATATTTTACATCCTTTGCTGAACAACTGAAACCAGGAGAGTCACATTTACTGGTAGGACAGCCAAAAAAATCTTATATGTGTACTGTTCTGTTATGGCTTCAGTGACATCTTGAGGTGTGCAACATGGCAGTCCTTCTTCCATATGCTTCCTGCTGATATTATGTGCTTAGCAATGACTCCAGATTAAAATAGTTAATCATGGAATATCTATTGCATTTACCGTAACAATCATAAGTTTCAGATCATGGGCACAATGCTTAGCATGATAACTGTCATTTCCTTCTGCTCAATGCTTAATGATGACCAACGATATAAAGTATCTTGCAATGGATAATTCAAAAATAAAAAAAACGAATATACATAATAAAAAAAAATTGACTGCATAAGCAATTTGTGGCCATGCATTTTTCCTATTTATGTATTTTTGACCAGATTAAATGTTGGAAATGGGAGGATATGACAGAGCGGTAGAGGGGAAGGAAGCACATGGTTTCACATATGGTGAAGTGGCATAATAAGAACATTGCAGTCATGTAAGTCTTATGTTTCCAGTGCCACTGGAATAAGGGTCAAGAAGAATTAGATCACCGAATGCTTCGGTTAGCGAATGGTGATTAATCGACCCCATGTAAGCGAAAGCTTATAAAACCGAACTGTCAGTACAGCGATTTATTTTTCCAAGGGAAAAAAATCACTTTTCCAAAAAAAAAACAAAAAAAAAACTCTTTAATACATGATATTAAGTGGGGGGCTTCCCCCCTTACACCCCCCTACTTAAATATACCAACTCCGAGACCGCACTACAGTGCCAAAAACGGCAAACTACCGAATCAGCCAAGCAAATTCTTTCCCAGGGAAAGAATTTGCTTACATGCTGCTTCGATATTTTGCCGTTTCGGCATTTACAGCTCAACCAAGTCTCATTCGCTAACCTGCGTCTTTGGTCAGCTGATAGGAACCCTGGAATAATAGTAATACTCATTTGTTAACCAGGTAGGCCCAATGGACACACACTGCCTTTTCAGGGGTGATCCTGAAGTAATGTCTTGTTAACTGACTTGCTGAAAATCACACAGTAGGCAAATGAGGGGTGAGGGAATCAAACCCAGTATTATAGGAGGTATAACTCACAACATTAGCCCTCTGCACCAACTGTACTGTAAGATGGGCAGCATGGCAAACCACAGCTCCTGTTTTTCCTATGAAAATATTATGGTCAATATTAACTAAAACTTTCTATGGTTAGGGGTAGCAAGGCAACTGGTGACAACCTGTGATGTATACACTGTAGAACACACACCTCACAGTAATCATTGAACAAGTGGTCAAGATGTTGACCACTATTCTGGCACCTTACATACACCTACAAGTCAGACTGTCACCAAGTTCTTCAAATATGACAACATACTTTTTCAAAGTCATTTTGATGTATTGACAGCATTTAGTGCTATGTAACATAGCTATTACATAAAGCATATTTGTAGCAGTGCAATGTGTGACAAACCTTTTCAATGTGTAGGCTTTAGGAGTATGGGCCTTTAACAATTTATTGGAGTAGCACTAGTCCTGTTGAGGTACACCTGCAATGTATAAGTCTGACTATCTCACGATAACTTCTATCAGGTTTGCTGGTCAGGTGATCAGGCATGTGTATAGCATCATGTAGAACTCACCACAGAATTTACTTGGATTGCTTGTTATGCAAGTGCTGTGATTCTGAAATGCTAATGAGTTGAGAAATAATTGGCATACACTTCGTAGCCAGAGGGTGAAATCTACATGATATAATCATGATGTAAAGCAGGGATCATCAACACGCTACAGAAGAAGAATCTACTTTTGTATGAGTAAACTATTGCAGTATATTTCTGTTCCCTTACAATGGGAGTCTGACAAATTTCAGGTATGTGTTACTTTTTATACCTACTTCTTTGCTCAGTTTAGCATTTTTGTGTCCTGTGAACTTGTATTTGAGACATATATCTGTTTTAGTTGTTCTTCCCTGTATCTGAATCTTTACAAGCTGGCTGCATATAGGTTCATAGGTTCATAGGTTCATACTAGGCTATCTGCCCTAGGGCATTTATAAGCCTAGCCAGAGTGTGTGTGGCTTTCACCACCCCTTAGGATGAGAATACTATACTCATTAGTTTGCTGTGCCTCTGTCCAGCAGTGATATAGAGATGATTCCCGGGGTAAACCTACGATCTCCCATCCACTCGTCAAGATTTCTCTTGAACAGAGTCAGTGAGGGGCTCTGCCTCACATGGACTGGGATTCTGTTCCATAGTGTAGGGAGTCTCTGGGTGATGAATCTGTCCCTCCAGCATGTCCTATTTATATCCGTGTTGAGGTTTAAGTCTCTTGCTCTCGTGGCTCTGGTGGATTTGGATTTTTTGAGGTGGAGCATGTCCATTAATTCTGGGTTGGACATGGCCTTGTATGTCAGGCACAGATCACCTCTGAGCAGACGGTATGCGACTGAATAGAGCTGGAGTTTCTTCAGTCGGGCATCGTATGACATATGTTTGAGCCCCTTTATCCTTTTGGTGAGGAACTTTTGGGGTCTTTCCAACTGCTGCAGGTGTCGGGTAAGGTACATTCCGAATGGGGCGTTGTACTCAATCATTGGTCTGATAAGTGAAGAGTACAGGGGTACAATGACCTCTCCTGATCTGGATGTGAATCCCTTCATGATCAGGTGGGCAATGTAGAAGGTCTTCCTAACCACTTTGGTAATGTGAGTGTCAAAAGAGAGGTTACTGTCAACTTGGGTCCCCAGGTCCCTGATAACTTCTTCCATGTTTAATGGATTACCACCTATGTGGTAATTAGGGGTTACCTTATTTTTCCCAAAGGGTATGACTATACATTTTTTGGCATTTAGCTTAAGGCCATGGCTCTGGCACCAGTTATCCATTTCTATGAGACCTCTCTGGAGGATGTCTGTGTCTGATGGAGTGTCAATTATGGTGCCCAGTTTGCAGTCATCTGCAAATTTTGTCAGCCACAATCCCCCTATGTTTGCCTGCACTTCAGAAAAATAAATGCCGAACAAGAGGGGGCCCAGGACTGAGCCCTGTGGGACACCGCTCGTGACCAGCTTAGAGTCTGACATGGCACCAGCAACTCTAACCCTGTGTGTTCTGTCCTTGAGCCAGTTTGCAACCCATCTTGTGACATATGGGTTTACATCTAAGCTGGTGAGCTTTTCTATGATGCCCGAGTGGGGTATTGTGTCGAACGCTTTTGTACATTAGCCACCCATGTGTACTGGCCATACCAGTACTCCAGTACAGTAACCTTGCGTAGTGCGAACTTTAGTTTGTAATGTGCCACTGTAATATTGTTTGCCTTCAAACATGGGTATATAGGATAATTATAATGATGGTTTGTTGCATGATTTTTAAATATACTGTGACTATTTTCATTGAGAGGGTTGTGTGCTTGATGGTATAACAGTCATACAGGTATTATTCTTTTGGTGGGTGTGCATGGGTTATGACTAATGACAATGTTTTTTTTGTAGGTACACCTATTTGTTGTTAGGCCTGAGGGAAAAAAACATGGTTTATATACCTACTAGTAGCATTCTCATGCATGTTATTATGAGTACTAGCCATGTGATCATGATTGCCTACACGCAGATCCTTTTGAAAGCTTCAGTTTACTGAGAATGAGAATGAGATAATACTACACACTTTCCATCTCCATGGTAGACACCACATGGCTTTACAACTCTCTGACAAACCCTTCCATAACCATGTCTGGTGAGAGGTTGTTCAGGATGCAAACGCTGTTGATGGCCAGACTGCAACTATGCTATGGTATGGCAGAAAGCCAGTGACATGATTTACTATGACTCCAACTGAGTGGAGGCTGTGGCATAGGAGCAGAGGGCTGCAGGTGGTGGACCACCTACTGAGCCACCACTTACAGAGGTGGAGGAGTTCCTGGCCTTGTTTAAAGGCAGTACCACCTCCAAAGAGTTCCATAGTGCTGAGCTGGATGTAGGGATGAAGATGGCTAAGGCCCAGAGGAGTTTATCAGCTGATTTCCCAGATAAGTCCCTCATTTGAGGCTTTTAGTTACATTAATTGTTTATAATATCTCTCTCATCTATTCTGGATAGGTACATCTAGCATCAAGTTGTAGCAACCACTTACATAATATATGTGCATGGATTAGTTTAGTTATCTTTCATTACAGCAGTAATGTCATCTCATGTATATGTAGTTGTAGTATTTAGGCAAAGCTACACTGGATATGTTTTGTTTTGGTGTAGTCACAGGTGTCACACTGCCTGGCACCACCACTGCCGAACTACCCCTATCTGATGTTGGAGGATCTCCTATATGATGTTAGAGGATCCTTAGCCTCTGATGATGATGATGATATTGCTGATGGCAGGAATGATCAAGCACAGTCCAGAGATGCAGAGCATTTATCATATTTAGAGAGTTTAACACCCACATTCCCTTCAAAGACTATGAGCATAGTCTCTCTTCCTGCACATAAACAAGATACATTACCATCTCAGAGTGGATAAGTTGATGAGGACACTGTAGATCAGGGAAGTGTGGTGGCTTCAGGTACAGACATCTCAGAACCTGCCCCTAGCCTTCATGGATGGGAGGTACCACACAAAGGAGTCAGTGATAGTGCTCACAGGAGATATGGTTATTGCCATACCCTTGAGATTGGATGTTTCAGTAGCTGCCAGCCAATAAATGTGCAGGGTTATTGTGGAGGCAGAAATGAGTTCTACCAGGGCCTCAGCAGATGTTTTTAGGGTCATCCAGGCAGTGCATGCTGACTCATGAGACTGCATTAATATTCCATGGACAGGATGAATATCACATTGTAATGTACAGTGTCTGTTCTGGATCGTCTGTCAGGGGTTTGGGCCAGTTCTTGAGGTGGTCATCTATAACATCCTCAAATGTTAGCTGACATGGCCATGGACAGACAAGGTCATGCTCCCACTATGGTAGCACTTCCACTGTTATATTGGTGATGGATGTATCTACATCCAGGAGTGGCTGCCCCTATGGTCGTGGTTTACAGGTGTTAGAAAATACTGCACCTTCTTTCCATTGATCTCTGAAAGGAAGACCACCACACTTTGTTGCTGTCTTCTATTCTTAAAATATGCCTTGGCTGGTTGAATCAGCCTACCATGCACCACACTTAATACTTAAAAGGGGGATTCAATAAAGCCTACATGGTCTTTTTTCACTGTGTGCATGTCATTGCATGAGCACACATGTGAACAAATACGTTTAGATTCAGTAAACTCCATGTAGTGGCGCGCAGTCACACGCAAACAAAGTAAATACTGTGGCATGCTAATTACAGCATATGTAGCTGAATTGTATGCTAATCAGGCAAACCAAAACAGTGGAGCAATTCAACAAGGTCTAAATCAACTGTGTAGACTTCGTGCTGGCGTTCCCTGTGTATTCGAAAACTTTGGAATACAGCTACAGAAAAGACTCTACACAGACAGAAGAGCAAGTAAAAGTTGTTAGATTCATACAGAACTGACCTTACAACATGTGGCAGCAGACACATAATTCCAGTTCTATACAGGGTGAATACAACAAAAGGAGAGTAACAATAGCAACATATCCTTTTTAAGTGCCATGACATAAATGCAGCTTTGCTACCCCACCCCCAATTGAAGAATACACTTGTAACTAAAGTAGACAGATAAAAGTGTAAACCCCATGAAATAGACTATTCATAGTGGCATGTAAGCATATCCAGTATGTCACTGATGAAATACAGGCATAATGTCTCAAAAACAATACTCCTCGGTGCAGATATACAGCAAAGTAATACCCTCCCTTGTGTGTTCAGCATTCAGCTCCCTTTCAGTTTCCCTGGCTACATGTTTGCCATCCACGTAGATTCAAGGCTGCCAGCATGGTGAAGATGCAAATGAGGTCTGAACTCATTAGACTTGCTGAATCCCAATAAATTGAAACCATGTAGGGATGTTCACATTGTGTAGGCCCTCCGTCAGTGTTTGTTTTCAATGGGTGGCAACAGTGTATGATGATATCAAGGGGGTGTGTCAGGTTAGACTTACAGAGGGATATATATACAGTAGGTCTGTGAAGGGTGAAAATAAACATAAGCAGTGCACAATTCACAAGTTCTGTTTTATTAAGATGCAAACTCCTCTTCATTTGTTGGCAAAATGTATTGCCTCTGTGCACTTTACATCCTTTTTTATTATTTTGGTCATAGCGAGATACGGCACTTAGGTCAATCATGGCAAATGGAGAAATGAATGGCAGGTTTCCCTGTGATTGTCATGTAACTATTCCTATAACAACACTTGTATGTATAGGGCTGCAGTACAGATGGTCCTAGGTTCTAGTAGAGGGTGTGCAACATTTCCTTCACTTTTTGTTCTCCATGTTTGGATGATATCATGGGAATGGAGGAAAGTAATATCAGTTTTGTCTTTGTTTACCTTATTTTCACTGAGGTGCGTGAAGGTGCTCTGAGGCGCGTATAATGCACTGATGAGCAAGCAGCAGGTGTGTTTAATAGATGCTAATTACAGCATAAATGAGTGAATTGCATATTACTGAACCAATCCAATACAGTGGAGCTTATTCAACAAACTATAAAGCATCCATGAAGACTCCATACTGTTTTTCCTGCATACTTCAATACGTTTGAAGTAGAGACCTGGAAAATCTACAGGGACACAATGTTAGGGGCTGCTGCTGCTTTGATCCATCTATATGTGCTACAGGCTAAAGCCAATGGTGCTACTACCGCTGCCAATAGACCTAGGCCAAGAAGGAGAAGGGATTTCAAACCTTGAGTAACTTTTCAGATGCTACATGAGCTAGAGATTGTAGAGTACTACAGGGTGGACAGGGATACACTCCAAGAACTCTGTGACCTCTGCCTCCTTCAACTTAGAGTCAGAGCCAACTGAGGGGAACCCATCCCAGTAGAAACTAAGGTATGTGTAGCCCTTAGAATATTAGCTATAGGTACCTTTCATAGACCAACTGGGCACATGATGGGTGTGTCACAGGCATTGGCATCCAGGATAATGCACCAGTTCCTGGATGCTATGCTCATACATGCCAGTGAGCACATATGTTTTCCATGTAGTTCTAAGGAAAGGGCCAGAAATATGCAACAGTTCTACTGTGTAGCACACTAACCTATAGTACTAGGTGCAATAGCTTGCACTCATATACACATTAAAGCAGAATCCACATTAACCACAAGGGATACCCACTCCATCAACTGCCAAGTCATGTGTAATGCCAAGGGAATTGTCTTGAATGTGTGTGCTGGCAACCCTTGCAGTTATCAGTAATCCCATATATGGCACACATCACAGCTGTACCAGATGTTTGCTAAGGGGATCATCCCACATGGCCATTAACTGGGGGATGCTAGCTATGCACTGCAAATGTGTCTGATGACACCTAACATATGTGCACACATATCCACAGAAGAGTGCTATAATGAGGCACACACTCAAACCAGAAACAAAATAGCACATGTGTTTGGGCTGCTGAAGTCATGGTTCCAGTGCCTAGATACATCTAGTGGATCCCTTCAGTATAATCCACACACATGTACACTAACCTTCACAGTATCTGCTATGCTACACAATCTGATCCTGTAGAAACAGCTACAGCAGGATCATCAAGGGGAAGGGGCACACATCCCCCACCAATGCCTAGGTCACCACAGTCACAGGAGGACTCAGAGGAGGATTCACCAGCTACTGTGGCTGGAGGAAGATATAGGCGTTCTCAGCATGCCCTTGCTTTGGCTCAGAGACAATGCATAGCACATTCACTGACCACTTACGTGCCTAATACCTTTCTCCTACTCACATACATATAGTAAAATTGATGCCAGGCAACTCATACAACCTTTACATACCCATGTACTGGCTGTGTACTGCTTGCATCAGACAGAGTCAGCCCTGAATTAAAACTGTAACAACTGTTGCATTTGCAAGGTAAGTCCTGAACCTAAAGTGTATTCTTTAATAATATTATGGCACCCCCTTATATTTCTTAACTTGATACAATACTCAAGAACATAGTGGTGGATTTGTACAGAAAGTACCATAACATGAGACAGCAGAGACTTATTGTACTTATATGTGCCCATTAGTAAGCTGTAGGCCTCAGGCATCAAAGATTCACACAGTCATATCTCCAAAAAATAGTAATGATCACTGCATACCTTCAGTTTAGCACCATTCCTTTGTACTGGTAAATCATTGAAGAGAGAAGTTAGAAAATAATGATACACATTGAAGTTTCTGACTTCACAACCCTTCCCAAGATCAAACAACAGGCAGGGTGCAGAACAACGAGAGTAACAGAGCATCATATCCTTGTTTGTGCCATAGCAGTAACTCACCTTTGCTCCCTCCCTAAAAGAACAGACTATGCTTGTTTATACCATAACAGCAACTGAGCTTTTCTCCCCCAAAAGAGCAGTGTACCCTTGTTTGTGCCATAACAGTAACTCACCTATGCTCCCCCCAAAAGAACAGTATATGTGTGTTTATGCCATCCAACCTGGCCTTCCGTTGCGGGCAACTGCATATCATATTACTCCTATGTGTATTCTCATACATTTTAATGCCAATGATATGGAATGGTCTACACATTGCATGGCCACACTACTGGTCAGAATTACCACAAAACACAGATATGTAAGACAGAGCTGTATAGTTGCGAGCATAATCATAACAGGTTGTGTGAGCACTAAGTGCACTACGTCCAAATATAGTAAAGATAATTAAATGTACAAATAACAGCTGATGCTTTGATAGCAGTGTGCATTCTGTTGCAGTTGGTTGTGTAAAGAATGATTTCAGTTCTTTGCTGCAAACCAGTTTGTGTGGCAAAGAAGAATAAGGCATCCATCATTTTTTTCTAAAGCTGCATTGGTGTGAGAGTTCAAATCCCAAACTATGTAGAAACATCTAATGTGTACTGTCATTTTCTACTGTGTATGTCATACATTGTTTTTCCTCATTTCATGTATGTCTTATCTTTTTTCCTTGTCTTATTTTTCTTGATTTTTAATTCCACTTTTTGCACAATGTGGTGAGTAGCTCAAATAGTGGAACTGGAGAACAAATAAATTTCTGGTTTGGCTGTGCTTATCTGGTTTGTGTGAAGCGCGGCATTGCAGAAACAGGCAAAACAGACCACCTAGGAACCATACAGCCAAAAATAGAAACCAGATACATTCAATCAATGCTCATGGCCATCGCAAAAACCCGGCCTTGAATACAGAAGGTACTGTGCTCTAGTACAGAGTGTGCAACCTTTGTTTTAGTGCTGTGACATTACAGTGTACAGCAATGAAATGCAACATAGACAACTGTTTCCTCAACCTTCTTATGGCAACAGGTGTAAGTGTAAGACTGCCATACACATGGTCCTGGGTTCAAATATAGCACATTCCATACACTATTACTTTTATTGATTTAGTAATCTATGTATCATTACATTTATGATCAAATATATGACTGCGGGTATACTGTGTACTATAGTCCTATAAATGTATTCCTGCTATCTGGACCAGCATGGCCTTCACTTTTGCCAATAACACATACACAACTGCCTGTTAGCAGGTGTATGTTAGATACTCAATACTAATGGTCAGACATTAGCAATGTGGCTCGTGTTTGCGCACTGCTTACCCACGAGCAAATATGTGTATCACACAGATGTCTGCACTTTGCTGTCACCCAAACCTGTTGCTCGCCAAGCTATGGTAATGTTTATATTATGCTGTATTTCTGCTGTTTATTGTCCATTTCCTGTGCATGACATGAAATTACATGTGTAAACATTACAAACTGAGGGCCCTATGTAACAATGTGTCACATATTTACAATACAGCCATTTGTTGATCCCTCCCAAGCACTGCAACCCACATGTCTCTGTATATTTTCCACACATATATCAACCACAGTACAAAATTTAATATCAAATGTGTGCTAAGCAATGCACATCAGACTGGTAACATACAGAACTACAACAATTGACCCATATGACTAAAAACACTCATCTGCAAGGCTACAGAAGGAATCAGCATGGACCATATCCACAGGGACATAGGTGACCCTCAACACACCTGACACTAGCCATTTTGTTTTCGTCAAGGGTACATCTTGCTTATTGAACCTTGTGGACATCTTGGATACTGGCCCCACACACCTGGATGAGGCATAACAGATCATACCATCTGTGTTGACTTATCCAAGGCCTTTGATGCTATCCCCCATTTATGTGTCATAGTGAAGACCTCCCATGTTGGAATTAAGCCATACAATAGTACAGGGATAGGCAACTGGCTCACTGACTTAACAGACACTCTCAAAGTTGGGGACTGCACCTCCACCAGTAGCCAATTGCCATTAGAATACCACAGGTATCTGTGCTGGGCCCTCAACTGTTTGCAAACATCTTCCCTGATGTTCAGGCAATGGTAGATGGCCTGTGGTGTACTAAGTTTGCAGATGAATGGTAACTGGGCACACTAATATAGACTCTCACAGTGATGGTAGCATATTATGGAAGGAGTTGCCACACACAAATGATTGCTGCCAAACCCACAGACTGAACTGTAAAGCATACATGGAAGACCTGTCAGTGTCATACAGGCTACTGAGAGGTGATCTATGCCTGCCCAACAGAGCAGTCTCAGATCCCGACTTACTGGAAATGCTGCACTTTTACAAATCAAATAGGATAAGAATAACTTGGCCCAAGAATCTCAACCTAGCCTATGACATAAAGAGAACATTGCTGGGGAGACAGATGTAGCCCCCAATGACTCATACTCCCACTGTCTATGAATCAGTGCCCCTCAATGACTCTATTCAAGCATGACTTTGATTACTGATTGGGTAAGTAACTTCTGGGATGGCAACTGTGTCCCTCATTGAAAGGGACAGTTGGTGCTGATCACAAAATTTATCTGCTAACAACAACTATCCAACTATACTCAATAAGGGTACTTGTGTTTTTACACAGCTAGGCCTCTAAACACCATAGGGCCATTAGGCTAGTAGCCTCCTGTGTACATATGAAGCCATGAGCCAATGCAGGTCTCCCAGAATTTTGTCTCTCACATAGCCTGCTGATGTCATTTACTGTAAGTTCACTTACAGTCTTGTAGAAGTCACACTTGTACCATGGTGCTTGCAAATGTACTGTGTTCTGTAGTCTATGTACTTAGATAGATAGGGGTTTGATTCTTGCACATGCCTACAGATCCATTTCATGCCGGCTCCCCAACTTCTTCTCTACAAAAAGCACTGCTGATGTTATCCACTATAAGTTGACCCACAGACACAGGTGCTTTCTTTAAGTATTGTGTTCTGTAGTCTGTGTACTTAGGTAAAGAATTTGTTCTCATTGCAGTTGACTGTGTGTGTCTAGTCAGCACAGTTAGACATGGTATTTTATAGTTACTTCTCCAATGTCATGGATTGCCAGTATTTTGATACTTCCACAAGCCTACATATCCATTTCATGCAGTCCTCCCAACCTGTTGTCTCCCACATGGCCTGCTGATGTCATCTACTATACGTTCACCTGAACTTCTGTATAATTCCGACTTGTGCCATGGCGCATGCAGTAAGTACTATGTTCTGCAGTCTGTACACTTTTAGGTAGGGGTTCTGTTATTACTGCAGTCAACTGAGTGTGTCTAGTCAGCATAGTAGAGTTAGCATCCTGCAGTTATTTCTCCAAATGGAATAGATTGCCAGTATTTTGATACTTGCACAAGCCTACATATTCATCTCAAGAAGCCCCTCCAACCTGTTGTCTCCCACATGGCCTGCTGATGTTATCTGCTATAAGTTCACCTGCACTCATGTATAAATCAGACTTGTGCTGTGACACTTGCATTAAGTACTGTGTTTTGTAGTTTGTGTACTTAGATAGGTAGGGGTTCTATTCTCACTGCAGTTAACTGGATGTGTGTGTGCGTGTGTGTGTGTGTGTGTGTGTGTGTGTGTGTGTGTGTGTGTGTGTGTGTGCGGGTGTGTGTGTGTGTGTGTGAGCTGTTGCTTGACATTGCCGAGAGCATTTTACATCAGCACGTGGGATATTTATCCTGTTTTTAAAAGACACTGCTGATTTCATCAGAAATAAAGTGTTGTCCAATATACACGTCAGAGGTGAGCTGTGGTGCTTACATAAAGTACTGTGTTCTGTAGTCTGTATACTTAGATGGGTAGGGGTTCTGTTCTCACTGCAGTCAACTGTGTCTATGTGTGTCTAGCCAAAAGAGCAGAAGTATGTATCCTGCATTTATAGCTCCAGTCTCATGAATTGACAGTATTTTGATTCTTGCACATGCATACAGATCCATTTCATGCAGGCTTCCCAACTTATTCTCTACAATAAGCACTGGTGATGTCATCCACTATAAGTTGAACCGCAGGCATATAAAAGTTAGACTTGTGCTGTGGTGCTTGCATTAAGTATTGTGTTCTGTAGTCTGTGCACTTAAATAGAGGATCTGTTCTCACTGCAGTCAACTGTGTGAGTCTAGTCAGCACAGTAGACATGGTATTTTACAGTTACATCTCCAATGTCATGGATTGCCAGTATTTTGATACTTGCACAAGCCTACATATCCATTTCATGCAGTCCTCCCAACCTGTTGTCTCCCACATGGCCTGCTGATGTCATCTACTATACGTTCACCTGAACTCCTGTATAATTCCGACTTGTGCCATGGCGCATGCAGTAAGTACTATGTTCTGTAGTCTGTACACTTTTAGGTAGGGGTTCTGTTATTACTGCAGTCAACTGAGTGTGTCTAGTCAGCATAGTAGAGTTAGCATCCTACAGTTATTTCTCCAAATGGAATAGATTGCCAGTACTTTGATACTTGCACAAGCCTACATATACATCTCATGAAGCCCTTCCAACCTGTTGTCTCCCACATGGCCTGCTGATGTCATCTGCTATAAGTTCACTTGCACTCATGTATGACTCAGACTTGTGCTGTGACACTTGTGTTAAGTACTGTGTTCTGTAGACTGTGTACTTAGATAGGTAGGGTTCTATTCACACTGTAGTCAACTGGATGTTTGTGTGTGTGTGTGTGTGTGTGTGTGTGTGTGTGTGTATGTGTGTGTGTGTGTGTGTGTGTGTGTGTGTGTGTGTGTGTGTGTGTGTGTGTGTGCCTGTGAGTTGTTGCTTGACAATGCCGAGAGCATTTTATGCCAGCATGTGGGACATTTATCCTGTTTTTAAAAGATACTGCTGATTTCATCAGAGATAAAGTGTTGTCTGACACACACAAAGTCAGAGTTGAGCTGTGGTGCTTGCATAAAGTACTCTGTTCTGTAGTCTGTATGCGTAGATTGGTAGGGGGTTCTGTTCTCACTGCAGTCAACTGTGTGTATGTGTGTCTAGCCAGAGGAGCAGAAGTATGTATCCTGCAGTTACAGCTCTAGTCCCATGAATTGACAGTATTTTGATTCTTGCACATGCCTACAGATCCATTTCCATTGCATGGTGGCTTCCCAACTTCTTCTCTGCAATAAGCATTGCTGATGTCATCCACTATAAGTTGACCCGCATGCATATAAAAGTCAGATGTGGTGCTTGCGTTAAGTATTGTGTTCTGTAGTCTGTGCACTTAAGTAGAGGATCTGTTCTCATTGCAGTCGACTGTATGTGTCTAGTCAGCACAGTAGACATGGTATTTTACAGTTACAGCTCCAATGTCATGGATTGCCAGTATTTTGATACTTGCACAAGCCTACATATCCATTTCATGCAGTCCTCCCAACCTGTTGTCTCCCACATGGCCTGCTGATGTCATCTAATATACGTTCACCTACACTCCTGTACAATTCTGACTTGTGCCATGGCACTTGCATTAAGTACTATGTTCTGTAGTCTGTGCACTTAGATAGGAAGGGGTTCTGTTCATACTGCAATCAACTGTGTGTCTAGTCAGCATAGCAGAATTAGCATCCTACAGTTATTTCTCTAAATGGAATGGATTGCCAGTATTTTTATACTTGCACAAGCCTACATATAGGTTCATAGGTTCATACCAGGCTATCTGCCCTAGGGCATTTATAAGCCTAGCCAGAGTGTGTGTGGCTTTCACCACCCCTTAGGATGAGAATACTATACCCATTAGTTTGCTGTGCCTCTGTCCAGCAGTGATACAGAGATGATTCCCGGGGTAAACCTACGATCTCCCATCCACTCGTCAAGATTTCTCTTGAACAGAGTCAGTGAGGGGCTCTGCCTCACATGGACTGGGATTCAGTTCCATAGTGTAGGGAGTCTCTGGGTGATGAATCTGTCCCTCCAGCACGTCCTATTTATATCCGTGTTGAGGTTTAAGTTTCTTGCTCTCGTGGCTCTGGTGGATTTGGATTTTTTGAGGTGGAGCATGTCCATTAATTCCGGGTTGGACATGGCCTTGTATGTCAGGCACAGATCACCTCTGAGCAGACGGTATGCGACTGAATAGAGCTGGAGTTTCTTCAGTCGGGCATCGTATGACATATGTTTGAGCCCCTTTATCCTTTTGGTGAGGAACTTTTGGGGTCTTTCCAACTGCTGCAGGTGTCGGGTAAGGTACATTCCAAATGGGGCGTTGTACTCAATCATTGGTCTGATAAGTGAAGAGTACAGGGTACAATGACCTCTCCTGATCTGGATGTGAATCCCTTCATGATCAGGTGGGCAATGTAGAAGGTCTTCCTAACCACTTTGGCAATGTGAGTGTCAAAAGAGAGGTTACTGTCAACTTGGGTCCCCAGGTCCCTGATAACGTCTTCTGTGTTTAATGGATTACCACCTATGTGGTAATTAGGGTTACCTTGTTTTTCCCAAAGGGTATGACTATACATTTTTGGCATTTAGCTTAAGGCCATGGCTCTGGCACCAGTTATCCATTTCTATGAGACCTCTCTGGAGGATGTCTGTGTCTGATGGAGTGTCAATTATGGTGCCCAGTTTGCAGTCATCTGCAAATTTTGTCAGCCACAATCCCCTATGTTTGCCTGCACTTCAGAAAAATAAATGCCGAACAAGAGGGGCCCAGGACTGACCCCTGTGGGACACCGCGTGACCGCCTTAGAGTCTGACATGGCACCAGCAACTCTAACCCTGTGTGTTCTGTCCTTGAGCCAGTTTGCAACCCATCTTGTGACATATGGGTTTACATCTAAGCTGGTGAGCTTTTCTATGATGCCCGAGTGGGGTATTGTGTCAACGCTTTGCTAGGTCAAGGTAGGCTGTGTGAACTGCCTTACCCTCATCAATGGCCTTAGTGACTGTTTCGAAAAAGTCGACCAAGTTCAAGAGGCAGGATCTGCCCTTGACAAAGCCAAATTGGGTAGGATCCAGTGTCTGTAGGTCCCCAATGTCTTTATTTATGAGTTCCATTATGATCCTCTCCATAGCTTTGCAGACAAGGCTCGTCATGCTTATGGGGCGGTAATTTCCAGGGTCCGTAGAAGCACCGCCTTTGTGGAGTGGGACCACAGTTGCCATATGCCATTCTTTGGGTACGTATCCTGTAGTAAGGCTAAGATTAAACAGCAGCCTTATGTGTGGGTTTAGTTCCTCATTGAGTTCGTGTAGCACACAGCCGGGGACACCATCCGGTCCCATTGATGCTGTGTTTTTTGCTTTAGAGAGAGCAGCTCTCACCTGGGCATCTGAGATGTTTGGGAGGCTAGACTCTGGTGGGATAGATATTTCTCCTTTTGGGGGGGAGGGAGGGGAGAAATTTGCACTGAACCTGTCTGCCAGTATGTTGGCAATGTCTGTGGGTTCAGTGATTTTTTTATCATGCCCTCCCAACCTGTTGTCTCCCACATGGCCTGCTGATGTTATCTGCTATAAGTTCACTTGCACTCATGTATGAATCAGACTTGTGCTGTGACACTTATGTTAAGTACTGTGTTCTGTAGTCTGTGTACTTAGATAGGTAGGGGTTCTATTCACACTGCAGTCAACTAGATGTTTGTGTGTATGTGTGTGTGTGTGTGTGTGTGTGTGTGTGTGTGTGTGTGTGTGTGTGTGTGTGTGTGTGTGTGTGTGTGCCTGTGTGTCTGTGTGCCTGTGTGTCTGTGTGTGCCTGTGAGCTGTTGCGTGACATTGCCGAGAGCATTTTACACTGGCATGTTGGACAGCTATCCTGCTTTTAAAGGACACTGCTGATTTCATCAGAGATAAAGTGTTGTCTGACACACACACACAGTCAGAGTTGAGCTGTGGTGCTTGCATAAAGTACGGTGTTCTATAGTCTGTATACGTAGATAGGTAGGGGTTCTGTTCTCACTGCAGTCAACTGTGTGTATGTGTGTGTCTAGCCAGATGAGCAGAAGCATGTATCCTGCCGTTACAGCTCCAGTCCCATGAATTCACAGTATTTTGATTCTTGCACATGCCTACAGATCCATTTCATGCAGGCTTCCCAACGTCTTCTCTACAATAAGCACTGCTGATGTCATCCACTATAAGTTGACCCGCAGGCATATAAAAGGCAGTCTTGTGCTGTGGTTCTTGCATTAAGTATTCTGTTCTGTAGTCTGTGCACTTAGGTAGAGGATCTGTTCTCATTGCAGTTGACTGTGTGTGTCTAGTCAGCATAGTAGAGTTAGCATCCTACAATTATTTCTCCAAATGGAATGGTTTGCCAGTATTTTGATACTTGCACAAGCCTACATATCCATCTCATGAAGCCCTGTTGTCTGCCACATGGCCTGCTGATGTTATCTGCTATAAGTTCACCTGCACTCATGTATAAATTAGACTTGTGCTGTGACACTTGCGTTAAGTACTGTGTTCTGTAATTTCTTGGGTAGGGAGGGGGTTCTATTCTCGCTGCAGTCAACTGGATGTGTTTGTGTGTGTGTGAGTGTGTGATGTTACTTAACATTGCCAAGAGCATTTTACACCAGCATGTGGGACATTTATCCTGTTTTTAAAATAATCTGCTGATTTCATCAGAGATAAAGTGTTGTTTGACACACACAAAGTCAGAGTTGAACTGTGGTGCTTGCATAAAGTGCTGTGTTCTGTAGTCTGTATACTTAGATAGGTAGACATTCTCGTCTCATTGTAGTCAACTGTGTTTGTGTGTTTTTGTGCTCCTGCTTAAAACTACAGAGAGCCTTTTACACCAGCATGTAGTACACTTATCCTGTCTTTAACAGACACTGCTGATGTCATCAGCTATAATGTGTTGTCTGACACACTCCAACTCAGAGATAAGCTGTGGTGCTTGTGTGAAGTACTGTGTTCCCTAGTCTATTTTCTTAGATAGGTAGGGATTCTATTCTCACTGCAATCAACTGTATTTGTGTGTGTGTGTGTGTGTGTGTGTGTGTGTGTGTGTGTGTGTGTGTGTGTGTGTGTGTGTGTGTGTGTGTGTGTGTGTGTGTGTGTGAGCTGTTGCTTGATATTACTGACAACATTTTACATCAGCATGTGGGACACTTATTCTGGCCTCAACAGACTCTGCAGATATCATCAGCTATATGATAGTTTTGGATATGCAGTAATCATATCTGGGCATGGTCAAATAGTGATCTGGAGGCTAGGCAGACATATCCGCATCCTGTACCAGGCAGATTGCAATGACATGGCTTTTACTCTATCCAAATACATCTTGGCATGGTTTGTACCTCTCTGATGTGTTGATGAGAAAGGCCTGTGGTTTCTCCAGAGACACTTTCTAGATCTAAGCTGACACACCTAGTGCAAGTAAGGCAGTCTGCAGTGCTGTTGATTCCCTCTTCCCAAACAGTAATCACTCACAGCTGCAATACAGGTTTTTTTCTTTATTTGTCTGGATATTGCTGTAGACAGTTTGTATTAATGAAGATAGTTTTACTGCCAGTTTGTGCCACTATAGCCTAGTTAAACTAATGCTTTGTGTGTTTCTGGAGTATATCTGTATTAATGTAGTTGCTCATGGCAGATTACTGATGTATTTCCTTGTTGTAGGAACCTATTAATCATATGCTGTGCTGCGCTCATGTACAAGCCTCTACTTATTTAATCTAGCTGTAGGGTAAAACATCTAGGTGGAATGCTACACTAATAGAGTTTGGTTAAGTTTGTATTCCTCAATGTTTTTCTCTCGTTAATTAGTGTTGCCTTTAACTGTTTTCTGGAACTGATTATTAAATGTAAAGTAGTGACTAATTTTATTAGTACAACTGATGTTCTAGAGTAAAAGTAGTGACCAATTTACATGTTAGTTGTAATAGTTCTTGCTCAGAAGTTCCTGTCTCCTCCATGAACCACTTGTGTACTATTGTCATGCATTATTTCTTACTGTCTACCAACTCTGTATGTTACTGTTTCCTCCATACTTCTTAACTATTGCTAATAATTTTGTCTTGTACACTTAATCTTCTAGTGCACTACTTGTTTTTAGCCCCAGCATGAACTGAACCCCCCCCCCCCACCTTGAAGCACCTCCTGTTGTTTTCCCTCAGTGAAACATATGGACACATAGAACAGAAGGACAGATGTCTGTAGCCAAATACAGAGTCATAGTTCAGTCTTAAGAAATATTTTCTTCATTCAAAGACCCTACCTAAGAAAGTAAAACCCATTAAAACCTGTACTTCTTTTTTAACTATCAGAAGCTGTATTTGATAGAGCTCACCACCCGGGATGACAGCTGCCTCCCATAACCATACTGTCACTGTAGCTATAACAGTTATAGGCTGTTTTCTTTCTTTACCCCACAGACATAAAATGGCAAACTCGCAGTCTGCAGATGATCTGAATACCCACTTGTTTTGGTTTATCCTAAATTCCATATAGTCCTTGCTTTGTTTTTTGGCACTTATATTTAGCACTGCTCTGTGGCTTACTAATTTTTTTTTCGGGGTCCTATTAGGAAAGTGAACCTATCTTTAATTTCCTGGCTTTAGATGACAGTTTTTTTACTCTCCATCTGGAAAGAGTCTCTGCCCACTCTGTTCATCCTTGCTATGCTCAGGCTCACTCTGCTCCCCTGCCCTACCCCTCAATTTCCATGTGCCCCCCCACATCAACTACATTTATTTAAGATCACCATACTCCCTCTTTCAATCCTACTAATCTCCTTTCCTCAGTCTCTCCCTTTCAGTTAAACAATAATTAGTGCCCAGTGAAAAGTAGTTTCTTACCTAAAAACCTCAGTAATTAAAGAAAAATTAACAGACTACTTCCACAGAAATAAACATTGAAAACAAAATATGTATTCTATACAAATAATTTTCCTCCTCTTACACACAACCCTTCACCACCTTACCACCGATCATAGTCAAATAATACTAAACAATAAGTCCCCCACATATCCTTTCTCCCCTCCACACCTTAGCACCCCCCCAATTTTCCCATTGATTCTGACCTATTCAATATATCCATCATTAAATGCTTCTCCTATAGATAGTTCGCAACCCCACCCCATATACTCCCAACACAAATAAGAACTAAACCTACATCTAAACTCCCCACCCACTACCCTTATAAAAAACACAATTGAACTTAACCAGAGACATCCACCCAAACCTCAGCCCTAACTCAATACAACAAACAGTGCAAATAACTTATCCCCCAAACCCCCAAACCCCCAACCCACTTCCCTAGCACATAATACCCCTAGTATTATCAACATGAACATAAGAAGCCTTAGTAATAAAATCCATGGATTGCACGCATTTATCACCCAATACACACCAGACATTGCAATCTTAACTGAAACCTGGTTAAAGCCCCAGATAAACCACAGTGAAATCCTTCTCCCTGTAATAATATCCACAAACTAGACAGAACAAATAAATGTGGTGGAGGTGTAGCAATCCTATACAAGGACACGCTAACAGTGTAAAGAGTCCAAACAGAATTCCCAGCACTAAATAACTGTGAAATACTAACCTGTAGACTTGAAATAAACCCAAACAAACACATAATGATAATCTCAGTCTACCTCCCTCCTGGTAACAACCTACCCACAATTGAAAACCTACTCTCCTGATCATCTTCCTCATTTAATCATGAAACCACAATTATGGGAGATTTCAATATAGATTGGCTTTTCTGCTCTTCTGACAACCCATCCAGTCTCATCAATCTTTATAGTTATGCACAAATCATAAACTCACCTACCAGGACAGATAATTGCAAGGGCAAACAGTTAGTCCATGACTGGACCTTAACCAACAAACTCTCATTGGTCCACCACTCACATACCTTCCTACCTAAACATAAAATCAACCTCCAAAAGCCCACTTTATACAGGCAGATTAGAAGCAATAAACACTTTTCAGCTACCACCTTTAAATTCCTATTGCAGCACTCTGACTAATACACCTCTGCCTTGACTCTGCTGTGGAATACATTAATACTAAATTCCTTAAAATTTTAAACTCATTAGCCCCCATTAGAAAAGTTCATACTAAATACAATTGCACACCGTGGCTGTCCATGGGAAACCAAACAAGACAGAGACAGTGCATGGCTAACAGACAAACAAAAACCAAAGCTCCTTAGAAACTTACAGTCACCTAAGAAACAAATCCAAATCCCAGATAAAAAAAAAACTGCACTCACATACAACTATAATACCAAAATAATCCCCAAAAATTCTGGACTAATGTCAAAAACTACTTCACCCTGGCAACACTACAACTCCACCTCCACTACCTCCAACACCAAAGACAGCTTAGTCACACAATTTAACTCTTTTTTCATTTTCACTAGTTCCATTCTATCTCTGATAAATAATAACGACAGCTCCCCTCTAACCATTCCACCACCATCAATGACTACTACCACCCCCTTCTCTTTCCAGCCCATCCAAACTTTTTCATAAGAAAATAACTACTTAAGCTAAACCCCACAACCCAATTGCCAAACTCATACCTCAAAATTGCAGATGACTCCATAGCCTACCCTAGCTCTCTATTAATCAACAGATCAAAGAATAGTACATACCTAAAAATCTGGAAATTATTATACACCATTCCTCTACACAAAGGAGGAGTCTCATCAGAATTTTCCAAACTACAAACCAGCTGCCATTCTCTCACCATTATCAAAAATTCTCAAAAAATGCATCCACTCCCAGCTTATGACCTACCTTACCAGTAATAATCTGCTAAATAAATCCCAGCATGGCTTTATACCTAAGCACAGCACTACTACAGCTCTGTTAAGTTTCACAGACCCTGTTAATCATCTAAAAAATGCCAGGCAACAAGTCACCTCCATCTTCTTAGATATGTCCAAGGCATTCCACACAGTATCACATCAAAAGCTACTCAATGAACTAGCATCATTAAACGTATCTCACTCTGCTCTCTCTTGGTTTCACAACTATCTCACAGAATGAGAACAAGCTGTAAAGTGACAAAATGATCTGTCCTCACACTTACCTGTCTCTGTTGGAGTTCTTCAAGGATCAAGTCTTAGGCCCACCTCTCTTTACTATCTTCACAAATAAACTATCCACAGCAGCCAACCTATCCATTACAATCCAGTATGCTGATGACTCAACCCTACTCTGCGCTGCTCCCTCTGTGTCTCAGCCACTTGATATAACCCAAAAGTCATTCTCAGACATAGAATCCTACCTCTCCAAACAACAGCTAATAAACCCAAGCAAAACCAAACTAATTATTTTTGTTAATAAAAAGCCCATAAACCAAGCAACACCTTTCAATATCCACTCAATCAATAACACCAAAATAGAACCTGTTCCTCACACCAAACTATTAGGTGTCACTGTCAACAGCAACTTAAGGTTTAACAAGGATGTTGCACTAGTCATAAAAAAGACCCATATCAAACTTGGCTCACTCTATAGAACCAAACAATTACTAACTAACTCTATCAGGCAAGCCATTGCTAGAACCCAACTTCTCTCCACCTTACAATATGACTGCCCAATCTTTACTAACCTTAAAAAACTGACTTATCTAAGCTGGAGGCATGCTATAATAAAATAACCAAATTCGCCACTAGCTCTTCATACAGATTCTACCGCTGTACAGCTCTTTGACAACTAAACTGGTTAGAACTGCCTAACCTCTTTTCTCTCCACCAAATCACAACTGGACATACCATCATCACAAAACCCGAAAACTGTCCAGCTCTCTACAATCTAGTCCAACCATACTTAAAGCCCTATGATAAAAACCTATTACGGATCACTAAATCCAGCAACAGCTATGGTGACTCACTATATTCCTACCAAATCTTGAAAGTCCGGAATACTATCCCCCAGAATATACTTAGCATCACAAACTCAGATAATTTTAAACTACTTCTCAGAAATCACTTAACCTAAAACTGGCACTGCTCTTGTACCTCCCCTGGCTAAACTCAAGTAAACATCTGATCTGACTCTTCTTGCTGTTCCCTCTAATGAACCTTTAAGCTCAAAACTAACACTACTTTTTAGCTATCATTGCTGAACAAAAGTTATTATAACCAGGCAAGTGTAACTATTAAAACCATCATAACATATGACCAACAGTATTCTACTTTCAACACAACATGTATGCTACTTTCCATGAATATGAAGAACTTTATACTATATGTTACTGTACAGTATTTGAAAATTGTTAATTTCTGTTTTTCATTATCTTTGTATTTGTCAACTACCATTTGATGTTGTGATTGTATTTTATTTTATTTTAGTCCTTTATTTTTTGTATTTCTTGTATTTAGACATATTCTCTTTTTATCTGTTGAGTTTTTCTCCCCAGGTCTCCGCTGAAAATGAGTTATCAGCCCAGTCAGACAAACTGGGTAAATACATGTTAAATAAAAAAATAAAATAAAATAAAATAATCTACACCATATAAAAAGGCAACCCTGTAGCGAGAAAAACTGATGTTGAGGAGAGTTCTATACGTCTGGAATAGTGAGTGAAAGTGCTTTCTTCAGGATATCTGTACAGAGGAGTACTGAATCCCAGAAGGTATGGTTCTAGATTGTCACCTACATACTGCATATGCTGGAATATATTTCACAATAATGTATTCCAGATTGTCACCTACATACTGCATATGCTGGAATATTTAACAATAATGTGAAGCACAGGCTTTTATGCCATCTGTATGCATTACTTAGAAGTCTACTGATGGCATGCCCATGTTTGTCAAGCCATTTCAGAAGTAGACATAAGATCTTGTGAGGATTGCGAAGTAAGAAACTGCAATGTGTATGATTAGTTTCTAACATGTCTGTTACAGGACTTTCTAGTCGAAATGTATGGTGCACATCACAAGTCATGCCATGATAGTCAGATCTTAGGACTGTATGACAGCATGGCATTTTATTTTCCCATTCCTCAGTTTTCTACACTTAAAGTTTTCTTTGCCAGCATTTGCATGATGTGCCACATAGTGCAAACACTGGAACCAGAGAACCCGGCCCACCCAGGAAGCAAACAGCCAAAAATAGAAAATATACTGTGTACTATATTCCTGTCATTGGTATTCCTGCTATGTGAACTGGCATAGCCTTCAGTTTTGCCTAAAACACATACTTAAAAGCCTGTATATGTAATATCCCTGAAATTGCATTGCTTGCCAATGTTGTGCTCTGCTCACCATTACTCACTGCTGAGCACCATGTTTACATGGTGGTAATCATTGCACAACATTTTCAAACAGTGTGCACACTCCCAGTAAGTGCAATAACTGCAATTGGCGGGAAAACATCATTCTACATTGGTCTTGATCTGTGGTAGGCATGTCAGGTGTTCATGGAGAAGGAGTGAGATTTTGTGCTCAAAGATGGGGTGTCCAGCAGTCCAAAGTGTTTGTTGGACTCCTGATGAAGGAACATGGGCACAGGCTTTTGCAGAGGGACTATTCCAAATCATAGTACAAGTCAGAGGCATGGGATAGTTTTACCCTGGCTGTGACCAGTGCTACCAGTATCCCCCACACTGGTGAGCAATGTAGATACAATACAATGACCTCCAGAGGAGGAAGAGGTACACCCTCTGTGATGTCCGGCTATATCCCACCCGACTGCCAACAATTAAATGATGTCCCTTACTATCCTGGCTCAGTAACTAAGGAGCTTCAATCCTCACTACTGACTCCAGTATGAGACATAAACAGAAGTAATATTTCACAACTTTCCCCTAAGAGCACAACCGGAACACGCTCTATTTTCCTGGAACTGGACTATATACCTCTGTCCACCCCAAATGTAACTCCTTATTACACACTTCAGAGCAATGTGTCCCAGTTTAAGACCTCTCATACACTCTCACTCAAAGTAAATTTAAATTTTACACATCCAGACAATTCTGGGAAAGTCTGACACAGATTTCCAGCTGTGTCCCTTCCCCAAAATAATATGGTAATGCTGCTACCATTCAAGAGTGTCTTCATGCCCTTCTAAAGGGGTAACCAATTATGAAAATTAAATATCAAAATAAATGATAGCTATGACCATAAGCAACCAGGCCTTCTAGGTGGCCCGGGAAGTATCAAATAGGTAGAAGTACCCTCTAATCTCTAAAGAAAAAAATACTGATTTCCAGCCACTATATAAAGTAATGAAAAACATTTAATAAACATTTAATAATAAGTAAAATGATTACAAGAATGTAAATCAATAACTTTCAATAAATGCCAGAACTCAATCACCAGAAATGTAAAATTAAACTGCAGGATAGGAGTACATTATCCTAGAAAAACTCTATCTTAGTAACTAAGCTTTCCTAATCTAGCTAAAGAGTACTGTCCCTGATCTAATCTAACACATAATAGCAAGGCAAAAGGCAGACTTACAGTTTTTGGTGAGTGTACTTCACAAACTGCTCAGCACTTCAAACTGCAGTCTCAACTGTCTTATTTTAAAATATAATAGACAGATATTTGAAAAAGTTCTTTTTTGGTCAATCAGCTGTTTAACGAATCTCTTAGCAGCCAGGAAGATTCTAATGACATCACTCACTGTTCAGCTGATTCTCCACAGTTTGTACTTTAGAATGTCCCTCTCAAACATGCACAGTTGGAAATGTATCAAAACATTGACAGATTCTCTAAACATTCTGCATAAACATGGAAATACCCAACATTTTAAAACTTAATTACATTTTCACAAGTACACATGCTGGCATACCATGCAAGTTAATCCAGAATATACACAAATCTCCTGCCAGATATGCTACCACAGATGGCAGTGTTTTCAGTTTCTTCACATCCTTAAACATTGGATTGAGGAATGTAGGACTGGGGACACCCACAGATGTGTAAGTATCAATTACAGAGACTAGTTGTAACAGTTAAAAGCTGAATATAGTCATGACTGGTATTCATAATGGTATTCTGTTTTTTTCCACAGTTGTCACAGAGAGAGAGAACTGAATGTGAGAACCTATGCACTAGATTGCCCCAAATGAGAGAAACATGTGGTATGTATGCAACATAACATTCTGCTACTACAGTATTAAAAGTTTAAGCAAGTTTTGGGGGTATTTTATACAGTTGTATCAAAGTGAGCATGCATATCTCAACTGTAAAAGCAAGTATGCATGCATTACTGTGTAGCACAAACCAACAGTTCAATATTCAAATATCAAAGTGAGCAGGCATCTCTCAAATGTAAAAGGAAACTATGCATGTGTTAGTGTGTAAGCCAAAACAACAGTACAGTATTAGAGAGTAGTCAGAGATCTTGGGTTCACATGCCACACTTCCCAGCTATACAATACTGTTAATTTGTCATCAATATTTTAAGGTAAATTCAAACCTCTATACCTGTGGCACAAATGGCCTGCTGTAAACTGTAATCTGTATAACTGGAATACGCATATGTGCAATATATGCACACATAAAAGGATTGCTTGCTGCAATCTGTAGTATAGTGTGCATCTCTTATAAGGTGGGTAGTCTTAAAAGTAAAAAAGTTATTGTTAGGAGTTGGTAGTCTTAAAAGTAAAGGTAACAGAATAGAGTCAAATAATTGTATCAGTACATTGTATGTCACATATGAAATTACTAATGTTATCACTTTTTTTCTCTCACCCCAATCTTTATCTTCTCTTTTTTTCTTCTCCACAGCACAGCAGGGTAGGCCTGGTCCACAAGATCCTTCTGCCCCCACTCCTCCAGCTATGGCACCAAGGTCCAGCACATCTGGGAAGCAACCTGGCAAGTGATTCCCTCCAGGAGCAGTGGCGGAAGTGGTGATTTTATCACCTGTGATGAACTGCTAGGGTTGGTAAGTAGGATTGTGTGCCACACTGTTGATGCATGATTATGCCAGATGGAAACACTGCTCTCTATTATTGTACTTAATAACATGAGAAGGAGATCCAGACATCAGGCATTGCAGCCATTGGTGCAGTGAGTTAACAGTGATGACAGTCCAGTGGGTGAAGACTCATTTCTCACTGTCACCCAGCTTGACATCCATGGGTTTTCAATGTCTCCACTCTCACTCCAACCATGGTGTTCACCAGCCTCTTGTGTCCTTCACCATCCCTGTGTCTTGTCTTGTACATCCTGTCTATCTGCAATTGTTTCCTCACCTACCTAACCTACCTGACCCAGACATACCTATGTCTCTTCACCAACATTCATCTCTCTTTCTCAAAAAAAAGGCACCTGCCCCAAAAAATTGTCCCTTACATAGCTCTCCATTTTGAAAACATGTCTTCTTAACACACTTGATTTGGTCCGATTGGCTATACAACATGATTGTGTTGTGGTCACCTCTCTCTCTGGAGGTGACAGTGCAAATTCAACTAATATTCTGCACATATGTTCATTTTTTACTGTTGAAGAAATGGATAGCTATGGTTCTTTTCTACCTCCCTCCTATACATTCCTGCCCTCCTTTCACTTTGTTCTTCCCCTTGCTTCTTCCCAATTTCACCACTGTCCTATCTTCCCCATTCCTTTTCTGCTGCGTGCTGGTGTGTGATGAGCACCACTGGGCAATAATGCTTTATACGATATAAATGGGGAACACAGAGAACAGTGGTGACAAGGGGAGCAAGTAGGGAGAAGAACAATAGGAATTACCTGTTAAACTGTGACAGAATTAATTCTATGAAATACATGTAGTGCAAAACTGACTCTGTGGCAGCACATGTTAATGCATTGATATATTCCTTGTTGATTAGGCCATTTGGTACTGGGTTCTAATACAGGTGTATGTAGTACTTTTACAGGTGTCTATGATATATTGACATATATTTATATACAGGTGTCATTCATCATTGCTTAGCAATGGTGCATGATGTGGACCATTGCTCAGCAATGCTTTATAAAAATGAAATGGAGACAATAGGACAATGGTGATGTGGGGAGCAAGCAATGGGGGGGTTATAAAGGGAAATCCTTGCTAAACTATGACAGTTACTATTGATTGTATAAAATAAATGTGCTACTTAACTGACTCTGTGCCACCATCTGTTAATGTTTTAATCCATTCCTTTTTGGGGCCAGATGGTACTGGGTTTGAATCCAGCTGTGTGTATATGCTATTCAGACAGCTCATGCTAATATACAACCTATTTATTCTATCAGATTTCTAGGTTTGGAAGTGCAATATTATATATCTGTACATATTTTATGGGTCGTTGTCCCCCCATTATGTATGCTTTTAGTCTTACTGAAAGGGGATGACAGGTATGTTTGTGTTTCATTATAACACGTGTCTATGCCACATTTTATGTCCCTGTTTCTGTTTATGTATGTATGCATCCTTGCATTATGTTGGCCTTTGTGGAGAAATGCTGTACAGAATCAGTGCTATCTGTGTAGCCCTGGTGGTCATTCTGTCATTTTGCGCAAATCTGTGGACCATTGGTGCTTTGACTAACACAGAATTGCTGTCTGCATTAGCTTGCAAAGTTTTGCATCCAGCAACACTACCATAAGCTGCAAAATCTTGCTTAGATGCACTGCGCCTCATTAATATGCATTGTGTGATGCCGTGCTACCATAGCAGGCATAGTCCATGTAGGCTCTGCTTGAAGCCTACACTGAGTTTATTGAATCCCGAGGAAAGTGTTTCTTCATAGTTTTTCAGTTACTGTTTACGCCATTGCATGTGGTGCTTATTATGTCATTTCACATTTTCTGCATTATTATTATTTTAAATATATGCCCTACAAGTTTTTTTATAAAATCCTTCAGAAAATATATTTTCCTATCCTGACATCATTGAAGCTTGCATTGACCATTAGTGAACATTACACCTTGATGATATTAACATAGGCATAGTGTAGGAATGTATCCGTAGACTTTAATGGACATACCCCTACACATGAGCCCAGATTTAGCTATTAAAGTCTATAGATGCATCCTAATGCTATCCTTACACTTTCATCACTGAGGGATAAAGTTCATTTTTCTGGTCATATCCTCAATAAAAAATATTTTTTTATTAACAAATACCTCAAATAAAACAGGAATCATGAAGAGATAAGGAATCATGCCACTTAAGCCATCAAGTAACATGATATATATGCAAACTTCAAAGGAGCACTTAAAGTTTACAAATTATATCTATATAGTACCCATAGCTGTAACTGAAGCAACAACCCCCAGAACCAATTATTGTTCCTTCTTGGGTATCTTGACTTTCCATGTCTATTTCCCCATATGAATCAGACATGAGAGGTGCCTATCAACCAAAGCTCAAGCCTTATTAGGAATGCATGTCTCCTTGTTCTTCTGTCTTCGGTTGTATGGTCTTGAAAATGTACATGAATCACTATTACTTTCTTTAAGTGCATCTCTGTCAGAACATCCACATAAACTGAAAAAATGTCAACCATTTCTGCCAGATCTAATTCACTGCTGCTTTCTTCCTTCCACCTTACCCTTCTAGCTCTATCCATTCCTACTCTTCACAATTGCCTGTTCTCTAACAAGAACTTACCTACATGCTACCCTTTTCCTGGCCATTGAGTCACTGTTTTTTGCTGTAAGATGTGGCCCTCACTGATCTTCCACTAACAGTCTCTTCTGCTGAAATATAAGTGCTCAGATTCTGAAAATTTGAGCACTTTGTTTAAGATCAGCTTTTCTCCAAGTTTGCCAAAGAAATGATGACTTTAAAGGTGATTATGTTAAGTAACAGGTGATATGGAAGTGCAACTCCCCCACCCACATAGGAGGGTAAAGGTCAGCATCTACTGTAACTTAAGCACTGTAATTCAAGCAAACAATGTAAATATAATAAATAATTATTGCAGAAATATTTTCATTCTTGCTATGTAAAACAGTACTGTTTAATCTCAGGGAGAAACTTCACTGGTATATCAGCCTGATTCAGTATCAAAGGATTGTTTTAACTTGTTCAATTGAGTTTCAAAGTGCTCATTTTATTTTTGTACATTTTCTGAATGAAAGGCTTCAACCAGTAAAACACATCTATCCATTCATCAATCCACATCTCATTTTTCCATTTTTTGCAAATGGGATCGGGGTGTCACTTCAAGAGTGACAATCATCTAGAGCCAAGGTTCACACCTCAGAGTGACTAACCCTAATGCAGCTGTTCTTCTACATCACACACTCGCACACATACCCACAACTATGGCCAATTTTAGAGTGTCCAATCCACCTACTGCATGTCTTTGCAATGTGCGAGGAAATCCACGCAAACACATGGAGGACATGCAGACTCTGCACAGAAAGCACTCCAGCTGTTAATTGAACCAAAAAACCTCTTGTTGTGAGGCAACAGTAAACCACATACATATCCACACAATTGAGCAAACAACAATGGATGCACACAAACACATACACACTTGCAATTAAAAGAAAAAGTTGCACGTCCTTCCAAATTGTCCCAACACATTTAAAAACAAACATCAGGGTTAGGTATTGATCCTTATTAAGAACCATAACAGATGAAAAATTCTATCTCAAGTTTTGCAGAGCTTTGCAATGTAGATATTAGTTTATGCAATTGTAGTACTATTTGGATTCTGTCTGCCATAATGTTTCCAAGAAATACTAAAACATACTGTTGACCTGCTGAGTATGGAGAATATGCATATCTGTCTGTATTTGTTTCTGATGTATGAATTTATTAAACACAAAATAAAATGACTACATGGCCCAGATTTAATGGATTCAGACTGGATATCAATAGTTTTGGCAAAACTGGGAAAACATGGCACAAATGAAAATTTACAGTATCAGGATCTTACTTATTTCAGAGCTAACATGAAAGTAGAACATTCAAAAGCAGGTTTGTGTCTCAACATCAAAAACAAATAAACAAACAAGCAAACAAACAAGAAACTTAAATTATATTGTTTATCCATGTCATTTATTTGCAAATAGATGGGGAAGAAGTGGAAGATGTGATAGGTTTTATTTTTCTAGGCTCAAAGATGGCAACTGCAGCAATGAAATAAAAAAAAAGTTTTATTTTCAGAAGGGATGCTATGGCAAATCTAGATAAGATTTTAAAAAGCAACACTATCACATTGTTAACAAAGGTCTGTATAGTCAGAGCTATTGTTTTACTAATAGTAACAAACTATTGTGGGAGTTGGAGTATTAATAAGGCTATGCACCAGAAAACTGATGCTTTTGAACTTTGGTGATGAAGAAAACTTTTGGGAATTTCATGGACTGCAAGAAGATCCAACCCACCCAGTCAATATTTAAGAAAATAAAACCAGACTATTCATATACTTTGGTCACATAATGCAAAAACATGATTCACTAGAGAAGACACTGAAGCTGGGAAAATTCAAAGACAAAAGATGACGAGGGCATTAGAGGCTAAAGTGGAGGATCAACATTACTTAAGTTACTAATATAAATTTGTAAGAACCTAAATAAGCAGTTCTTGAAAAATAAGCCTTGAAGGATAAATTTCTTGAAGTCACAAAGAGCTGGATTCAACTAAATCACAATTACTTTTTTCACTCTTTATTGACCAGTTTAGTCCCAATAGGCCAGTATCCTCTTTTCAGGAAAGACCCAAAGTGGTATTCATACTGCCTAGGGAAAATTTGGGCAGGGCACTGGGGGACTTCAGCTACTCTTTGGAGCTGCTAGATAGCATCAGATGGCTTGTACAGCAGCTAGGAAGAGGCCTAAGGGAAGCAGCAGCATGGATAAGGATAGAAAAGCTATGGAGAGTTTGGAGGCGTAAAGTGAAAATTTGGAGAAAATTTGGTACTTACGTATTATCGCAACCACATTTTCTCGATTGCGGAAATAGATTACTTAAGGTGAAAGGAGGGCATGCAACAATGTAAAGTGTTATTGGCAGTCCTTGTTGCAGACAAAAACGTGTATATTACCTTCAGGAAGATCAGTAATTTAAAACATCCTCTTCCTGAGTTGCGTTGCTTTAATTGTCATGACTGGTGTCATGCGCACCGATTTCTGCAGGTTGTAAAAAGGGTGTAAGAGCAAGTTTAACAAAGTGTCCCTTTTTTGCGTGGGTCAGATTTAACAAATGGGATTTATTATTAAAGAAATGCAGAGCACAAGGGATGACAGACTTCACGAAAAGTAACTGTTCTGACTCATCGAATAGTGCTGTCAGTAAATAACGGCATGCATTTCTTTTCAGACAGCTCCTTCAAAGACAGCACCCCAAGGAAAGTGTGTGTGGCTCTTACTTTGCCACTGCATGCTTCCTTGCCTGTTCTCTATTAATGTTGGTATGTTGAATTAGGTTCCTGCAATCTGACTTGTGGTCAGCATTGCTTGAGGTAAACAGTAAAGGTGAAAGGAGAAAAAAACATCAGGGAGAATGCTGGCAGCTTTGAAAGTTGCTTGCGATGACAGCAGGTAATGGCAGCACTGCTACATCGCATATGATGACATTATGTAACTGTCGATACAAATTACCTGTGCATGTGTACAGCTTACCGTGCTCCTGATAGTTAAGCAATGTAATGTGACAGTAGAAAACACTTTGAGGATATTTTCTGAGTCTTAAATGCCCTTGTTTCACTTGTAGTATGCGAATTATGTGACCACAAAAATGTGGTTGCGATAATACGTAAGTATCAAAAAATTTTGTTCGATATGGAGCTTCAGAATATAAATTAAGATTCCTGTGTGGTAGAAGTTACAAATGAGCAGCATTTAGCTGTCCCCACAGAAAAGTAAGTAAACAAGTCTGTTGAAATTATGACAGAGCTGGCATCAGGAAGGCTTGCAGATGATGTTCTGTTAAAAACAATTGTGCAGGATGATTCAGGTGGCAGTTCTGCTGTTTTATGGGGTGAGATGGCAGATAACTTTTTCAGAAGTGCTGAGGATGGTTATGTGGAAGAGGAACCAGGTAATATGGCAGCAGAGAATGTAGCAGTAAAAACTTAAGTAGCAGTGATAGAAAGTAAAAGAGGATTCAGCAATAAACTGTGAAGGTGTCTGTTTTGTGGCAGCAAACAATGCAGTAACTAAAACATATGCAACAGTGACAGCAGGCAAAAATGAACATGAACAAAATGTAAGAAACTGTTTTTAAAAAGAAGAGATGACCAAGTTTGAGAATAAGATCAAAAAATGACACTGTAATAGACAGATATTATTTATGGGACAATATGGTAACTGTTCTGTGTTTTAAAGCTCAATAAATTCAGTCTTTTATGCATATTGGGACAGAGATTTTTTGTGAATTAACATTTGAAACTGATGATGGCATTTCTCGAACAGTGTAACAAAAAGAAGGGCTTTATCCATGGACAGTAGCTTAAATGTTAAAAAATGTTATTTGCAGTTTAGAATTGATGAACTGGAAGAAGACAATGTTAAAAATAATGCAGGGTCTATGTGAAACTGTTGACAGCTAACTCTAGGTAAGACTGCAATCGAAATTGTAGCTTGCTACAGATCCCCCACTATGCCCCAAGATTCTCACTACACCTTTCTAAACTTACTTGGAAATATTAAGATACAACCAAACACTGGGTGATTTCAACTACCCCGCCATTAATTGGGAAAACTACTCGGGTACCACACCTTTGCCCAACGGTTCTTGGAATTCATAAATTCCAACGCCCTGGATAAACTAATCCATAGTCCCACCAGGGGATCAAATATCCTAGACATGGTCATTACCAACATGGGAGATCGATGCTCCACACCAGTGGTCACCCCCTCGTTGGTCAGGTCTGACCATAAGCTAATCACTTTTGACATCTACATTACACCCCCACCCCCCCAGTAGGGAAACCTCTATAAAAAACTTCTCCAAAGCCAACTTCATGCTACTCAAGTCAAAAGTGACAAACTTCATGACACCCATGCAGAAGGGAACTGAAAGTTCGACTGCTGAATCCTACACTAAGGCAGTGTATGAGCACATCCATTCGTGCATGAATCGTGCCATTCCAAATAGAACCAAGATGCTCTCCTCCAAAAAAAGGAAGGCAATCTGGTGGTCCCCCGCCATAAACAAACTATACAACAGAAGGAAGAAATTGTTGCAGAAAAGGGGAAAATCCCAGTTTGCAAAAAACGCCCTTACCAGTCTCAGCAAGAAGCTGAGATCCATCATAAAATCCTGCAAAGCTGGTTACGAAAATAAAATTGCAAAGATTCCAAGGACATCCACAAGGCATTCTATAGTTATGTTAAGAATCTAAATGGCAATGCTCAGATCTGCTCTGAGCTACAACAGAATGGCATTAAATATACTGATCCCAAGGATATTGCTAATATTCTGGAAGATTGATTCAGTACCAACTTCACCCCCCTCTCACCCCCTAAATGGCCCATCTCAATACCAAAAAAATGCCAAATTCTGGTAATCACAGCCACACAGGTAAAAAATGCACTCTCCAAAGCTAAGAATACAGCATCCATGGGACCAGACGACATCCCGGGCTGTGTACTACATGAACTACAAAATGAACTGGCACCTCACTTAAGTGTCATGTTTAATCATAGTCTCACCTCAGGCTTCGTGCCCAATGAGTGGCGCACAGCTACAGTTATCCCACTCCACAAGGGGGGAATCCACCTTGTATCCTGGGGACTATCGTCCCATCAGTCTGACAAACCTGATCTGCAAAGCCATGGAACGCATTATCATGGAACTTATAAACAAAAACATTGGCAACCTTCAAACACTGGACCCCACCCAGTTTGGTTTCATAAAGGGACGATCTTGTCTCCTCAACCTGATTGACTTCTTTAAATCAGTCTCCAGAGTCGTGGACGAGGGTAAGACAGTCCACACAGCCTATCTGGACCACGCCAAGGCCTTTGACACCATCCCCTACTCTGGAATCATAGATAAACTTACTAAGTTGGGCATTAATCCCTACGTCACTCGATGGGTTGCCAACTGGTTTACTGACAGAACCCACACTGTAAAAGTAGCTGACTCCAAATCCAGCTCCAGACAAGTGACAAGTGGAGTACCTCAGGGTTCAGTCCTGGGACCATTCTTGTTGGCATCTACTTCTCTGAAGTACAGGCCAACACTAAGGGACTCTGGCTAACAAAGTTCTCAGATGACTGCAAACTGAGAGCCATTACTGAATCCTCAAATGATGTGGATATTCTACAAAAGAGCCTTACAGAAACAGATGCTTGGTGCCAGAGCCATGGGCTCAAGCTCAGTGCCAAGAAATGTATAGTTATCCCCTTTGGGAAAAAACATGTACCCATGAATTACCACATAAGTGGCAGTACACTAAACACTGAAAGTGTGATAAGGGACTTAGGGACACAGGTGGACAGTGGTCTCACCTTCGATAACCACATCGCCACAACAGTCAGGAAATCCTTCTATGTGGCACACCTCATCACTAAGGGCTTTTCATCCAGAAAAAAGGAGGTCATTGTCCCACTGTACTCATCCCTCATTAGACCCATTATAGAGTAAAATACCCTATTTGGTATGTACCTCACAAGACATCTGCAACAAATGGAAAGACCACAGAAATACCTCACTAAAAGAATCACAGGCCTAAAGCAGATGCCCTATGATGACCATCTAAAAAATCTATACTCTGTCAGATATTGCCTACTCAGAGGTGATCTCTGCTTAACATACAAGGCCATGTCAAACCCAGAGCTGTTGGACATGCTACACTTAAAGAAATCCCAATCCCTTAGAGCCACACACTCCAGGGATCTAAACCTGGTCATCACAATGAACAAAACATGCTGAAGGGATAGGTTCCTGACCCATAGACTCCCCATACTCTGGAATAGACTGCCCATACATATCAAGCTGAGAGCCTCTTTGGCCCTCTTCAAAAGGAAACTTAATGATTGGATGGGAGATAGAAAAGTCACCCCAGGGATCACTTCAGTCGCTCTGCTAGACAGGGGACCAGGGAAGTAAATATTCTGGGAAGAAATAGTCAGGGAATTGTTATGGCTAGGCTTGTATAGGCACTAGGGCTGATAGCCTAGTACCAACCTATGGAACCTATGATAATGCTATGAAAGTCAGAGATAAGACAAAGTTATGGAATGGAGGGTAGAGGTTGTAGGTTGGAAGCTATTTTGAAGTATGGGGGAAAAAAACATCGCAAAACACTTGCCAAGTGTTATTTTTGAAGGTGGTCATAGAGGGACCTTAAGATATACTGGCCAGCCTAAAATATGTTTCTTTTGTGGGGAATTATCTCATTTAATTAATGATTGTGACAAGGTACAATGCAACCAGTGTGGGAGGAAAGGACATACAGCTAAAATGTGTATGCTTCAATGCAGGTTGTGTAAAAAAGAGGCACTTTTGAGTGGATTGTCAGGAGGAAAGAGTAAATAATGAAAAAGATGAGGAAAGGGAAGAAAAGATACATGAGGAAGGGCAACGAGAGGCTGGGAGAGATGGTGAACTAGATGAAGAAGAAACTGTAGAAGAAGAAAAACACACGGAGGGGAAAATGAGGAGGGAGTGCATGCAGGAAGAAAGGCCAGGGGAAGGGCTTGATACTAATATTTTTTTTAGGTTCTAGCCAGTGCAAAATCTGATTCTGAGGATCAAGAATTATTTGTATATAAACACAGAAAAAATATTCAGATGGAGAAAGATTAAAAATAAGAAAATGAAAAGTTAAAATATTTCCCCTAATTTTAAAAAGAAGGAAACGCAACAATTTTAGGGTATTTTCAGCAAATGTGAACAGTGTTATTAATAGTGTAAGAAGGATAGTAATACTGGAATGTTGTGCTAAATGTGATATGGATGTTATTCTGTTAGAGGATATAAGATTACTGATGAGTGCAGTAAGACTGCAAACAGAAAAAAATGCAGGGTGGAAATATAATATAGAAGTTAAGAAGTAAATATTGTTCTGGAGTGGCTGTGTTGTATATAAAAAAAGTAAAAGTGCTCAATATAAAATTGGTAAAGATGGGAAAGTTTACTGTTATGGATGTGAGGTGGAGAGAACATGTTTACAGAATTATAGCATTATATGCATATATAACTAGCAAGGAAAGAGAGAATCTCTTTCATCAAATATTAGACCATGTGGTGATCAACATAAAAATTATAATTGCGGGGGTCTTTAATTGTGATTTAAGGGGAAATGTAAAAAGAAAGGGAAAATGTAAAAAAAGAAAAAACAAACATATAGGAAGTGATAAAATGTGATAAATTAGCTGTGTGGAACAAAAGTTAATGGATGTATAGAAGGGGGAAACTTGGATCTGAAATTGATTATTTTCTGTTATCAGAAGGTTTTGGGGTAGCCGATATTGAGTCAGTTGTGATTTTTTTTATATGATTTAGCAATATGGATGTAGGTGATGGAAGAAAGGCAGTATATTAAAATAGGAAAAGGAATAAAAAGTATAAATGATTAATTATGGGATGAAACTGGGGAATGGGAAATACTGTAGTTAAGGAAGGATCATGTAACCATGAAGGGCTTCTATAAAATAGTCTGAATGATGGAATGAATTTAAAAGGAAGTATAAAAAGTGTTTTTGCAATGGCAGGTTGATGTAAGAAAGAAAGAAAAAGTAACGTATAGGAATATGTATTAGAGAGTTTAAAGAATAATACAAGAGGGAATTATGATATGGAAGAAGAAATTGAAAAAAAAAATTAAGGCATTACTGTTTAAGTAGAAATATTATTTACAAGAGAGAAGGTAGGGGATATCTCCATATTTGGGTAAAATCATATAGGAGGCTATTAGTATAATGATTGAAATGAAAAATGTAAAAGGAGAGGTAAAAGGACCACATGAGCAAATTATGAGCATTGTAGTATGGCATGTGGAAAATATGTATAAGAGTAAAAAGTAGAAAAATAACATAGAATGGGAAGTAAAAAAAATCCAGACTGAGTTAAGGAAGAATTTGAAAAAATAAATCACTATTAGTGAATTGAATGAAGTAGTTATGAAAGTAAATGTTGATTCAGTATCAGGCATAGATGGTACAGGGTATGAAAGGTACAAGAAATTAATGGATTGGCAAAGAGAGTATTTTATAAATGTACTAACTAACATTTTGAAGGAATGGTTTGTTTATGAAGAGTTATGTAGTGGGATATTAACATTTATATGGAAAAAAAGATTAGAAGATTGAAAAAAATGGAGTCCCTTCACACTAAATAACATAGATTATATTTTTATGAGAATAATACAGAGGAGAATGAAAAGTAAGATGATGGATATTATGGAAGAAAGTATATATGGTATAAAAAGGAAGGGATGTCAAGAATTGTTAGTTGTGAAAGAAAATGCAGATGATATTATAAGTAAAAGGGAGGATGTTAGTCTTATAGCAGGTGATATTAACATGGCATTTGATACAGTAAGACATGATGTTTTGTGGGATGTTATGGAGAAGTACGGAATAAGTAATAGAATTAGGAGAGTGTGCATGTGTGCATATCAAAATAATAGAGTGACAGTGTTAGTGAATGGGTGGCTATGTAAAGAAATATGCATGAAGTGTGGTATAAGACAAGGATGTCCTATGAGTGGAATATTTTTTGCTTTGGTAATGAATATGATAGTGAGGGAAGTAGCTTATAAGATGAAATATGCTAGTTATGTGATACAAATGGAGGTAGTGATTCCTGGTAATTTTGACATACTCAGACAATATAGTTGTAGTTGCTAAGAATAAAATATGGATGAAGGAAGTGTTGACTTGTCTGAATGGATGTTTAAAGGAAATCTTATTTCCTTTAATAATGATAAAATAAAGGTTTGGGTGTGTATTTTTCAAGGAATGAAGCATATTTGCTATGCATAAAATTTGGGAAAATTATGTAATTATGATACAATAGGTGAGCTTAATAAAAGAAATAAACAAAATGCCTTCTGTTGAGAATGTATAGGCTAGCATTCAAGAAAAAAAAAACAGGTTTATCTAGTGAATGTTATATTAATGGGAACATAGCATACATGTCAAATACTTATATGATCCCTGAAAAATATGAAAAGGAAATTGTATAATTGGTGTTTTTTTAAATATGATGTTCAAGATTAAACCGTGTGAAAATAAAGTGTGTTGTATATAAATGAAGATGAAAGGGGATTGATATTACTAAAACCAGTTGTTTATTCTGCATCTTTAAACTTGTATGGAGTGTTAAAGTGGGTAATGGAAGAGAATGATAAATTAATACTGGGAATGTTTAAATATAAGTACAAGTTCTGATGATAATAAGAAAAAAGAAAAATAATATGTAAATGAAAAAAAATAAAAATTATCAAGAAAAATACTAACATGGAAAATAAAATCTGATAATATAAAGAAAGATAGAAATATGTGGTATAATAATGTGATGAAACAATATTATTATGTAAATCCATGGGAACATTTACCAGAAGAGGCAATTAAAGCCATTAAAATAAGTAGAAAGTGGTGTACCAAGATTGAAGAGTGTCTGGATTTCCTATGGAGATTGGTAATAACTAAGTTACCAGTAAAGGGGAATATGCCATATAAAAAGAAAGTTGAAAGAGTGTACTTATTTTGTGGGTTAGAAGGGGCAACAGACAATGATTTTTGAAATACTAAGGAGTGGCAAAACTCTGGAAAAAGTTATGTGAAGAATTTTTTTAAGAATATTAATGACATAAGCAATATAAATATGAATATTATTATGTATGAATATTATAAGAAGAAGAAAGAATATGTGAGAAGGACAGATAATTTATTTTATGTAATGTAGGTTATTTGGACTGAAATACTGAATGAAATTTTGTTTGAGGAGAAATGGATTTTGGCAGATATATTGTGACAAATTAGACTATGGTTGTGGAAGGAAAAGTAGGGTTATTTGTGGAAGACTAGAAATGAGGATATTATTAGAAAAATGATAAATAGTAAAAAAAATATGTATATATGTGCCTGCAAATATGTATATTTAGTAAATACACAAATATTTTTTTACCATTGTGTACTCTTTTTTTCAGTAAGTGCTGTGGAATAATTTACATTCATCAACTCAGGTTGCGTCAGTACTAGAAAACTAAGCCAAGCACCTGATGTGGGGATAGACCCCGCAGACATCTGATCTTTCCATATTAAAGGTGAAGGTGAGTATGCTACCCCTGGAGCCACTTACAATACAAAGCCATAGCAAACTATTCTGATGCAACTTTAAAATGATAAGCAAAAAAAAGTTATCTTGTACTTGAAGCAGAAATAAAGTTCTTTCTCCTTTAAAAATTGTAGCAAACTGCTTGCTACATTTATAGCATGCCACTTGGTACAGCTTGAACTACACATTAAGCCTTTCACCCCTGGCTGCAAGTGCAAAACTACTGACTGATCGATATCAGTAGATTGTGCCTCTTAACACCATGCAACTGGGGTTGCACCCCCTTTGTCTCATCCTAGTTATGTCTCTGAGACCCTGTATAAATCTGTCACAACAAATAGATAGGAATGCAGTACTTTATACCATCAGCTATGCATGTAGCCTATAGAGCAGCATTAAAGTTGAGGTGACAAACAAGTTGTCTCAATACATATTTTCCCTTTCCAAACCTGTTGTTCTAGGCTCATATTAAGAATTAAAGCAGCAAGCATGCATTGTGTGAAATTTGTATTAAAGAAGATTTATTACACTATTAAACAAAAGTATTAAATTAATGTAACTTACTGAGTGTACATTAATTACGGTGCTGTGGAGCATTAACAAAGGATGAGGAGGTCACTTGCATCAGTTCAGTGCCCATCAAAATATTGGGAAAGGTTAAATAATATTTGTACTTTCCAACAAAAAATGTTCTTTTATATAGCTTCTGAGTAGGAAACAGCCTTTCTGGTTAACATTTAGTTCCTGATCTGCTTCCTCAAATCCTTCCCATTTGGAATAGTCTTTTAAGTGCCTTTGTTCATTGATGAGCAATGGGGAAGCAGTTCTGAGTTCAGTGTACACTGTCTTAGCAATCTGGAAAAACAAAATGATTTCTTGCAAATCTTTGCAGGTTTCTCCTTAGGTACATGTCCATTAAACTGCAGGTAAAACCTGGCTGATTTCTTTTTTATATATACCCCCTCTCTCTCTTCTTGACTGAAAACAGATCTCCTTACCTCTATGTGTGGTAGGGCCCTGAAATCAGCAAGACAAAATATTACAGTTCTCAGTTCTTTTACAGAAGCGCTGGTTATAAAGCAGTCCTATGTCAAATAATCAAGGCAAGTTCATTCTCAGAACTCAGCTGTAACTAAGCAGTTGTATGTTGCTAGCTAAGCAGATAAGATGAATTAATGAATTGTGGAAGAACTGCTGAAAATGGTTGAAAATGCAAGTGCAGCACACTGTTTTACCTGTATAACAGGATCTCATGCAAATAAATAAAATGTGTATATGATTTGCCACATATATAAAAGAAGTAGCAAACACTTTGAAATCAGTTTGCCTGCAACAATTTTATATAAAAAAAATTCAGGTTTATTTTTGATAATAACCCTAGAGCACAAAAACTTTTAGCAGAACAGCTCAGGCAGCAGAAAGTAGTATGGGTTGTTGCCAAGCTTAGGGAGCCAATAACAAAAAAAAAATAACCAGAAATCCTGTAGAGGTATTAGAAATATTTTGGAAATTTTATGAAAATCTGTATAAAGCAGAGAAATTTGGAAATCAAGAAAAATGAATAAATGCATAAAATATGCCAAGGTTAACAGCAGATGAGGCTCAATTACTAATAGTTAGGATAGGAGGAGACGAGACAACAATGGTGATGTATAACCAATCTACAGGAAAGTCCCAAGGAAAAGATGGTATTCCTGTGGAAGTTTGGAAGCTGAGACTGTAGAAAGTGATAAATATCTGGAAAGTTTGACTTCCAAGATGGCTGTGTATTGAGTAACAGCTTAATTCTAGCTCTCCCAGTGTGAAAACAGAAACTTAGCAGAGAAAGTCAGGGGACCTAAATTTCTGGTTAAATTACAGTTAATGGCTAGTAAGTGCACTGCCTGGATGCCAGGAGAGAAGAAATATAGAGGTCCTGAAGGAAAATCAGCTACAAAAAGTGAAAAAGAAACAATGACTGGGAAAAATACTGCAGGTGTTCATCAAAAAGTAGCTCAAGCTCCTGACATGATTTCTAGTAACCTAGAGGAAGGTATATGACAACTGCACACAGACCTGATTAAAATAAAACACTGATGGAGTATATCAGCTCAAGCAAAAAAAAGGCTGCAAAAATGGAAGAAGCTTTAAACAAATATTCAGATAATGTGATAAAACTGATAACTCAGAAACTGAAATGAAGAAAAGGCTGGCTGAATATGAGACTGCACAAGAAAAGATGTTTAAAAAAATAATAACAGAGCACGTTGAGAAAACCTGAGATTTTCTGCTGTACCAGAGAAGCTGGAAGGAACAGACTGTATTAATTTTATAAAAGCACAAATAAGCAACTGGACTGGTATTCTGCAACAGAAATTGTTAATTGAAAGGGCATATATGTGTATGCTCCAAACCTGGCTATGAGAAAGCAACCAAGACCTTTAATAGTAAAGATTCAATCTTACCAGCAGAAGGAGTTGATTCTGATAAAAATGTGGCGAAAGGACAGAGTATTAAAGGTGGGAGACAGGATAGTGTTTGTGGAGGATGACTACTCATTGTACACTAGGCAGAAGAGGAGTAAATTTATTCCATTTCTCAAGGAATGTTAAGAAGCAGGTATGAAATTCAAACTGCTGTATCCAGCTATCTTCAAAATGTTTTTCTTGGGGAAGAAAAACATTTTTTGATAAAGCACATGCTAAGGAAGAAATACAAACGTTTGTCCAACAAAAAGTGAGCTGTGAAACAGAACAAAATTCTGCTTCTTGTTCTTCTGGGAATAAATACCACAGACAGATTGTGCCAGTGAAACCTTTCCAATGTTTTAATGGAAAATGCTTGAGAGAAGAAAAAAAGCACAATAGTCAACTAGAAGAATTGGGAGTACATTGGAAATGAAGCAGAGACAGGATTTGGGAGTTGGAGATGAACAGGAATAAGACCAGTAACTTGGAAATTGACAACTGTGGGATTATAAAGCAATAATTATATTTGTGAAATATGGCAGAACAAGAACATTTGCAAATATTGAACTTTCTTGGACTTTGTTAAACTTGTAGGGGACTGTAAAGCATCTGCCCTATTTCATGTCATTATTATTCGGAGAATAAAAAAAAACAGTAGCTTGGAAACTGACAAATGTGGGATTACAAAGCAATAATTATGTTTCTGAAACATGACAAAACTAGAAAGTCTGGAAATATTGAACTCTTTTGGACTTTGTTAAACTTATAGGAACTCTAAAGCATATGCCCTACTTCATGTCATTAATGTTCGGAAACTACTCAGGAGAAGGGAAGAGGAGTCCAGTTTTCAGGTTAGTGCTGTATTCAGGGCTGTGTTACAAGTCTCTGTGTTTGCCCATACCTTACTTGGATAGAAGGAAGTTTCTCTGTTCACCTGTGAGAGAGGGGAGCTTTGAGCATCCTATCTGTCCCTGGAGGAGTAGTATCAGCCCATAAATTAGTAGTTTATTGGCCATTTTGGGCTAATTTCTATCTCTTTTATTTCCCTGCTATAAAAAATGCATTTGCCTGGTTTTGTGCGCCGGGCAGTGCTGATTAGCTAGGATATAACTATTCCCAGCTCCACAAAGTCTCCTCTTCAATTTTTCCCTTGGAACTAGACAAACTTTCAACTTAAGCATTCAAACCATTCATTTCTCAGCCCGGCATTTGCTCAAAAATCATAGCAAGCACTAGACCCCCCTATACTGTACAGAAGGACAAGGCTCTCTATTTGACCTTACCAGCCAATCAGTAAAACTAGTTCACTGTACCTATTCAAGCATGTCCAAAGGGCAGTTTCAGGTGTACTCTCCAGTTCAGCTGGTGAATCTGGGCATTTTGAGGCAATGTTACAACTGCCTCATGTAAAACAGACAACCCTCTCCTCCTACCATCAAACACTAATACATGCGAGAGATGCAATTATACAGCCAAACTGGAGGCTAAGCTCTCTGAACCCAAGACTGGATCAGACAGTCAAGAGGAGAAGGGAAATACTTGCATCACCAGTCTCACATAGACCCATTAAACCAGCACTGGCAAAAACCACACATAAATACACAAAAACATACTCGGAGGCTTTAAATAAAAATCTGCAAAAGCAACTCAATGCCAGAAGTCTAAACCTCAAAATGCATGCACTTGAGGCACTCCTCAGTATGGAGAAAATTGATATATGTGCAATAACAGAAACCCGGTTTAAGGCTCCAGAGAGCACCCCAGCACTACCAGGCAACAACTCATACCATACATTTCAGCCACAGAACCCAGACCAAAATACAAAAGGCGGGGGCGTATCCATATTCATCAAGGATACCCACACCTCCAGGTTAGTGGCACAGCACGATGCTTCAGAGATCATCCACTTGCAACTAACAATAGGCAAAACTGCAATTCAAATTGTAGCTTGCTACAGATCACCCACCATGTCCCAGGACCCCCATTCCATGTTTCTGGAAACACTGGGAAACATAAAGGTCCTACCAAACACCCTAATATTGGGTGATTTCAATTACCAAACATTAACTGGGAGAACTACTCAAGTACTAACTTCCTTGCCCAACATTTCCTAGAATTTATAAACTCAAATGCCCTGGATCAACTGGTCAACACTCCCACCAGAGGTGACAACATATTGGACCTGGTCATCATCAACATGGGCAACCAGTGTTCCACACCAAAGGTCAACCCCTCGCTGGTTAGATCTGACCATAAACAAATCACTCTGGATATCCACATTCTGCCCCCACCCTTGGTCAAGGAAACCACCATGAAAAACTTTTCAAAAGCAAACTTCATTTTACTTAAGACTGAGGTGGAAAGTTTCAAAGCCCCCATGCTAAAGGATAACGCTGTCCAAGCTGCAAAGTTCTTTACTAATGCATTCTACTGGCACCTACAAGAATGCATGGATTGTGCTATCCCAAGCAAAAACAAAACTCACTCCTCCAAGAAAAGGAAACCAGTCTAGTGGACCCCTGGCATAAACAAGCTATACAACAGAAGGAGGAAACTAGTACAGAAAAGAGCAAAATCCCAAGAAGGGAAGACATCTCTGATCAGTATCAGCAAGAAATTATGATCCCTCATAAAATCATCCAAGGCTGGCTTCAAAAGAAATATTACCAAGGACTCCAAAAATAACCACAAGGCATTCTTTAGCTATGTCAAGAATCTAAGTGGCAATGCTCAGATCTGCTCAGAGTTAGTGCAGAATGGTACAAAATACACTGAACCGACCGATCTCGCCAACATCCTGGCAGACAGGTTCAGTGCAAACTTCATCCCCCTCTCTCCCCCAAAAGGGCCCATAACCATACCTGAAGAATGTAGAGCCATTAAAATCACAGACACTCAGGTTAAAACAGCCCTCTCCAAAGCCAAAAACACAGCATCAATGGGGCCGGATGGTGTCCCAGGCTGCATATTACATGAGGTCAAAGACAAACTAACCCCTCACCTAAACACACTGTTCAAACTCAGCCTCTCCACAGGCTATGTACCCATAGAGTGGCACACAGCAATGGTTATTCCACTCCAGAAAGGTGGAGCCACAACAGACCCCGGGAACTATCGCCCTATAAGCCTGACTAGCTTGGTCTGCAAGGCTATGGGGTGCATCATCATGGAACTCATTAACAGAGACATTGGGAACCTCCAAACACTGAAACCTACCCAGTTTGGCTTTGTTAAGGGAAGACCATGCCTCCTAAACCTGGTGGACTACTTTGAGACAGTTACCAAGGCTATAGACAAGGGAAAGGTGGTACACACAGCCTACCTAGACCTCACAAAGGCCTTTGACACCATTCCCCATTCTGGTATTATAGACAAGCTCACCAGCCTGAACATAAACCCCTATATCACAAGATGGGTTGCCAACTAGCTCACGGGCAGAACCCACATGGTGAGAGTTGTGAGAGCTAGGTCTGACTCTAAACTGGTTACAAGTGGTGCTCCCCAGGGCTCAGACCTAAGGGGCCTCCTGTTCAGCATATACTTCTCAGAGGTACAGGCAAGCACAAGAGGACTATGGCTGACCAAGTTCTCAGACGACTGCAAACTAGGGGCTATATTTGACTCTCTCACTGACATAGACATCCTCCAAAAGGGTCTCAGTGAGACGGATACCTGGTATCAACGTTATGGCCTCAAGTTAAATGCCAAAAAGTGCATAGTAATCCCCTTTGGAAAAAACAAAGTACCCACAAACTACCACATAGGTGGTAGTCCCCTAAATACGGAAGACGTAATAAGGGATATGGGGACCCAAGTAGATAGTAATCTCTCATTTGATAATCACATTGCCAAAGTGGTTAGAAAATCCTTCTATGTGGCCCACCTAATCACAAAAGGGTTTGCATCCAGATCAAAAGAGGTCATTGTGTCCCTCTACTCATCACTCATCAGACCCATCATAGAGTACAAGGCCCCATTTGGGATGTACCTTACAAGACACCTGCAGCAGCTGGAAAGACCACAGAAGTACCTCACCAAGAGGATCACTGGCCTCAAACAGATGCTCTATGCAGCTCAACTGAAGAAACTCCAGCTGTACTCGGTTGCATACCATCTACTCAAAGGTGATCTCTGCCTGACATACAAGACCATGTCCAACCCAGAATTGATGGACATGCTCCACCTAAAGAAAACCATATCCCCTCGAGCCACACAGTCTAGGGATCTAAACCTCACCACAACAATAAATATGACATGCTGGAGGGATAGATTCCTGTCCCAGAGACTTCCCATGCTTTGGAACAAGATTCCAATCTACATTAGGCAGAGCTCCTCACTAATACTCTTTAAGAGAAACCTTGACGAGTGAATGGGAAACAGAAAGTTTACCCCGGGGATCACTTCAGTGGCTCTGCTGGACAGAGGCACAGGGAACTAATCTAAGGGGGTGGTGAAAGCTAACACATTCTGGCAAGGCTTATAAATGTCTTCGGGCAGATAGCCTAGTACCTACCTATGAACCCATGAACCTATAAGTAAAACAATTTTTTTCTTAATGATGCTATTTTAATAGTACATGATTTCTTGTATGCTATAAAGTAAATTTTTCTCAGTTATTTTTAAGTGTAATGAGGATACTAATGTAAATAGGTGCTCCTGTTTTTTTTTCTTTCTCCCTTCTTCTTTCTTTCTCCTTGTTTTGTTTTAAGAAATGCAGGCACTGCAGTGTAAAAAAAGAAGAAGAAAAATCTGGATATAAGAGCATGAAAAAAGAAAGAAAATGAATGTGCTTTTTCTCATTCTTGCATGGGGAGTGACTGGGTTAACACCTTTAGCTTAATCTAGTAACACATTGTAAGAGGGTGCAAGTAAATTAAAAAGAATATTGAATATTATAAGGCTTTTTTTAGTAAACAAATGTATACTTGGCAGTTTTGTGTCTAATTCTCATGTCCCTAGGAGACAATCTGATAAAGAGAAATGGCTTGGAGAAAATGTTTTCTGAAAACCTTCAAGTGTTTTCCCATCTGAGAGAGCTATAAAGATAAGACAAAGCCAGATAGCACTTAGTAGAAGCATAGGCTGTACCATGCATTTTAGCATGGATAACCTTTCTTTTAAGTTATCTCAAGTCTACACGTGTGGCTGTCAGATTGGAACATTTGTTCCTATTGGGGGGGGGGGGGTAACACTTCAATATTTGAAGATGCACATAGTTTTGTGTGTTATTATTAATAGGTTTTAGAGGTGTATTGGCTGTGTGTTTTTTGAGGGCATTCAATAAGACAAAAAATATTTATAAGATGTGACATAAGCTCAAATGGAGATGACAAGAAACAGCTGTATAAAAGACTAACCTGCCAAACAGTATATGGATGTAACACAAAAGGTGGAACTAAACATTTAACAAAAAAGTTGTTATACATAAAAGGTGGGAATAATAACTTTTCAAGAAAATGATGCTTTCTGTAATGTTTTTAAATGTCAATGGTCTCACAGATAAATGCAAAAAAGAGTAGTGAACTATATTAAAATGTAGAGTGCAAATAGCCATGTTACAGGAAACACACTTAGAAAGAAATGAACATGTGAATTGGATAAAGAAATTATTTCAGGATAGTTATTCAGCAGAATACTTGGGGCAAAAGAAAAGAGGACTACTTATATTAATTGCAAGAGGAACTCCAATAGTGATAGAAGAGCACAAAAAAGATAATAATGGTAGATATGTAGTACTAAGGAGCTACTAGGAAGGGAGGAGGATTATATTGGCATGTATTTATATTCCACCGAAAACTGCTGTAATGGAGTTTAAGAAAATTCTGGGAAGAATAACCAGCTTTCAGCAAGGAATGTTACTTATAAGTGGGGACTGGAATTTGATCTGCAATAGCGAAGATGTTCTGGTGGGCCCAGAAAGGAAAATATAACAAAGGAGGGTAGATTTTTGAGACATTTATGAAAATATTTGCCATGGAAGATGTGAATTCAGCACTAGGAATTCAGAATTAATTTATGTATTATTCCCTAAGATATAAAAACTGGACAAGGCTAGACAGAATTTACATTTCATAGTAATATGTGCTTTTAATTGGAGGTCTTGATACACACCCAATAACTATTTCAGATCATGCGCCAGTAACTAAAATAAAAATGCAGTGTAATGAAATAAAAATGAGGTACTGATGCTTTTGCACCTATCTGTTGAAAAGAGAGGTATTTAAGGAATGGGTAGTGGAAAAATATTCAGGAGCTATTAGAGAAGATAGAAATTTCTTCTGAAAATATAGGGAGGGAGTGGGATAAAATTAAAGTGGAATTCAAAACAGGGTAGAAATAAGAGAAAGGGAGCTATGGTTAAGAAGTAACAAGAATTATTTAGAGGGATTGAGAAATGTTAAAGTATTGCAAATAGGGAGAATCCTACAGAAAAAGAAGAGGAGCAACTACAGAATGCTAAACAAAAAATAAGGGATTACCTCGATAATATGAGTTTGTTTAGAAGGATTGCTGTTAAGCAACTTTTTTTTAATAATAACTCTAGAGCACAAAAACTTTTAGCACAAAGGCACAGGCAACAGACAGTAGAAAGGGCCATCACCGAGCTTAAGGTGTCTATAACATGGAAGATAACAAAGATCCTTTAGAAGTATTAGAAATATTTCAGAAATTCTATGAAAGTCTGTATAAAGCAGAGAAATATGGAAATCAAGAAAAGGTACAAATGGAAATGTTTATGGAAGAATTAAATATGCCAAGGTTAGAGGTAGATGAGGTTCACTTACTAACAGGATAAGAGGAGATAAGATAAAAGTGGTGATGTAGAACCAATCTACAGGAAAGCTCCCAGGAATAGATGGTATTCTTGTGGAAGTTTGGAAGCTAAGAGGGAAAAAAACTGATAAGGATCTGAAGGGGTTTCTTTAACAGTATTTTAAGAGGAGGAGAAGTACCAATATCCTGGAAGAAAGTGGTGGTAGCTGTAATACCTAAGATCCATCAGATGAAGTTTCATACAGGCCTGTTTTAATACTAAACCATGATTATCAAGTATTTATGTCTATAATGGCTAAAAGAATGGCAAAAGTGATGCCAAAGTTGATAGATATGGATCAATGTGGTTTTGTGGAGGGGAGGCAAATATTTGACAACATTAACAGAGCATTGATGATCCAGAGGGGAGCAGAATGTAAGAAAATACCACTGTTGTTGGTTGGTCATGATGCAGAGAAAGCACTTGACAGAGTAAGCTGGGACTTTATGAGCAGGGCAATGAAAGCATTTGCATTTCCTGATAAAGTTATAAGTTTGATTAGGAGATTATATGATGGATCAGAGGTGAAAACTAAAGTGGGTGGGGTCCTGTCTGATAATTTCTGCTTGAGCAGAGGGACCAGGCAGGGGCGTTCTCTCTCTCCTTTGTTATTTGCATTATATTTAGAACCATTGGCAAAGAAAATAAGGGACCCAGAAATCCAGGTATATAACTGGTATGGTCATCAAGAAAAGCTGCCTTTATTTGCAGATGATATTATTTTATACCTGACAAACCCAGAAAGGAACATTAAAGCGCTGTGGAACATTATGAGAGAGTCTCAGATTTTTTCAGGAAACAAAATTAATGAAGCTAAAACAAAGGCAATAGCGGTAAATAATGTACCCAAATTGGTTCAGCAATATCCAGATTTATTGGGACATGACAAAATGAAGTATATGGGAGTATGGATTAAAAATGATTCCAGTCTGGCAACTAAAGATATGTGGAAGAGACTAAACAAAGGATATTACAAAAACTGAGAAAATGGAAGCTCTGTTATATGGATATTGATTGTAAGATACAAGCAGTTAAAATGTTTTTAGTCCCTTTAGTCTTATACACTGGTCAGGCATATTTTTATTAACCAGAGGAGAAGTTGTAGAGAGCAATTAATAAAGAGATGATGGATTTTTTTGATAGGAAAAGATGGCAATAGTCAAGAGGGATAAGCTGCTTTCTCCAATAGAACAAGACAGACTGGAATTACTTGATTTGAACAGGTATTTCAGAGCAACAGAGTTAAGGCTCCTATATATAGCATAAGCAAAAATTATAATTCAAAGTGGAAAGGGATGATGAGGAAATGGGAGGGGAAAGCTCAAGAAACAAGGAGAGACTGGGATTTTGGATGCAGACCTATAAGGAGAATAACAATAATCATACAGAATATTATATTCATAAAGTAGCAAAACGTATTCTAAGAACACGGGAATGGAGAAATAAGATCCTGATGATAGGGATGATTGCAATTAGGGCTCCAGACAATAGGAAAGAGGGGGCTGCAATTTATTGGAGAAAACTGGCAAAAGAACCAAAGTACTGGGAGCAAATAACTAGAGCGGGAAAGGAAATAGAATGGGTAGACACCAAAAATTTATTTGTACTGCAGGTTAGAGATTGCCTTCCCTATCAAGGATTGATATCAGAGTATAGGCAAAGAGAAAGAAATAGGGGGGTCCTAAATGAAAGACCAGCACTGGTAGAGTTTTTAGTAGAATCCAGAACAGAAGCTGTTGTTAAAAAAGAATAATTAGTAGAGCATATAAAATATTGCATGATAACTATAAGAATAAATCAGAGGAGGTTAGAAAGGATTGGGAAGAGAGATTGGATAAGCAATTCACAAAGAAACAATGGAGAGATATATGTATGTCTCCAAATATGTAACAAACTCTTCAAAATTTAAGATCTTTGCTTGGAAGTGTTTACATTGGAATTTTTATACCTTAAGTAGACTCAAATAGACAGCAAATGGAGGTGTGATGGGGAAGAAAGAGGTAAATGGGAACATATTTTCTGGGAGTGTAATGAGTTTATAACTTTAAAGATTCACTGTAGACTGCTTCATCAGAGACTCTGAGTGAGCAAAGTGGCGTAAATAAGGAAATTTTTTTTTGAGGTATGATGCAGAATCGGAATTGCCTAGACATAGTAAAGTCTTGCTGAATCTAATTATGGTGGCTGCCAAAAAAGCAGTTACTAGAAAATAGAAATCAAAGTCTAAACCAACTTTATTAGAAGTAACGAATATAGTAACAGAAATAAACCAACTAGAATTGGGATCTTTAGAAAAGGGTTGGAGCAAATTACATAGGAAAAAAATGGGAATTGTGGGAACAATACATGCACTGAAGGAATGAGATTTAAAAGAAGGCAGGATTTGAATGAACTATGTAATGTTTGCCTGACAATGACTGGGTAGAATATAAGTGATGTATAATGTTTGCAACTACAGTTGTGTCAAAATGGTTTGTAATATATAATGTTTGCAATTAGATTTGTGTTAGGACGGTTTGTTTTCATTTATATAAATGCAAGATTGCCTATATTATATGTGATAATTTAATAAAGATGTTTCTTGTTAAAAAAATATATCTGGATGGTTTTGTTTAACAGTAGTTTAAAAGGAAGAGAAGCACCAAAATCCTGGATGAAAATGTTGGAGGCTGTAATACCTAAAGATGGTAAAGACCTATTAGATCCAGCTTCATATAGGCCCACTTCTATTCTAAAACACGATTATAAAGTGTTTATGTCTATAATGGTTAACAGAATGGCAAATGTGATGTCAAAATTGATAGATATGAATCAATGTGGTTTTGTGGAGGGGAGGCAAACATTTGATAACATTAATAGAAAAATGATGATCCCAAATGAACAGAATGTAAGAAAATACCACTGCTGTTGTTGGGTCTTGATGCAGAGAAAGTATTTGTCAGAGTAAGCTGAGATTTTATGAGTATAGCAATGGACGCATTTGCATTCCCTGATACAATGATAAGGTTGATTAGGAGGACATTTGAGAGATTAGAGGTGAAAATTAAAGTGGCGGGGGGGGGGTTCCTTTCTGATAAGTTCTGTTAGAGCAGATGAACCAGGCAAGGGTATCCTCTTTTCCCTTTGTTATTTGCATTATATTTAGAACCATTGACAATAAATAAATAAATAAATAAAAAAAAAAAAATAAGGAACTCAGAAATTCAAGGATACAGTTGGCATGGTAGTCAAGAAAAATATTATTTTATACCTAATAAAGCCAGAAAATGACATTTCAAGTGTTATGGAACATTCTGAGACAGTTTCAAGTATTTTTTGGATACAAAATTAATGAATATAAAACAAAGGCAATAGCTGTAAAATATGTGCCCACACATAAAGTGGTTCAGTAATACCCATATTTATGTGGACATGATAAAATGAAGTACTTAGGGGTACTTCGGAGTATGGAATAAAAAGGATTCTGTTTTAGCAGCTAAGGATATATGGGAAGAGACTAAACAAAAAATACAAAAACTGAGACATTGAAAGCTCTGTTTTATGGATATTGATAGAAAGATATAAACAGTGAAAATGTTTTTAGTCCCTTTAGTTTTATACTTGGGTCAGGCATAGTTTTATCAACCAGAGGAGAGGTTGTGCATAGCAATTAATAAAGAGCTGATTTTATTTGGGAGGGGAAGAGGGGAAAGGTCAACTGTAATAAGCTGATCCTTTCAATAGAACAAGGTGGTTTGATATTACCTGATTTTAATGGATATATCAGAGCTACACTGTTAAGTGTCCTATACATAGTGCAAGCAGAAATCTATAATTCAAAGTGGAAGAGGATGATGATGAAATGGGGGGGGGGGGCTCAGGAAACAATGAGAGACTGGGGTTTTGGATGCAGATCCTTAAGGAGAATAGCAATAACCATACAGAATATTATATTCATAAAGTAGCAAAAAGTATTCTAAGAACTAAGCCAACAGGGGTATGCAGAAAGGAGACTTTGCTGATAGGGGTGACTGTAATTAGGAGGACAGAGAATAAGCAAGAGGGGGCTGGAATTTATTAGAGAAATCTGGCAAAGGAACAAAGGTATTGTGAGCAAATAATTAGAGAGGGAAAGGTAATAGAATGGGAAGAGGATAATAATTAATTTAGACTGCAGTCTAGAAATTGCCTTTTCTATCAAGGATTGATATCAGAGCATAGGCAAAGAGAAAGAAATAGAGGGATCTTAAATGAAAGACCAGCACTGATAGAGTTTTTAGTAGACTCTAGAACAAAAGTTGCTTTTAAAAAGGGATACTTAGTAGGGCATAAAAAATATTGCATGATAACTATAGGAATCAATTAGATGAGGTTAGAGAGGATTGGAAAGAGAGACTGGATAAGCAATTCACAAGGAAACAATCAAGGGATATGTGTATGGCTCCCAGATATGCAACATAGTCTAGGAGATTTAGGTTCTTTGATTGGAAATGTTTGCATAGGTATTTTTATACCCTAAGCAGACTCTAAATAATTTTTCCTCAGGTAGATTGCAAATGTTGGAGGTCTGATGGGGAAGAATCAGGCAATTGGGAATATATTGTTTGGGAGTGTAATGAGTTAGCAGACTTTAAAATTTCCCTGCAGACTACTCTAATGGGAATACTGGGTGAGCAAATAGGTGTAAATGAGGAAATTATTTTTTTGAGCTATGATACAGAGTCAAAATTGCCTGGGCATAATAAGGCCTTGCTGAGTTTAATTCTGGTAGCTGCCAAAAAAGCAATTACTAGAAAATTGAATTCAAAGTCTAAGATACCTGTACTAGAAATAGTAAATATAGTAGCAGAGATAAAACAACTGGAAGGGTGATCTTTAGAAAATGGTTGGAGCAAATTACATAAAAAATGTAAATTGTGGGAACAATACATGCAGAATAGAGTTTTGGAGGAAGAATGAGGTTTAAGGGAAGCCAGGAATTGAATGAACTTTGTAATGTTTGACTGACAATGACTGGATAGATTATAAGTTTAATAATGTTTACAAGTGAAAATATGTCAATATGGTTTGTTTTCATTTATATAAATGTACGATTGCTTATGTCATAACTGATAAATTACTAAAGATGTTTCGTTCATATAAAAAAGAAGATTATCCACTGAGTTAAATGATAGCAGTAAAGCTGTCATGTTGGGAAATACAGCCACAGCCACTTCAAAGTATTTGCTACCACAACAGAAAAAATATCCAACTTTTGCCTTCCCTTCTTAGTCAAGTGTTATCTACTGACTTCTTTAAGTTGTTTGTGTGTTCCATTATCTCACCATGTTTGTCTGAATATACATGAGGCTGAAACGTGTTTAAATTGTCAAAACTCCCAATAGTCTGAAGAATTTAGTCTGCCCTGTGTATTTTAAATGCTACAACACATTTTCAAACTTGGTCTTTACAGGTTCTTATTGTAGTGTGTGCAATGAAACTTCTGCATTTTAAGGGTATACATATAATATGCTTCTTTTTACTTGTGCAATGTTTGTCTACAGAAACCCCAACTAACCTAAACTAAATATTTACAGTACAATAGTTTCAAAATAAGAAACTCATGGCCTCTTGTCCATATAGCATACCTCTGTTCAGTCTAAGGTACTACTGAATGAAATGTATTTTGGTTACTGGTGTTATTTTGAAAAGAAACACTAAAAATATAATAAATATGTTGAACTATGATCCCTTTCTCTCTCTCTCTTTATGTCTGTTTATCTGCCTACTTATATTGTTTATGTTTTTGTGGCTCATACAATAAGGGCTACAAAGCTGTAGGCTTTTTGCAGCAGTTGAAGTCCCTTTTATCAAAAATTAATACAAGCTGCACTAATATTTTTTCAACAACAATGGAATTAGAAGTTATGGTTTTGTTGATTTGATATAACTTGATAGTCAACTCAGAAGAACTCTTGTATAATGGTCTGAGTTACTTTGTTACTAATATCTGTACTTTACTTTTTACTGTATGTATCAGAAAAAGTTTTTTTTTTATTTACTGGGCTAATCCACTAGATGGCAATTCTTCTATTTAATGGCAAGCCTTGACTACTGTCTACTAACTGACTTAATCAGGGTCACACAGTAAGTAAACTGTGACTGAAGGATCTATTTAGTATACTGTGAAAAAAGCAGTCAGGTGGTTCTGTGCTATTTTTTGCTTCTTCGCTGCTTTATACATCCTTGTTTTGTTGACCACACATTTTTAACATGTATTACTGTAGTTTGCATGTATTGTCAGTCATCATTTGGCATTTTTTCTACATGATTTAGACCATATTAGAGTGAGGACTGCTAGACTTCAGTGTAACTTATTTTGTTTTTGGTCAGCAAATGGTTGGTTACCCTACTAAATACCAGTGTTGAATCAAAGCAATTTTACCTTTAACTAGTGATCAGTGGGTGGGGGACCAAGGCATCAGGAAATCTAAAGATCTTAATCGAGGACAGACAAGGGAAACTAGAACCAAGGATATATCTCAACTATCTCTAATCTCACAGAATGTCCCTGATTTTGCCTCATATTTTTGGTCTTTTCCTCATAAAATGTATGGTGTCTTGCAAATTGATGATATTTGTACTCACTAGATAATAGCAGATATTTGAGTTTCATATTTTTAATCCTTTAGAAAATGCATGATCATGGAAAATCAGTTATTGTAGCAGCTTTCTAAATATATGAGCACTATTCAAAATCTGTCCCTGATTTGGGCTCCTTTTCCCCCATAAATTGTTGGCTTTGTTCCTGATTCTTGAGCTAAGATATTGGGGGGGGGCAGGGAACCAAGTTAAAGGAGAATGAACAATAGTCTAATACGAATAGGAATCTTACTTTTACTGGAAACAGAAACTGGCTAGAGGGGGAGATCACTTGATATATGATCTTGACAGAATGTTCCCTGTATTCAGACTGCATTCAGGTATGCAGTCGGGCAGGCATATATGATTAGGCAAAAATGAGGAGAAAGGAATTGTACAACTGGTTTAAACCTTGTTTATAATCATTCTGAGAATTCAGTAGCTAATGCTGATGACAGCTGAATGTGATCAGTCTTATAATAATGTCAACATGTCAACATGATAAAGCATTTATTAGTGACAGATATTGGTTTGCCATGTAGATGAACTGACACAACAGCATTTCAAGAAGTGTGGTTAACAGAATGACAGAGTCTGAAGTAGATAAAGTAAAAAGGAAGACTGAAATTCTTTCCCCTTTCCAAATCTTTTGTTAATGTACGGAATAAAAGACAAGATTTGTACAGGTAGTATAAAAATTCCTTTTGGTATACAGATAATATCTAGTTTGTTCTGAACTGGAGAATTAACAGGTATTAACAGTCAGTGTACTGTGACTAAACAGTTACATCAATTCTGGGTGAAAACATTTTGTTACCAAAGACTCAGATCCAGACTTACATAATTAAATGTTGTATCATAACTCTGAGAATGTTGAATACCTTGCACTTCAACTTAATATTATTGTCATGCTGTTTTTTAAATACAGGCAACTATCATGATGTTGTTTTATAAACAAAGGCGGCACAAGTTCATATGTATTATAAATGGAAACATTTGATTTATTTTATTACTCCTGCTCCCTCCACTCCATAAAGTCATCAGATCCACTGGCTGTTATACCAATGCTCAGACCAAAGCTCTTTGTCTGAACATCTGTAGTGCAATGCTTTTTTCATGAGATGGCTTTGCAACTGCCCAGGCAATTATTCACTGATAAGGTCAGTCAGGACTGCTAGTGATAATTATCTCTGCATGGTACTAATTAGAGTGCTGGTCAGTTTGTCAAAGCAAAACTCATTAATGCACCCTTTTGTCATTGATCACATTGGTGTGTTCCATTCATTGCAGCAGATTTTGATTTTTCTTTCAACTAAATGCTGTATAACTATTTCAATCTATATAAGAGGTGGCGGCAGCTGTATGTGCCCTAGTATAGGCACTGTCCCTTTTTTCTTGCCCCGCCACATGCTTGCATTGTCATAACCCATGAGTTTCCAGTCCTAACTTTACTATGTGTTATTTTGGTACATAAATTTCTGCAAGGAAAGAGCAGTTGGCCAGTGGCTGCTTCTTCCTCTGCAATCTTAGACTGACCCTTTTAGTGCCACATGCTGATTTTCAGACTTAGTTTAGCAGCAGCATAGATGGATGCTCTGGACGTGTCAGCAGATTGGAATTGTCATACAAAATGAAGCAAAATCTTCTTCTGGGAAATCAAGCCTCATGGGATATATTTTAAATATGAACACATTTTGGTTTGATCACATAGTTTTTAAACAGACTAAAGGTACAACAATGGGGGCAAAAGAAGTTCCCACATAAACTTGTTTATATATGTTCTGACTTGAGCATCAATATTCATATGACAATGTTCTAGTTAAGTCTTCCATTCCTTTATATATATTTGCTGGTTGTGTATTTTTGTTTGGCATGGAATAATAACACTTGTATATGTTTATCTGCAAATGATTAATAATATGTATATTTTATGCATGTTACTGTTATTGCACAAGAATACAGTCACAACTGTGTACATTAAGGCTGTTTTCTTTTTAATTTAGTAACTGGGTGGAACACTGATTTCAATGAACTTTTTACAGGTTCAGCCCAGGTGTACAGAAAAATATAATCTAGCAGACAATGTCTCAGAGTTTTCAAGTTAACAGAAAATAGTGGGCTATTCACATTGTAATATAAAAATTAGAATTATATAGTTAAATACAAAGAAGTAAATACAATATAGTCAAATATATGGAAGTGAAACAAGGAAATACACAGGATCCTAAAAGATAAAATAAGTACTTTCATCTCCAAAGAAAGTGTTAAGAGTTTGAAAAGGAATATACTGCTGTGTATATTACATACAGAGACAATTATTTCACTGAGGGTTATAAAGTCTGTAGTTCAGCTGAGGAATAGATGGCCACGATTTGTCTTAAATAGATGTTGGCGCTATTGAGGAGCTGATTATAAAGTTTCGGGTGATGATACCTGTTTTATGGCTGGAACAAGCTGCATTCTTGAATAGGAATTGCTTAAGATCCCATGTAAATGACTTCTAGACATTTTATTTCAGGAAAGGCAGTGATTACAAGGTTTGTGATGCAGTAATGGAGAAACTCTGGTCAGTGCAGTGCAGCATCGTTCTTGTTGCCCGAAGAAATGTTATGCTGGGAGGGAGGGACCTAAGGTTGTAGCATGAATTTCAAGGAACATCAGTTAATGAAGAAGGGGAAGGATTCAAGGTTAATAACTTTGAAAAGCATCATTACATGCTAATAGTCGCCATTCTGACTATGTTAAAATGATATTCTTGGTGGCAGGTTGAAAAGTCTTAGATATGTAATTTCTAATTTGATAAATTTCAGAGACTAGATGAACTATTATCTTGACAATTTTAAAATAGGAGGCATGAAACATTAGTTGTGAGTGGTGCTAGCGAGCTGGTCTCACAGTGTCCAAGCGAAAGTTTGCTAGCCGCTAACAGAGCAGCAAGAAGTGGAACAGCGTATTTGTTTTATTAAAAATATGCAACAGGTAGTTTTATATTTACTGGTGGTAGTACACTTGGAGACAAACTAGTGAATTTGAAAATGATAACAAGGGTGACATCTAATCTAATGATCTGTCTGCTTAAGGTGCTTTCAGCTGTGGTTATTACTACCAAAGCACATTTATTAATAAGGCTGACACAGTTGTACACCCAGTTACCAAAGTGGCTTTCTAAATATACAACCATATTTGTAAACATAATGCATCATTATGGGAGAAGCATATTTATGGGAACTGCAGTGCATGAGCCGAATTGTATGTGATGTATGAATATAACATTGTGGTACAGCTGAGCTTGGATGAATATCTTCCATAATGTGAATGGTGGACAACAATGGTTGTGTGAGCATGTTTAAAGAACCATCAATTTACATATGATAAAACTGCACATCATGAAGTATGGTAGCCCACCTAGAGATGGGGAGGAGGAACATGGGACACAGCCCCAGGGCAGGTGAGATGCATCACACCCAGTAGGATTGTCCTGTATTCTGTATATAATGTACATCAACCCTGTCCATACACAAATGTATCTGCACACTGCCAGTGCATGGTACAGCAACATAGGAATAATGGAAAATGATGACAAATGAACATAAATGAGTATATTGTAACTTCATATTATGTGGTTCCATGGTATAATGGTATATATAATATAAATAGTATGGACTAGGAAACTTGTGATACGAGTTCAAATCTCAGTGAAATCTAGTAGTTTTAGACTTTGTCTGGCATACTGAAGAGGAGTATGGCTATGAGCTGCTAATGAGCAGTGTTTCATACTCTAGGCTTTGTTTGCCCCAACTTGCATTTGCCTACTGTTTGACTCAGAGTAAATCATTTATCCAAACTACTGAAAGAGGACAGTTGTGTCCATTTGGCATATCTGGTTAAAAGAGTAAAGAAATATATGAAAATAATCTGTAACTTACAACAGAATCAAACTTTCCACCACAGTAATAAACTACTATTTAAATATATTTACAACTATAGATGGAAGAGAATCGGACATTTAAGGGCCTTATTTGTGTCTACTTAGACCAGTTATGGAATGCAGTCTACATCTTTTTCAGCTAATGCCTGCAGAGATAGGAGTACTAGAGTCAGTTCAGATGAGATATACCAAAAGGATATATAGTGTTAAAAATGTATCTTACAGTGGTATACTACAACATATCAATTTGTACAGCATTCTATTAAGGGATACGTTATGCCTTCCTTGTGATGAGAGCAATTTTAAAGGATGATTTTTAGAGCAGTTGAAACATCTATCCCTCAAACCAAGGAGAATGATCTTTGGCTTAAGATTGAGTGCAGTTATATCTGCAGAAGAGATAATTATGTCCCTTAAATAATACCTAAATACTGGAAAGCCTGGTGTACACTCACACAAACAGCCTTAGTGATTGTCTCCACCCTCTAAGTTGGCATCTGTGGCACAGACATATAAATGCCACATTTTATATATATATATTTGCTACTGATTTGATGGGAGATTTAACTGTATGGATGTCATATTTCATTTCAGATATATGTTCCCAATACCTGTTGGATGCACTGTGATATACTCATCTCCACCTATGTATGTATTATAGGATCACATTTATATGTATACGACTTGTTATTCTACAAATAAAGTTCTCTCTCTCTGTGAACTAGTACTATGACTGTTACATAACTTGAAACCCTGGGCTGAAATAGAAAAAGGTCTGCAAAGATCAGCTTTTTACATTGGTTAACAAATACTAATAAACCAATAAACAAACAAAAACAGATAAATAAATAAATATGCACATATGCAATGGTGTGATATCAATTGGTATAGTTCCTTCAGAATGCTGTACACAATAAAACAATATCAAGCAATTACTGCAACACATTTATCTCATATAAACAGTGGATCCTGTTGTGCAGCAGTACATGATAGACAACAGCAGAGACATGGAGCTCATGAAAGCACCACATGAGGAACATTACACATCCTATACTTCACATGTAACTGACATGTCAGGGCCCACAGTGCTGCATATGCATGTCATTATGCACATATACTTATAATAGAGCAGTGTATACTATACAATGCGTTTTGTACACATATCTACTACTTACTGTGTGTACATGCTAAGTGTTGCTCCTGCTTCTGCTCCCATAAGACGTCCTCCTTCCTTTGATGATGCGCTGTGTCTGTGAGGTACAATACAGACACTGTATTACCTCTTCTGCATATCTATGTGTGTGTGCTTGTGTGTGCATATTAGTATTTGTATCTACCCAGTAGTGCTACAGGGTGTCTGCACTCCCACTGCAACAGGTCCTGCAGTACTTCTGAAATAACTGTGATATGGGTCTGGCACCTCCCTATTTGGAGACCTTTGTCAGTACAGTACCCATGAGCCATCCATTCAGCAGCAATCAACTGAAAAGCATATGGCAGGTCGGCAAAATATGGTCTACAGACAACTGCAATTCACAGGTTCCCTCTGTTGTGGCATGCACATCTTACTTTAGCCCATTTTATCTTCAGTAAATGATGTCAGGCACATATGTGGGAACACACGGATGCAGGAATATCTATTGGCCAACATATTGGTCAATCAGCATAGTAGTAGGTACTGCAGAAAGCTACACTTCATATCACAACTGTATGTTGCATGGTACCTATATATGTGCATTATGCAAGGTTATAGGTAGACATCTGCTTGATGTGGCACTGTATACATGTGTTCACTGTCATTCTTCTGTAGATATTACCTGTTCTGCAGGTGGAATGCAGCATATATATTGATCTCTGGTGTACTAATGATACGATTCATAAAACATTTGGCAGACTGAAGCTCACTGAGTATGCATGCACCCCACAGAGTATTTAAACTAATTTTCATTATGGAGTATGAACACATGGAATTGTACACAGCCTTGGAAGATAAGTGTGTTACTGAGTAAGTCATTCATACATTTGTTTGCACGACAACCTTCTTAACACTAAGTAGAATTTTATGTGTATATTATATTTGCTCTGTAGTGCAGTGCATAATACTGTGCACTCTGTGCCTGTCACTGCATATTTGTGTGCCTAGCAGTAAATGGGCCATGTTGTATACATAAATATATGGTTGTTCAACATAATTTGTACTGCACTGTATACTGGTGATCATGCCCAGGGTAGCATTGCTATCATACTGCATGTTATGTTGCAGGCATGTCTAATGAATTTTTACCCTGATTTTTTTGTTTTAGTGATGAGTAGCAAAGGGAAGATGAATTTCACTCTTCAGAAAGTTAAGCTTCTTTTCAGCACAATAAGAGGGAATAGGCCTTCCTAATTGCCCATGGCATGATTAATGAGGAAAGGTGGGGGCAGTAGTAAGAGGGCATAGTAGATGACAATGCCATTGGAAGCCATGAAAAAATCAGTCATTCTGCAAAAGAAAGCTGAATGTTATGAAGGACTGGCCCAAAAAGAGGGCCATAGATGTAAAAGCTATTGTAGAAAGGGAAAAAATCTCTACCCCAAAACATGGTGCTTCCACCAGATGAGAACATATTGCTGGTCCTGGTACATTAAGTACCACTCAATGGTAAAATAAGTAGAGTGGACGTCAGAGCCCCTCATGATAAAAGTAAGTCTTAATAACTGGCTCACCTTTGATCATTGGTTGAAAGATATCACTCACACATATACTAGTTTTGCAAGGAACACAACTGCAAGCACATCAGCAGCCATCTTTAGATGTGGGTTAGTTCTGGTAACCTTCTCTGATAGTACTACAACAGTACAAGGTCTGTACACCTTTACATGAAGAATGTACATTTTAGGGGCGGGAGGGTTGCTTTTGCTGATGCTGGGGTTATTCCTACTGAAGGAACACAGGGCGAACCTGCTGATCTGTTAATATGAATATGAACCTGCGGGATACCCAAATCTGACATGTAATTTAACTGAAAGACTGTAGCTGCTACCCCTATTGCTCCTGTGTCCTTGATGGCCCAGGCACTAGCAGGGGAGGAGGTAGCATATTTAACTTTTTAGGGCAGATGATGCCATGCTGGCCCAAGTACAAGATGTTCATGTAAGAAGCAGCAGGTGACAGCACCGGGCCTAGTACCAGTGATGGTGATGATGATGATGATGTCTCTGACTGTGGGCACATGGAGTTGACAGAAACAGAAGCAGAACATGCAGAAGGTGCTCTGCAATCTGACCATCCTGATCTCATTTTATCATTATCTTGGGATGAGGGAGACGTGCCTGTGAGAGGCATTTCAGAGACAGGTCAGGGTGAGAGAGCTTCATACACAACCACACAGTAGTGCTGCTTCTGTGTCTGGTATTGCTGAGGGCTAGACAGATAACACAGATAACACAGGTCACCATTGAAATCTAGACCTGAACTTGTTGTAGCTCCCCATATTGCAGGGCCAGTCATTATCACAGGGTTGCTTGTGCTGATGCTGGGGTTATTCCCACTGAAGGAACACAGGGCGAACATGCTGATCTGTTAATATGAATATGAACCTGCAAGCACAGTTATACATAGCCCTTAAGCCTGTAAATTGCACATCGGTATGCCAGTTTCATGATGGCTGTTTGGAGTTTGAGTGGATACATGGTGATATTGCATGATATCACACCTCCATTCTGCAGCAGCAGAGAATATGCATCAATGGCATTAACACATTAAACCAGTTAGTCTGTGATAATGGTGTTTCAGTCAGATACTTAGCAGCAACAGCAACCTCTATTTTGCACATTCCTGAGGCTAACTGCAACATTGTCATCCCAGGTGTCAGGTGTGTAGGCAGTGTCACTCATACATATAGAAGCACTTTCAACATGTGCATGGGGGAAGGCACCATTCATGGGTACATCCTCTAATGTGCTGACTAGGAGTACTGCTGTGTACATTACTGATCATCTGACAGGAAGCAGAAGAGTGTGCTTACATCACTTGCACAAAGTGGAAACTGAAGGGAACATGGATATGAGGCAGGTGTGACACAGCCACAGCCTAGTACCTTTGCTGGAGGCTCAGACACTGTTGCCTGTGGCTGTAGTATGATGTGAATTCCTGATTTGTGTGTAATATGGATGATTAGTTCTTGTGCCTTTAGCTTGGGAAATAATGACATCTATCATCTGAACCCTTTCTTACATTTATATGTACAACTGTAGCATCATTACTACATAAATTGTACTACATTGTTCATAATATAGTTTACCTTTCATTTTGGATGTATATCATTACCTTCATCTGAAGACCTGTGCAATGATAGCATCCCATATATTCAGTGCCTGCATGTGTCTGGCTTACTGACCTTTTTGACAAGGAATCTGTGGTAGTGGTTCATCTTCCATTCCATTATCACTTTCATACTCTAAGTGGTTTGGTTTCCATGCATCATGCTGTGCAGTATGCAGTACATAACAGGATGTGAAAATCTGCCAGGCTTTCTGAGGTGCATAGTGTGGTGTAGCACCACATTCGTCCAGACAAAGAAAACTCATATTCAGATTGTTAAAGATGTGCTCAATTATGTTCCATCATCTACACTGGGCTTAACTGTAGCCTCCTGTACTGGTATCTGTGGGGATCTTAATGGTGTTATCAACAATGGATATAGTGGATATCCAGCATATTCTAGTTTACATCTTTGGGGCAATGTGTGCAGTCTTAGCTTGATATAGTGCATGTCACTAGAATACAAGGCAATGATATTGTGGTTACTCTTGAGATGTGAACAGATACATAGCTGATGAGGCCTGTATGACTGCATACTACCCAGCAACTGACACAGATGTATGTATTTATTTAAATTTGTTTACTGTTGTAGAACACTGATCAAAGAATGAACATTTATAGGCTCAACTGGGTAGTAAGAATGCTTATTGAGGATGTAACTATGATCTGTAAGAAGTGTACATATTAACCAACAATAATTGTGGCACTAAGGATAAATGATTCACTTAAAACCAAGAAATATGTCAAACAAAAACATAAAAGTTAATCAAGCAATGAGGTGGTATAAAAAACTTTTATTAAAATTGCCACAAAAGCACTTTCACAGTTGAGACATTGCTTCATCAGATGTTCATACAAGGGGCTGTGGATGTATGGATGTATGGACATATGAATGGATGAATACTTTGTGTTAACCACATATTTGGGTGGGGGTGTCACTTCAGCTTGCATCTTAGAGATACTTACATGTTGATCTGCATGAGCCAGCAGGCAATCCAGGAGGTACTGGGAGATGCATCCAGCCAATGTCAGGGATATGACAGTTGTGGCACCCCTAGGCCATTGTAAAGTGTCTATTACCAGGATGGTTACAACAGCTATAAGCTAAGATTTGAAGATGTACTGCCCTCTTAATGTACTCTACCCACTTCCTTAGGCTGACACAGTTAGCAGAGTTCATCCAGTGTCTGGTAGCCATGCAGAACTTGTTGCACTGTTTTTGCATAGTAAGACAAATGAGCAGGAGCTGGAGCTCAAAGTGTGCTGCTTAACATGGTGACATCGCACAAATGTGTGCCCAAGTGCTTCATCAGCTTTTGATCGTGTCTGCATCTAGCACATGAATGAAAAGAAATGATAAGGTATTTACTTTTTGAATATTCATTGCACTACTGACTGCAGCTGAATGTCATTAACTGTATGGCCATGAATTTTATCACACATGTCATAGCACATGCTTCATATACTCATATCTCTTTACATAAATCCGTCAACAGTCTCATTTGCATAGTACAGTTGTGCTGCTGTTTGTAGCAGCAAAGCACTTTCTTTTCAATGTTCATTTGTATGCATTTATGAATCATGCACAACTTTGTACATGATAATTACAGTGCAAAATTGTTACACATGCATGTGTGTAAATTTTACATAAGCTTATGTAGGTGTGGTACTTACTGCACTGACAAAACTAACTATATGCTATGAAAGTAAATTTCCTAATATGTAAGTGATATTATAGCAATAATAATGAAAACTATTTATAAGCTATACATTTTTTTCCAAAGATAGACTTAGATTGGAAAATTAAGCTGGAATTTTATTGTGATCCACCCCTAAATCAGTTCACCCTGGTTCTGTATCTGAAAGTGAAAAGTTGATTGATTGCTTTGGTCTAATTTATGTGTTATTTACTGATTGTTTACATAATGCAGTTCTTTCTGAATGTTTCTGATGAATCTGAAGATGGGCACTGAGCTTAAAACATTTTCTGTGTTTTATCTGAATAAATAGTTTACTTTTTTTCTCTTGTTTTTCACTTCATTGTTTTTTATTTCATTATTGAAAAGCACGAAAGTTAAAAAGACATGTTTCTCACAATCAGCATAGCATCATAACTTTGTCAGTTTTCAGTATTTTCTCTAAAGAATGTTGAGACACTTCCTGGCATTCTGAAACATTCTTTGCATCATTACAACTGATTTTGCTTGGCAAGTAGCCACACACAAAGTGGGAGTGATTCAGAGACACACTAAAACTGAGTGGGGAAATCCGAGAAATGTCATGGCCTACATAACAAGCACATGGCAGTATAGTGACATGGTAACGAGCAATATTATTAAAAAAGGTCCATCATGAATACAAATGAGGTAAAAAGCAAGCTGGAGTAATTCAAACAGATGTATAGCTGTAATGTGGCAACAGCTAGTAGCTCCAGAGTTGGCCACAGTAAAATTCTACAGTTACAGGAGTCAAGTCATAAAAACATGTATGAGTTGACCCAGCACAAGTCAAGCTGTATATACAGGATGGCTGCACTCGCTGTCGGTAGTCATGGTATTGCACCTCATCACCCTTTGCTGTGCTGTGTCATACATCCACTCTTAAACATTTCATGTCTTTCAAGGCACTGAAATAATGGACCTCTTCTTGTGGAGAGAGGCACCATGCAGGAGTTGGTTGAGAGTGTCATATTCATAAGAAGGTTCATAAGATGCATAGAATACCTGTCTCTGTGGATGTGGTATGTGTGGCTTTCAGAATACTAGCTATGGGCATCTTTTTGTGAGTAATGAAGGACATGGAGAGTGTATCTCAGGCATTTGCCTCAAGGATACTCCATCAGTTCCTCAATACCATGCTACAACATGTGGGAGAACATACATGGTTTCCACATATCACAGAGAAGAGAGCTGATACCATGCACATTTTTTTTATGACCTACCCAATTTCCTTGAGGTACAGGAGGCTATAGATTATACCTACATCACAATAAAGACCCCACCAGGAAAACAGGGACAAAGGTATATTAACTGCAAGGGTTTTCACTCTAGCAACTGCCAGGTGGTCTGAAATGCACAGGGTATAATATACAGTGTGTATGTAGGCCACCTAGGCAGTGTCCATGATGCCCACATATGGCAGAAGTGAGACTTATATCAGTGGTTTGTATGGGGTGATTTTAATCAGAGACATCTTATTGGTGATACTGAATATCACTTGATCAGTGATTCATGACTCCTATCAGAAATCCCCAGACTGTGGCACAGAGTGGCCACAAGTGCATCTTCTCACAAACCTGAGTCATTATTGAACATCTATTGGCCTACAGAAAGCCTACTTCTGCTGTCTGGATGCATCTAAGGTGCCCTGCAATATGACCCTACCACATGCAGTAAAATATGTTCAGTTTATGCTGTGCTACTTAACATCATTATACACAAACAGTTACAATGAGATAGACCCATTCAGGAGACTGAAGTCCCAGACTCAGCACTGGAGGAGGTGCATGATGAAAAGCCTGTGGCAGAACTGACTGCATGAGATGACTAGGCCAGAAGAAGGTGAACACAATATGCCATGGCAATGGCTAAGAGCCAGCTTCTGGTTCATAATTATATGCCAGAAAAAAATATTATATACACAAAAAAAAAAAAAAAATATATATATATATATATATATATATATATATATATATATATATATATATATGCAAATCTACACACAGGTTGTCCTATAGCATGCACAGACCTGCCACACTGTGCATCAGACATAGGCTACCCAAGTAACAGAAAACAGAGGGCAGGGTGGGGAGATTGGGATACATTGGCCAGGGAACAAACACTATCTCCATTGCTGTACATTTATACGGAAGTGGGCCCTGTGGAAGTGTGATTTTGTGTGTTTGTGTGTGTGTGTGTGTGTGTGTGTGTGTGTGTGTGTGTGTGTGTGTGTGTGTGTGTGTGTGTGTGTGTGTGTGTGTGTATGTGTGTGCACATGCTGGGACACAGCCTCAGCAGATACTGCAGCACTGCTGTGGGATTCAACTGATAGGTACAGGGCACCCACAGGAAATGTGTGTGCACACCCTGCATGCTTTGCCATTGGGAGCGCCCACTGCTGTGAGATTCAAAGCCATTATTCAGACCATGTGTTCAGTGAAAAATGGGTGGTGGCCCCTGCTGGAACAACTTGGCATGGGCATATAGTGTGGATGGAAATCCACATTGGTAGGGTACTTCCCTCAACAATGGATGGGAAGTTGAAGTGGTGGAACAACAGGCACTTGTCTGTAGCCTCTCCTTTCCATGATTGCCCTCACCACTGGAAACAGATGTAGACCAGCTATGGGAAGTATATCTACCATGATTCCTCAGTGCACTGGGACACTTGCTTCCTGCATATGCCCTGTGCTGCATGTCCTGATGTTGCACATGTGGCATATGCACTCCTGAAGATCATCACACAGGCCTTGGACAACACCTACCAGCTCAGCAAGGACTAATGTTGTTAGCCTGTCCATGTATTTTTCACTTACACATATGCTGTATAGCGGCCATTGAGACTGCAAATGTTGGTGAGTAGTACCCAAGGCATGCATGGTTATTGGAATTACAGCCACACGGCTTTCACTTCAGTTTATCACATCCCCATAAATATAGATATTGCTGCAGCAGTTCACGTGTGACTACACAAAGCTATAGCCTTTGTTTTGTCTCAATTCATTTTCTATCCCAAAAAGACTTGAAACTGTCTCAGAATGTTCCAGAATACCGAGATGATATCATCTATAAATAAAACCAACTTTTCTTAATTACCATAGGTGGTTTAAGATTACCTGATTTACGTTCCTTGTTTTCTTTGCCAATGGTTCTAAACATAATGCAGATAACAAAGCGGAAAAAGGATACCGCTGCCTGATTCCTCTATTCAGACACAACTTATCAGAAAGGAGCCCTCCCACTTTAATTTTTATCTCTGATCCCTCATATATCCTCCTAATTAACCTTATTATTGTATTAGGTAATGCAAATGTTTCCATTGCTTTGCTCATAAAATCTTAACTTACTCTGTTGAATGACTCCTCTGCATAAAAACCCACCAACAATGGAGTTATTTTTTTACATTCTGCTTCCCTCTGGAACATCATTGTTTTCTTAATGTTGTAAAATGTTTGCCTCCCCACCACAAAACCACATTGATCCATAGCTGTCAATTTTGGCAACACCTTTACCATTCTTTCAGCTATTAAAGACATAAACACTTTACATTCATGATTTAAAATTGAAATGGGCCTATGTGAAGCTGGGTCTAATGGGTTTTTACCACTTTAGGTATCACAGACATTGCAGCTTTCTAAGAAGTTGTTGGTGTTTCCCCTTCTTTATAAAATACCGTTAAACAAAACCTTCAATATTTTTATCCCTTTCTTCCCTCCCAGCTTCCAAACTTCCACAGAAATACCATTTATTTTTGGAGAGTTTTCTGCAGATTGGTTATACATAACTATTTTTATCTGACATCCTCATATCTTAGCTGTTAATTGTTGAACCTCATTTCCCTCTAACCTTGGCATACCTAAGTCTTCCATATATATTTCCATTTGTGCCTTTTCTTGATTTCCACATTCCATTTTTTATATAAATTTTCATAAAATTCCTCAAATATCTAAATACCTATACAGGATCTTGGGTAATTTTTCTTGATATAGGCTCCATAAGTTTAGCAGCATCCCTTTCTATTTTCTGTTGCCTAAGTTTTTATGCCAAAAGTATTTTTGTGCTCTGAAGTTATTATTAAAAAATAGTTGCTTAACAGCAATCTTTCTAAACTCATTTATATTTTTGAAGCAAGAAACATCTTTATTAAATTATCATGTATGACATAGGCAATCATACGTTGATATAAATGAAAACAAATCATATTGACATAATTTTAGTTGTAAATATTATACATCACTAACCATATTGACATAAATGTAGTTGCAAACATTATACATTACTTATACTTGTCAGTCAAATATTACATAGCTCATTCGAATCCTGCCTTCTTTTAAACCTTGTTCCTTCTCTGCATATATTGTTCCCATTGTTCCCATTTTTTCCTATGCAATTTGCTCCTTCCATTTTCTAAAGATCCCAATTCCAGTTGTTTTATTGCTGTTACTATATTCACTACTTCTAGAAAGTTGGTTTAGACTTTGATTTCCATTTTCTAGTTATTGCTTTTTTGGCAGAAACCATAATTAGACTCAGCAAGGCCTAACTATATCTAGGCAATTTTGATTCTTTATTATAACTCAAAAATCATTTCCTTAGTTAAACCAATTTGTTCACCCAGTAACTCTGACAGAGCAGTTTTCAGGGAATTTTTAAGGTTTGCCAACTCATTACACTCTCAGAAAATATGTTCCCAGTTATCTCTTTCTTCCCCATCATGCCTCTAACATTTGCTGTCTACCTGAGGAAAAATTATTTGGAGTCTACTTGGGGTATAAAAATACCTATGTAAACACTTTCAAACAAAGGTCCTAAATCTTCTAGACTTTGCTGCATATATGGGAGACATACATATATCCCCCATTGTTTCTTTGTTTATTGCTTATCCAATCTCATTTCCCAGTCCTTTCTAACTTCCTCTGATTGATTCTTATAGTTATTATGCAATGTTTTGAATGCTGTACTAATTATTCCTTTTTTAACAGCAGCTTCTTTTCTAGATTCTACTAAAAACTCTACCAGTGCTGGTCTTTCACTTAGGATCTCCCTATTTCTTTTTCTTTGCCTATACTTTGATATCAATCCTTGATAGGGAAGGCAACCTCTATCCTACAGTCAAAATACATTCTTGGCCTCTTCTCATTCTATTATCTTTCTCTCTGTAATTATTTGATCCCAATACTTTGGTTCTTTTACCAATTTTCTCCAAGAAATTCCACCCCCTCTTGCCTATTGTCAGTACCCCTTATTGCAGTCATCCCCATCATCAGAATCTCCTTTTTCAATTCCTGTGTTGGCTTAGTTCTTAGAATACTTTCTGCTACTTTATGAATCTAATATTCTGCATAGTTGTTGTTGTTATTTTCCTATAAAGATCTGCATCCAAAATCCCAGTCTCTCCTTGTTTCTTTAGCTTTCCCTCTGCTTCATCATCATCATCACTTTCCACTTTGAATTATAGGTTTCTGCTTGTGCTATGTACAGGAGCCTTAACTGTGTATCTCTGAAATATCAATTCAAATCTGGTAATCCCAAACCTCCTTGTTCAGCTTATCCTACTTGACTTTTGCTGTCTTCTCCTCCCAGATAAAATACTTCAGCTCTTTATTAATTGCTATTCACTAAACGCATGTATATTACCCGGATACTCCCTTATTTTCTCTTTAGCACTCTGCATTTCTGTCTCTTCTTGTTTTGTGAGATCCCCCTGATTCTGCAATACTTTAATCTTTGTTGGCTCCTTTAAATAATTCTAGTTTCTTCTTAACCATATCTCCTTTTCTTTTATTTCTACTCCATTTTCATTTTATCTTACTCACTAGCTAGAACGTCAGAAGAAATTTCTGTCTTACCTAATAGCTCTCGAATAAGTTCTACTACCCATTCCTTAAATTCCTCTTTTCAGTTGGTAGGAAGGGAAGTGTCAATGTTTCATTTGTTTGGTTTGTATTTCATTACCCTGCTTTTTTATCTCAGTTATTATTGGCACATGATCTGAAATAGTTATTGTATGTGTGTCAAGCATTTAATTAAATGCATGTGTTCCTGTGAAATATAACTTCTGTTTAGCCTAGCCCAGTTATTGTACTTTGGGGAATAATATATAAATTCTGTCTGAGTTCCTACTACTGAATTCACCTCTTCCATACCAAAAGTTTTCATAAATTTCTTTAGAAATCTACTCTCTTTTATTATATTTTTTCTTCTAGGTTCACCAGCTATATCCTCACTGTTGCAAATTAAGTTCCAGTTTCCACCTATAAGTAATGTTTCCTGCTGAAAGGTGATTATTTCTCTCCATTTTTAAGCTGCATAATAGCAGATTTAAGTGGGATAAAAGCACATGCCAGTGTAATCCGTCTCCATTGCCTGTAGCCTTTTACTACTGCAAATATACAATTGCTATTTTTATCCCCTCTTCTATCACTATTGGAGGTCCTCTAGCAATTACTATAAGTACTCCAATTTTCCTTTGTCCCTGATACTCTGCTGAATATCCCTCCTGAAATCCTTTCTTTATCAAATTCACATGCTCATTTATTTCCAAGTGCACCTTCTATAGCACTACTATTTGTACTCTGCATTTCTTAATATAATTCAGTACTGTTTCCTTTTTGTCAATACCTGTGAGGCCATTCATATTCTAAAATGATATGTTTAGTGTAGCCATTATGATAAGCAGTTACTAATCCCACCTAATGCACATAACATCTTTTTTAAATATCTATTTACAGCTTTTGTGTTACAAACACACAGTAATGTTTGGCAGGTTGATCTTTTATACAGCTTTTTTTGCCATCTCCATTTGAACTTATGTCATATTTTACAAGTCTTTATGTTTTAATGAAAACCGTCATGCAAAAAAAAAAAAAAAAAAAAAACCCTCCTGATAGGAACAGTTGTCCCATGTCGGCAGCTACACACAGGCAAAACCTAACCCAAACTTAAGGTTATCCATGCTAAGATTTATGTTACAGCCTGTTTCTTACTTACCCTAATTGATGTCTGTTCTTGTCTTATATTAATTCCTCTCCCATATGTGAAAAACAACTTGTATGTTTTCAGAAAGCATTAACTTTTAGCCTTAAGAAGAAGTGTACTGGGTGTCTTTAAATAAAACTAAATTATACACTATTCTAGTACATGGATTAAAGTATGTTGCTACCAGAAAAGCTGCTATCTCTTATTCACATCCAATAATTTCAAACTTTATTTTTTACTGAACGTCTTGCACTCGTATCTTTTAATTTTGACTTTCTCTTAGCAAACAATGTGGAGATCTCTCGATTTATTGCCTTCAACTTTAGTCAGTTTGCTTCCATGGAAACAAAAGAAGAAAATGTAGAGCTGTCCTCAGCTCCTGGTTTCTCAACAGGCACTGAGCATTTATTTACTTAAATAAAATTATTTATTTCATTGTGGTCTTTCATCTTTTAAAACTCATTTGCATTCATAAAAAACTTGTCATTAGATTAAACCAAGGAAATTAATTTAAAAGTTAGGTACTCACCATAACTAGGCATCTGTGTTGTCCATTTTCATTCTTCCCGAATGAAAGAGTTTATAGACTTTGGATCCAATTCTTGAGCTCCTTCTTCTACCTATAATGCCCTAATCCATCCTCAACACCTCAGATCTAGTATGTTGCCATAAAATCTGCATAAATTAGATAAGGAAAGGGATAGCTGAAAGAACAGGGCTCAAACCTGGAGATAAATAATCCAACAGGTTCCTCCAGAAGATTTTAGGAAGGGGGTTGGATGAGGGGAAGTTGAAGAAGAATGAAAATGGACAACACAGATGCCTAGTTAAGGTGGGTACATAGTGTTTAAATCTGATGTTGTCCTTTTCATTTTTCCTCAACGAATGGGACAGAGTTGCCAGATATGCTGATCTTGGGTGACCCTCATGGAAGGATATTTCAAATAAATGCTGACTGAAGTCAGCTCTGCTTCTGGATATTAGATCCAATTTGTAACAAGTAACAATGGTATGAGGATTGGACTAAGTGGCTGTAGCACAAATATCATCAATAGAGTTTCTTGACCAAAAAGCAGATGAAATGGCTCTGGATCTAGCTGAGTGGGCTTTAGGTAGTCTTGTTAGGGAGATTCCTTCTTGAGAACAGATACAAGAAATGCAGTCTGTAATCCATTTAGCTAATGTAACTTTAGAAACTGGAAACAAATAGCTGATCTGATTTTCTGATTTGTTTTGTTCTGTGTAGGGAAAAACGTAATTGCCTTTGCACATCTAGGAGATGTAGCATGCATTCTCCTTTGTTTGAAAAATTTGGAAATATAACTGGTAAATGGATAGAATGGTTAATGTTAGACTCAGAAGCCACTTTAGGTAAAAGGAGGAGTTTTGTTCATAAAGTAACCCTGTCTTCATAGAAAATAATGTAGGGAGCCTTTGATGAGAAAGCCTGGAGTTTAAACATTTTTTTTCAGAAGAGATACCTACTAAGAAGACTGTTTTCCATGACAGGAATTTTAATCATGTTTTTTGTTTAAGTTTCAAAGTGTTTTTGAGTCAGACCTTACAGTACTACAATCATATCTCAGGGGGGTGAAGGGTCCTTAACTGGTGGTCTAAGGAGAAAAATTCCTTTTAGAAAGGCTTTACATAATTTGGAAGAAGCCAAGGAATCATTTCTGTTTCCTGTATGAAAGTCTGAAATGGCTGCCAATTGCAGTTTAATCATAGAAAGGTTAGCTCCTTCTTTAAAAATAACAGCCAGAAATTTATGAAAATTGGGGAGAAAAAGGGTCAATATTATTTCTCAAAGCCCAAAGGGAAAATCTTTTCCATTTGCTCTTGTAAACCTTCTCGGTGGAGTCTTTTTGTAAGGATAATATAATGGTACATAATGGAGAAAAAAGCCTGGGCTGTCTGATAATTATTGGAGGTGGAGAAACCATGCCATCAGTTTGAGGGCTGGGATATTGGGATGACTCATCCCTGAGGGGTGTGAGGGGAGATCTGGAGTTGGGTCCAATATCCATGAAGGATTACGAAGATGAGACCAAAGGAAGGGGAACCACACCTGTCAAGCCAGTAGGGAGCAATGAGGATGACTGAGCTCTTTAACCTGGTTGCTTTCTATAGGAATTTCACAATCAAAGAAAGTGGAAGACAAGCACAAAGGAGACTGGGAGGCCAAAGATGGGCTACAGGATCTCTCGGTGACTTACCCTGAGGGGGGATCAGAGTAAAATACCTGCTGCGTTTGTTGTTATGGGTGGCACAAAGCGGTTGCAGCAAGGTTGGCCCCAAAGATAGAAAATCTCTTCTGCCACTGATTGCTTGAGAGACCACCTGTGAGGCATCAGAATGTACCTGCTTAATTTGTCTGCTAAAATGTTGGTTTTATACTGCAGCAGAATTTAGCGTTTTAATGATACAACCTTATAAATGCAATGATTGCCTGCAATTAAATAATGCTCTGTTAAAAAACTGTTAAAAATACAAAGCATAAGCACTTCCGTTTGCAGTATATAACATTCAAATTTCTTCAGATCCATTTTAAAATCAGCAGGTGAAGGTGCTTTTATAAGCTCTGACTGTCACATGACTAAACTCCTAAAGAGAACTTGCCTTTAAAACTATAAGCAGTTTAACCATGCAAAACACCTTGAAAATCATCCTTTGCTATAGCTGGCACGCAACTTTAAAATGCTTGCTATAGACATTACATCATTTAAACCTGGGTACATAGTAGCATTCAGGTAAATTTGCCAACATAATTCTTCTTGTTCTAAAACAGTTTGCCACATCCCACCCTTTAAATCAGCAAGCACCTTCTCCAATATTATAAACTGAAAAGTGCGATCTGCATACTGGGAGATATGCTTATATAAAGTATTACATATTTTTGCTGTTTTTATGTCATAAAGATGTTCATATATTCTTGATTTCAGATGACGTTCAGTCTTCCCAATGTTATATTCTTGACTTAATCTACAAATAGCAGCATATACTGCACTTTTTGTCTGACAGTTATAGTGCCCTTTTACAATTATATTCTTATTTATTTTACATCTTGATGTCAACATTATATAAGGGCATTGTGGGCAGGTTCTGCATTTATGCATGCATCATTCATTTTGTGAAATATTTTTGATATAATCTCTAATATTTGTTTAAGATTCCAATTTTTTTTTATATACAGCTTTGGGACGGGCACCCGAAATATTGCAAATGTTTTGGTCTTGTCTAAATATTGACCAATTCTTATTTATTATATGGTTTATTGCCAAACTATCATTGTTATATGTTGTAACAAAGTGATGACCATTTTGTGTATTTTCATCCAAATCTGTTATAATATTATTAGATCTCATTAACTGCATATCATGCCCATCTATTTCTTGTTGAACTTCACCACAGTTCACTACTTGATGTGATAATATGGGCTGGAAAATGCCTTTCCTCCTCTTATGTGTCACTTCTTTCTTAATGCTGGTAATAAGCCTAGCTGCATAACCTTGGTTCTTGAACAATTCACTGAAATATGCACACTCTTCCATAAAATTTACTTCTGTAGTAATCATTCTAGCAGCATGTACCATCTGTCCCTTCATGATGGCACACTTTTGATGGTATGGATAATTACTATCAAAGTGTAAAAACCCATTTGAAAATGTGGGTTTTCTGAAGATTTTAACAAATAATGTATTATTCTGATGGTCTTTACTCAATTGAACATCCAGATAAGAAATAGTCTCATGACTTATAGTACAAGAAAATGATAAAAATGTTGTAGTATTATTTATGTATGTCACAAAATCATGTATCAGAGCTTCAGGCCCAGAACACAAAATAAATAAGTCATCGAAAATGTTGGTTTTCCCCAGAATGTGCATTGCCACTAGAAAGCGGTTGCTGGAGATTGTCCATTGCCACACTCTTGTTTGTTTTGTAGATAGGGGACTGAAAAAATAGAATGGAATAACCTCTGGATATTATTTTTAACAAAGAACAAAAAACTCCAGAGCCGGAAATGTTGGCAGAGTTCAATGATTTATTCGTAGAACACAGTAAAAGAACACAAGGTTTTCAGGCAAGAGCCCTTCTTCACTGTGTAAGTAACTAACAGTTCAAGCATAACTCAATTAATACCATTCAAATTAAAACCGATGTGACACAGCCCCAATCCAAATACAAAATCAATTAATTATTCAAATGCAGTAATAAAACCATAAAGCTCTAAAAGCATAATATACACAGCATTTATATAAAAGAATACACATAAAATATATAATTAATTAAAATCTATTATTTGTGCAAATACATTTGTCTGCTTCTTAATATTGGTTTAAGACCAATAGCTGCATTTATACCAGGTTTTTCATCTGCTTGCAATCTTAAAATCCACTCATATTGACAAAACTCTAATGTATTGTTTAAATCACCCCCCTTTTGTTCCTATACACATCATCCACCCTAAAGCAGAATTCATGGTCTATCCCATTCTCACCCATGTGTTTGGCAAGTGCATTAATGTTAACCTTTCTATGTATCTCAGATTTATGTTCCACAATGCGATCCTTCAGCCTCCGGGTACATTTCCCAGTATAAAATGCATTACATTTTTTACATGTAGTCAATTAAACAATATTTGAAGTGTTGCACGTGGCATGATATCTAATATGTATTTTCTCTTAGTTTTTAAGTGTATAAATTCATTATTTTTATATCCTTGCAATACACAGTCATAGAAGGAAAAGTACCTAACTTTAAACTCTGTTTAGGTGTAACAATTATCCTGTCATTATAACAAAGATGCTTCTTTAAATTGCAACATGTCCTATAAGCAAAACTAGGTCTAGCCCCTATAAGTCCTTTAATCTCTGGTATCATTTCTAATATACCCCAGTTCTTTGTTATAATTTCCTTTACTCCATTAGTCTTCCTGTTGTACTTAGTTACATATCGTAACTGTCCCTGTCCACTATCTCAAACAGGATTTTGTACGTTTGTATTCTTCTCTGTATAATATGGTCTAGCTCTATCCTTCCTTTCATTAATAACATCAGAGTTCAGCTGATCTTGTAGATTATCCTCATATCCCTGTTTCTTAAATTTAACTATCATATTGTCGATCTATTCAATACACCTCATCTCCTCTGTATTAAGTCAAGTGGCTCTCATCAGTTAGCTTTTGGTTATTCCTTTAAACGTATGAGCAGCATGCTTGCTATTACTATGTGTATATCTGTTAGCATATGTCTCTTTTTTATAAATTGAGGGTGTGATATCATTATCATTTATGTCCAGTCTGATGTCCAAATAGTTAATCCCATTAGGTGAATATTCTGATGTAAACTCTAAAAAAACTAGTTGTATTATTCACATAATCAACAAATTGTAGTAAATGTCAACATTCACCTTTCCGTATAATAAAGTCATCATCCACAAAATGTTTGTAGAATAGTATACTATGTTTAAATTCTAATGGATCTCTCTCTCTCTCTCTCTCTATATATATATATATATATATATATATATATATATTGTTCTTCCCAACAACCTACAACTATATTAGCATACGTCTTGGCTATGGACATACCCATAGCCACTCCTGCCTTTTGATGGAATAACTGATCCTTGAACATAAATATATTATTAGTTAACATGACATCTAACAATTTGCAGATTGTTTCAACTTCCCTAGCATGCATGTCAGTCAATTTACAAAGGAACCCACGAATGGCTTTTATTCCATATTCACTGTGAATCACTGTGAATAATGATTTAACATCCAATGTTGCAAACAAATATTCAGTTTCTTTGTTATTCATGCGCCATTCATATAATTGTGGTAAAAAAAATCACCAGAATCCTTAATATAGCTTTTCACATTCGATAAATATTTACTAAGAACAGATTGCAAATATAAGGAAATGGGTTCAGTTACCCAACCATCCCCTGAGACTATGTTCTTTTGGTAACCCATATATAACTGGTGTTTCTGGGCATGAGACATTAAAATAATTAAACATGTCACTAGAGATATCTTCTGTTAATTGTAACTCATAAATACTCATATAAACTTTTTTGACAAATTTCAATACATCCATCATATTAATTTCAGTAAATGTAGTCTTATCATTCAGAAACTCAAACATGCATCCATTATATTCTTTTCTTTAAACACCACAATAGCTCCCCCCTTATCAGCTTGTTTTATCACAATATCACCATTATTCTGTAGTTTCAGGAGGGCTTCATGTTCACTTAAAGTTATGTTGTAATTTTTCTTTTTATCTTTATTATGGACACGTATCTCACATTCGTATATGTTATAAAAAGCATTCACAATCGGACTGTTAACAGGTATAAACAAGCTTGATTTCTTACATACCTGTGTAGCAAGATGTATTGAGTCTTTAAATGTAAGCTTTAAACTGAGATTCCTAGTGAACCGTTTCAAGTCTGTTAGAGCTTCTACAACAGTGTCGCTGGTCGCTGGAATACATTTTAGTCCTTTCTGCAGCAGGAATATATCACTTATAAGACAAGCTCCAATTTAAGAAGCATCTTTGTTATAAAGACATGATGATTGTTACACCTAAACAGAATTTAAAGTTAGGTACATTTCCTTGCTATAATTGTGTGTGTTGCAAGGATATGGAAAAAATAATGAATTTACACAACTAATAACTAAGAGAAAATACATATTTAGACATCATGCCACATGCAACACTTAAAATATTGTTTACTTGACTACATGGGACACTAAAATAATTAAACATGTCAAAAGAGATAGCTTCTGTTAATTGTAACTATATGACATTTCTGGTTTTCAACATATTTGACCCAGATTTTCAGCACAACTTTCTTATGAGTCTACTTTGAAACTCAAATAATAAAAATGTAAAAAAAAAAAAAGTAGTCAGATGTGTAATTTTTGAGAGTGTCTTCTGAAATACTTTTTCATATAGAACGACTTCATCATGATGTGGACTACCATAGACAACATTCTGAAAATTAGGACAAATAATACTGAAAAATGAAAGATCTATGGACAATTGTTTGCCACTGTCCTATAACCCTGGCAGTTATCAATAATTTGGGAACACATTTTTTTGCTCCTCAAGACCTTTCCAATGGATCCATTACTCAGATCTAATCATCGTATTCATTTCAGAGCCACAGGGACCAGGTACTCTTGCTTTGGACAAGAGCCCTAAAGCACATTTGATCCCACTTGGGAGATCCAGCCAGGTTTCTATTCCCCAGTGAGAGTCGGGTGGTAGGTAATGGGCCAGCTTGCTGGTCCCAGGGAATGCCCTACCTTTTCCCTAGTGGAAGCCCCCCTTGGTGGCTATGCTGATCCTACTGTTGTAGTCCTCAAAGGAGAAGCATACCTCCATACACCAGATTTACAAGTGGTAAGTACTGTGACTGTGCTAGCTTGACTAATGGGTAACACATAATGCTCCCGCTAGGTGTCACCCTATGTGTCAAGCTAAGTCACCTCCCTCTCTCCTCAGGATGGGCAAGCCAGCAGCAATTGCTCACCCCTTCTTAGTGTGCCTGTGTGGAAAAGGCAAGGACAGGCTCATAAAATAAATCTTTGACTGTGTTACAGAAAAAAATCATGTCTTACCTTCTTATCTTTGCTGACCTTGCTTCTCCATCATAGCCTCATGCTATGACTGTTAATTATTTTTTTCTATTTTATTTTTTTTCTTCATACTGATTTAATGTCTCACCTTACTTTATCATCATATACTACCTTGCTCTTATTCTTATCACCACCCTCTGTCACACTTCTTCAGTACCTTACAATATTTAAATATATTTAATCTTTCTTGAAAACCTCTCTTGAAAAACTCTCATGACTCTTTTAAAGCATCAGATTAGCATATCACTTAATAGGGCCTATTTGCCCAAAATTCTGACTTAGACATTTTTTTTTAATTGTGACTATGGGATAGCTTTAAATACTCTCCTTGTCAGTTGCAGTAGATGGAATATTATACTGTGTTTTTATTTTATACTCTCATTTTACTATTTTGATTTGTTGAAATGTGTATGACACCAGCTTTAGAGCTGAAAGGCATATATACTGTGTATATATCTCTTTGTTATCTCTATCTCTCTGTCTCTGAATGATATATATATATATATATATATACTGGGTGCGGAACAGGACGTAGCTCGTGCGGATACGGAAGGAGAAGTGCAGGAACAGCTGTAACTCACAGGAACAATACTGTAGTAGAAACACCGTAGACAGTAGTTAAGATCCACAAATTTCTTTAATACGAACACCAAGGATAGCCACACAGTGAAAAAGGTTAAGCGCTTTCGATTGGTACAACCAATCTTCCTCAGAACAATACAAATAAAAACTCTTTCATCTTTTATACTCAACAGTAATTACACTTGTTAAAAAAGGCGCCAAATCTCTAAAAGCCACAGCATCCCATAAATGTAATTAAGACAGAAATCTAAAATACTACACTATTAAAAAACTACACTATTTAAAAATCTAGTGACTACACTAATACAAAATCCTACACAAATAAGGAAAATACTTCCACATAGTGATAGAAAACATTATTAATCCGACATATAAAAAACTAAGCATATAGTAGATCTCATATATCATTAATTATACAGAAAAAGTCTATTCTGTAAGAACTCTATTCTATAAAATACAACAATCTATCTAGTATATACTTAGGTATAATGAAAAATACTCCAAAAATTGCACAACATTTCACTAGTGTGTTATAATTAATAATGATAAAGATGAAACATAACACAATAAATTCATCCACATCTAATCACTAATTTTTCTGGATGATTTATACAACCTAATAGAGAATACTATGTACATATATTTTATGATTAAAAACTATAGTAAAAAAACTATGGTAAGGACTTATTCATGAAATCTCACCTAATATCCTAATAATATTTTAATCAACAAGGAAAGGTTTAATGCTAATGTGGTCATTGAGACCAGGATATCTGGTAGCATCAGTTTTTATTTGCCATATACTTTCCTTGAGAGCTAGTTCATTTTTCCAATTGCCTTCAAGGCAATAGATTTGGTCAATAACCACAAATGTAAACACATGTTTATCCCCCTTTTTTGACATATGTCTGTATAGCGCATTAGTGGTATCTTGTTTGCTAATCTTATAATAATGTTCATATATTCGTTTTTTAAAACTTCTCTCAGTTTTTCCGATGTAGTAAGCCGTACATGCTGTACAACAAGCTAGATAAACCACTCTTTTACTATTGCAATTTCCTCTTCTACATTTGATCACAGTTTTGTTCATATCACCTAAGACAACTTTATCCACTTCATTAATGTATCGACACTGGCGGCAGTTGCCACATTTGGTACTCCCTCTCGTGTATTTAACTTTCTCAGACTTCAACCCATCTGAACGTTCCAGGAGTCTTTTAATATTAGGTGCCACCTTATATACAATCTTGGGTTTATTACCTAACTTGACATCTAAGCCATTGGATTTAATGACATCCCAGTGTCTAAACAAAATTTCCTTAATAAAGTTTACATATGGGTTATAAATAAGCACACAAACTCTCTGAAAATTTTCAGTCATTTCATTAGCCCTAATGTTATCCAAGCCATTGATGTCACCTAGTAATGGTTTATACTTGTTGCACCATTCAGTAGTAACAAATTGAGAAATTTTCTTAATCATTCTTATCGGATATCCCCTCTTGTAAAACATGTTACATAATACATCCAAGTCTTCCTTCATAACAACCTCTGTGGAGGACATACGAGCTGTTCTGATACATTGTCCCTTAATAATGTTTCTAAACATATAAGGGGGATGGTTACTGTTGTAGGCTATAAAATCATTAGAATAGGTAGGCTTTCTAAAGATTCTAGAGCCAAATCCTTCATTTGTATGCCATATGAACGTGTCTAAATATGCAATCTCTTGAGTACTATACTTGTAAGTGAATTTGAGAAATTCAGTGGTACCATTCAAAAATTCAACAAACTCATGTATCTCATCCTCAGACCCCTTCCATAATATAAATAGGTCATCCAGAAATCTGGCATAATATTCCACCTTCTCATAGTATCTGCTCTTAAATAAAAATTCGGTTTCCCATTCTAACATGACCATGTTTGCAAATATGGGGGCACAAGAAGCCCCCATAGCCACCCCGATCCTCTGTCTGAACAGCTCACCCTGAAACATGATGTAATTATGTTCCAACACCAGGGACATTAATTCAGTAAGCAAACATATCTTGTCCCAGGAAAACCCAGAATATTTTCTAAGGCTGTTGGAAAAGAATTCTAACCCCACCTCCTTGGGTATGCTGGTAAATAGATCTACCACATCAATGGTAATAAATATGTATTGCTTGTTCCATTTGTCTGGTGTAAGATTCTGTAAAAAATGCCAAGAATCTTTCATGATGTGGGGCACTACTTTGTATATATGTTTCAACCAAGTATCAATCAGGACTCCTATATTGTAAGTTTTGGATTTGGGTCCTGACACTATAGGTCTATATGGCGGGTCATTGATGGATTTGTGGATTTTAGGTATGCCAATAATTTTAGCCACTACTGGATAGTCATTTCTAATGAACTTGTAAATGTCATCACTTATCCTGTTGTCAATCATATACTCTTCAATACTCAAATCAATCCTTTTGTACCCTATATTGATTTGATTGTAAGATATAACTTCATAATTCCCAGAATCATACAACCAATTATGCATTTTAGAATTGTAGTCAGTCGTATAACAAACCACAATACCACCCCCTTTGTCCGGCTTCATAATACGTAACTCCTTATTACATATTAAGTTATTCAAGCATGTTCTTTCCTCCAATGTGAGATTGTCGAAACCTAAACTCTTGTTAATACTATTCTTCTTATACTGAGAAAAAAACCAATATATATCCTTACTCACTGTCCGTTCATAACTAAGAACAGACTGATTATTGGGGGGTATAAAAGTACTTCGTTTTTTAAGAATTGGATAATCACTAGCATTATCAACCGTACTCTTATCAAAATGAAGTGCCAAATTGAGTCTTCTACAATACAATTTCACTTCTTTAATAGTATCCACAAGATTAAAATCAGAAGTAGGTATAAATTTCATTCCTTTGCTAATCAAGCCTACAAAGTCTTTCTCAATTAGAATATCAGTATAGTTGTAAACATAGAATCCATTATGTTCAGTCATAATCTTATTAGAGTTCTTTGTATTATCTACATTTTCTAGTGGGGGTAATGTGATATAAAAAAATGAGACCACAATAAATCATTTCAAAACTTTTCCCACCTTTAATGTAACCTATAACCTGTATAATTCAATTGAAAAACAAACAAATCTGTTAGGAGAAAAAATATAAAAAAAAAAAAACGTACAATAAGCTGGTTGTGTAAGTGTGCACACCCTTAAACTAATACTTTGTTGAAGCACATTCTGATTTAATTATAACATTCAGTCTTCTTGAGTACACACTTGCCATCAATTAAAGAGACGCTAATTAACCCCAAATAAAGTTCAGCTGTCCTAGTAGGATTTTCCTGACATTTACTCAGTTGCCTGCTACAGCAAAAGCCATGGTTCGCAGAAAGCTTACAAACCATCAAAAGGATCTCATTGTTGAAAGGTATCAGTCAGGAGAAGGGTACAAAAAAATTTCCACAGCATTGGATATACCAAGGAACACAGTGAAGACAGTCATCAAAAAGTGGAGAAAATATGGGACAGCAGTGACATTGCAAAGAACTGGACTTCCCTCCAAAATTGATGAAAAGACAAGATGAAAACTGGTCAGAGAGGCTGCCAAGAGACCTACAGCAACACTGAAGGAGCTGCAGGAATTTCTGACAAGTACTGGTTGTGTACTACATGTGACAACAATCTCTCGTATTCTCCATATGTCTGGGCTATGGGGTAGGGTTGCAAGACGGAAGCCTTTTTTTTACACAGAAAAACATCCAGGCCCAGCTAAAATTTGCAAAACAATACATCAAGTCTCCCAAAAGCATGTGGGAAAATGTGTTATGGTCTGATGAGACCAAGGTTGAACTTTCTGGCCACAATTCCAAAAGGTACATTTGGCACAAGAACAACACTTCGCATCACCAAAAGAACACCATCCCCACGGTGAAGCATGGTGGTGGCAATATCATGTTTTGGGGTTGCTTTTCTTCAGCTGGAACTGGGGCTTTAGTCAAGGTGGAGGAAATTATGAACAGTTCCAAATACCAGTCACTTTTGGCCCAATATCTTCAGGCATTTGCTACAAAGCTGAAGATGAAGAGGAATTTCACCTTTCAACATGACAATGACCCCAGGTATACATCCAAATCAACAAAAGAATGGCTTCACCAGAAGAAAATTAAAGTTTTGGAATGGCCCAACCAGAGCCCAGACCTAAATCCAGTAGAAAATCTGTGGGATGACCTGAAGAGGGCTGTGCACAAGAGATGCCCTTGCAATCTGACTGATTTGGAATGCTTTTGCAAGGAGGAGTGGGCAAATATTGCCAAGTCAGGATGTGCCATGCTGATAGACTCCTACCCAAGAAGACTGAATGTTGTAATTAAATCAAAAGGTATTAGTATAAGGGTGTGCACACTTATTGAACCAGCTTATTGTACGTCTTTTATTTTTTACATGTTTTTCCCCTAACAGATTTGTTTGTTTTTCAATTGAATTGTACAGGGTATAGGTCACATTAAAGGTGGAAAAAGTTTTGAAATGATTTATTGTGGTCTCATTTTTTTATATCACAAAAACATGGCATTTTAACAGGGGTGTGTACACTTTTTATATCCACTGTGTATATATATATATATATATATATATATATATATATATATATATATATATATATATATATATATATATCAACAAGGCACTTGGAGATGCATATGGTACAGCAATTACTGCATATTCAGGGGTGCTGTGAGGCATAAGCCAAAAGGGCGAGTGTCTCACAATCCTTGAGCATGCAGTAATATCTGTACATTGCACACCCAAGTGCCTTATTTCACTAAAACATGGGCATGTGTATTTTTAGTTTTAATTTTACATTTTGCAGCTAGTATGATAACTATATTTTAGTAATATATATCAATGTAAGAGTTTCTCTGCCTATTTTAACTAACTTAAAAGGGTTATAGATGTTTAACTGTGTGAAATTTTGTTCTAACACTTTCAGTATAGTAATTTCTGTCAAATAGTTGTCTGCTATCGCATGATCTTGTTTATAATAAGTGTTAACACTACACTGTACTTCAGCTACATTCTGGCAGGTGGATCAGTTCATATGAGGAAATTTACTTGTCAGTAGTGCAGTGCTTTTTACACATGTATACTGCTTTCCAGCTAACATGGCAACATGGCCTCAAAAATATTCATAAGAGTAATAATTTTGGTGGCAACTCTAAGAACTGAAAGACACATATACAGTAATGCTCACCCATGCTTTTTTTAAGCAAGCAATAATTCCCGACAGGGTGGGCATTATCAGGGAAATAATGGCCTGCTCAGGAGTGTTGTGAGGTGCAACTCGCTTACTGTGGAGCGCTCCCTACCACACATCTGATGCTACTGTGTTGCCTCTGGAACCTGTTCCTGCCTCTCCACTTGGTATGGTAGGACAGGACATCCATGACAGTCCAACACATGTGCATGGCAATCACCAGTTCACTCAGCAGCAGTGGGCAGTAGTGCCATTGCAGAGTGTGAAGATAACAAACAGAATGCCAATGGCCATTGGTGCCATGGCCTGTACACAGCCCCAAAGTAATTGTTTCACCAGGATTAAATCAATGGATGTACAATTGGTGATCCAGATACAGAGAGATGCCACCAGTGTCAGGGCAGAAATGATTAGTATACTACAAGATATGCATGATGACATAAGCGAGGATCTGCAACATCTGCATACAGTTCTGGATCATAGAGTCAGGGAGTACACCCACATGGCTAGATCAGTGGAAGACCATTTAGCATCTATTGCAGCCTCTTTGGTGTCTCATGGCTCTGCCCACTATAGTCATTGCCATGCCCATGGCTGTAGCTCTTCTGTCTCCACTGTGAGTACACTTCAAAAGCAGGTACATCAAGATCACATTGTGGCATAGTGGCACTTCCTCCTGCCATCTACTGGTGACACACCTCTCAACCTCTTAGGGCACGAAATCTGGACAGAATCTAAAATAATGGGGGTGGGGTGGGGGCAAAGGCCCAAAAATTGGGACAGATTTTAAATATTGCTCATACAAGCTTAGAAAGTAGCTAGAATAATAGGGTTTGTGTTCAAATGCATTTTCTGAAGGATATGAAGTTAGAAACTCAAATGTATGTCATTATTTAATGACTTAATTCCTCAGTGTTTTGCCAGAAAACCACAAATTTTATAAGGAACAGACCAAAAATATAAGGCAAAATCTGGACATTTTGCAACAATTTGGACAGTTGAGAGCTATAACTGGTAATGATCCTGTAGTGGCACAAAAGGGTCATCCTCACAGACGTGGCCTTCATGATTACCTTCCACATCAAAAGGCCAGGCAGTCATGACCACATGGTTCCACATCATCCTTGCCAGCTGCCATTGCTAGCAGTGGCATTTCATGAAGAAGATGCCCCCATGTCCAAAGCAATGCACAGTTTTAGAACCCACAACCTCTGCCACATCCACTCTGTTGCAGCACTCTGCCATCTGCCACACTGTTGTGTCTCTGACACTAGTGCTGTGTAAAAACCCAGTGCTTATGGCCAGTAGTCTCCAACAAGAAGCTCCACCCCCTCCCTACACAGTCCATCTGGCTCCCCTAGTCATCCAGCCTTTTCCACATCTCCTATGTAGCCACTGCTGATCCCTGTCACTGTGCCCCACAAACCCATGCAAACAGAGACAGCTTTGCCCTGCCCAAACATCGTCAGTCAATGCACTGTACTAAGTACTGTACTACATAGCCTGGATATACTGTTACATGCATCAGTTTTAATTTTTGTTATTTCTATTCTGGCCCATAGTTGTGGACCAAACATGGCCTCTTTTCCAGTTTCATGGTGTATTACACCCACTTCAACCTTTCATGGAGTTCCCCTGCAAATTGTTCCTCTAATGACTCCTCCAGCAGCAACTCCTCCAGTGGTTGCTCTGGTCTGTCTGGCCTACCAATGGAAAACCCATGCTGTAGCAGTTTGTGTAATATCATGGTGTGCATAACTGCACAGATAACTAATATCTTACTGCTAGTCTCACCACCATACTGCACCATACCACCAGAGTTATCTGATCAACAGAAGTGATCCTTCGACACTCCAAACACATCCTTGATGATGTTGTGGGTTTGTGATAATATGGAGCCATTAACCACACTTGATGGAAAAACGGGAAAAAATAAAACTTGTAATGCCAAAGTTCCTGTTACAGAACCCAATTCACATCTAAACCATGCTCTACAGGTTGCGCATATGTGCCATGAATCATGGCTCTGGGGCATATCTGCTATCACTTTTGAACCATAAGGGCAGGCACCTTCATAAATGAATGCTAGCACACCTGCTGGCTTGTTTGTGTACCATTGTTGTGAGGTTGAGAGTGTTTACCAATCACATGTCCCTGTGGGACATCACCATGCACAAATCGCTGGTATAGGTCAGATGTGTGCCAGACCCAATAATCATGGGAAATGCCTTGATGATGCACAGACATCTGGTAAATAATACCCTGTGTATTCATGAAGCAGATGTTTGTGAAACACCCACCATGTCCCCTGATGACTGCTGGAAGATCCCTGTAGCAGAAATGGTCAATGCTACACATAACTTAGTGTTCAGAGAGACTGGTATTCTATGCATCTCATTTGATTCCTGTTGAGGACAATACATGTCTACAAGCTCCATTATGGTGCCTTTGTCTACATAATAATATTCAACTATGTCCCTGTCAAGGACTGGATGGTAGGTTACGAGTGTCAGCTTGATCTGCTGTACAGAGGGTGATGATGCACACCATATCATACACTGGCTGTGAGGACAGCTCCTGATAAATGCCATCATGCTAATGTGGATGCTAGTTCCAGCATCTTAGCATGGTCTGCTCATGTCTTACTAGGGAAATGATGGTGTACAAGCTCACTGTCCAATGGGCTCGTCATGCTATTTTTATACATTTCTGAGTCACATATCTATGTTGTTCACCTTCATTCTTACTTGCAGTTACTCTCATTTCCATAATGTCACTCATTTGCATATCGTTATTCAGTCATTTTCATATGATGCTGACCATGCTATTTTTTCCAAGCAGTATGATTGTACTATGTACGGCTCTTTGACCTCACCCCACAGCTCACTGCTTGTCACTCTGTTTCACATAATGCAGTAAGTTAATTTTTTCTGAATCCTAGCCTTGGTGTGTAAATATTAATAAATGTGAAAATAATAAGAAATGCTGACGTTATATGTGTTTTTAACTTACTAGTGAACAACATGATCAGATGTTTGGCATTTTTAGAGTATATCGCCAAACTAAACTAACACCATTAACATTATTTTTTCTTAACATTTTACACCAGAGTTTCAACTTACTGTCCGTGAATCACAGCATCATGAATAATACAACTGTCATTGAGCAGTTTTGTTAGAAAAGTGAGACACAGGTCACCTTGGAGCAGCTGGCTGGCTTCTGTGTTTATGGAGAGTTGAGCTAATATACTGGGGCAGTTAAAGGATTTAAAGCCTTTAAATTTCTTGATTAAAAATCATTGGGGCATTTACATTTGATAGATATGCTTGAATTTATATATCTGAAAGGAGGTATTGAATTCAATGATAGATCTGGTAAGGGAAGAGAACAGTGGCAGAAGGACTTTTATGAATCTTTAAGATATTACCTTGGAAATTAATAGGACCAGATGGAAACTGTGCCTGTCTGATGAGAAATGCCATTTATAACGTATGATGTGGGAGCAGATTTTTTACTGAAAAGCTACTATGTAGAACATCTTGCATTTAGCTTGAGACATTTCAGTACATCAGGTATGCCACTGTGGTGCAGCGGTTCACATTGCCGCCTCACCTCAAGAGGTTCTCTGGTTCGATTCTTAGCTGGGGTGCCTTCTGTGTGGAGTCTGCCTGTCTTCCCTGTAGTCACATGGGTTTTCTCCGGGCGCTCTGGTTTCCTCCCATGTGCCAAAGACATGCAGTAGGGGGACTGGAGACTCTAAATTGGCCATAGATGAGAAGCGTATGCATGAGTTAGTGGTATGAATGAACTACTGTGGCAGGGCTAGCCACCCAGTGTGTAAACCTTGGCTTGAGATGATTGTCACTGTAGAAGTGACACCCTGACTCCATGTGCAAAAATGGGAAAAGAGGTTGAGGATGGCTGGAGGTATATCCATATTCCAGGCTTTATTGCAGCGGTTTAGTATTAATGGATGAGTGGATAATATTGTCATTCTTTCAGACATTAACAAATTTGGTCAACCACTCTTCTGAGATATTGGTTTTGATGGCTGCAAAATAAATGCCAAACAGGAGATGTCCCAGCACTGATCTCTATTGTACCCAGCTAGTTACAGTTTTGTCTTCAAAGAAGGTATCACCAAGTTTCACAACTTGCGATCTCTTGGATAGTCAGTTTGCAACCCAGTGGACAATGTAGGGGTTTGAATTAATTTTACTAATACTGCAATAATACCAGAATAGGGAATAGTGTCAAAAGTCTTGCCCAGGCCAAGACAAGAAGTGTGCATGGCGTGAGCAATACACATAACCTTTGTAACCTTTTCAAAGAAGCTTACTAGGTTCAGGAGGCAGGACCTGCCCTTTAAAAAAACAAATGGTTCATTCCATGACTTTGCACAAAAGGCAGTTGGGCCTGATGGTTCCATACTAACCTGGGCTTGTTGTGGTGCTGCCCTTGTGTAGGGGAGTAACAATGCCTGTTCTTTATACATCAGTGGCAAACTCCATGGATATTCAGTAGCTGACAATTTAAGTATAGGCTCAAATAGTGCATCTTTGGCATTAATTTTAATGCATTCTGGTATGTTGTCTGGTCCCAAAGAAGTACTATTTTTCCCCCTTGGAATGGATTCTAAGACTCGTTGCAAGGTGATTTCAGGGCAAACTTAATTTTCAAGGATGGCAGGGACAACAATGTGGATAGGTGGCTTAAAGTTAGTAGTAAATTCTTCTAATATATTGGCTGAAGCTTTTGGATCAGAATGTGTAATATTGACATTTTCCCTTAATTGCTTGACATAAGTGAAGGAAGATTTGCAGCTTCCTCCAGTATCTGTAGTGACCTTACGTTTGTAGTATTCTTTACACAGAGCTCTTAAGTTCCATGCTGGCATGGGATGGGTATTGCTTGTAACATTTCATTATTGTCTTCATTTATTATACAAGTCATTAATATGTGTGTTCCATTAGAGAGTCTATTTCTCACATTTACCATTATATTTTGGGTGGATATGTACTAATTCTCTTATGCAGTGGTTTAGGTGCTGATAAAAGTCAGAGGTGAATATGACAGCCCTCTCATTTGAGTCCATTTGTGTGAGATTGTTAGGAATTTTGTGCAGGTTTTCTACAAGCTGAAGTAGGCTTACCCTTAGGATGTCCTTAAAGATGATCAGTGATGCTACTAAGCCTGGTAGAGAAGAACACTGATTTGTAATCAAATTTAACCGGGGATGAGGGAATGCAGGCTGGGGTACAGGCAGGATCTCAGTTTGTATGGACCAGGTCAAGGATATCAGAGCCTGTAGTGGGTAGTTTTACAATTTGCTTTAGTGCATTGGCATTTATTTAAAAAAATGTAGGAAATGCTGAAGATATCCATTTCTAAAGGTGTAAATGTGCCAGTGGTTGGAAAATGGAAGTCCCATAGCAAGAAGGCATTTGATTTAATGTGCCAATGATGTGACAGTATCATACAGTCCTTTCAATACTTACAATGCTAAGGCAATTTATATGATCTTTGGGGGGTATTAATGAGGATCTGTTGCCAGCAATGAAACAGCAGCTGGAATTATTAAGGGTGATTTGGATCTCCAGGAGCTCCAAGTTATAGTTATGGATATTTTAGTGGGAAGTAATGGTGTTTTTGACAAATCCATATACTCCCTTACAGCTACCCAGGGGCCTGAAGGCTTGATAGGTGTCAAACCCTGGTATAGAAGGAATGCTGTCATTGTATTGAAACCATGTCTTAGTAACTACACAAGTAGGAATGCATTTGAGTTCCAGGAGAGCCTCGTGCCCTGGCATCTTTCCACTTACACTCTAGAACTTAGTAGTGCCACCATGGTGTTGTCCAAACTTGAGTTTGAGTTTGCTACTGGGATGTCAAGTAAGGGGACTCTTCGTAAAACAAGTGCTTTGGGAGCAGCAAAAGCTTTAGGCAGCATGTAGAAGCCCTGATATGAAATGTTTAAGATATTCCTAGTAAAACTGAAGTCTTATCTACCATATCATCCCAGGATGACACGTACTTCATCCCCTTAGAATGACACCAACTACATAGACAGTTATTAAAGCTAATTATTATTGCCATATTACAGTGCTAGTCAAGCATTTTGCTGTGACAAGAGATTTATTTTGATGAAGTTAATATATATATATATATATATATATATATATATATATGTGTGTGTGTGTGTGTGTGTGTGTGTGTGTGTGTTTCTGTTATTTAGACACACGCACACACACACACACACACACACATATATATATATATATATATATATATATATATAAATAATAGATATTTCTGCAATGCTACACCTGTAAAAAACATAAAGCCCATGAAATGTAATCTCAAAAACTAAAATATCAAAGAAATAATCTCTTTATGTAGGGGGGGGGGGGTCTGCCCCCACACTCCCATGACCACAATGAATCCTTCACTAAATTACTATCATTGACAAAACTCAAGCCGAGCGTAATATCAGTATCTGAGCAACAGTCTGTTCAACAATTCTTTGTATTGATGTCACTTCTCTGCAAACTATGTAGTTGACAAGCCTGACTCTGTACCACAGAGGGACAGAGCCCTGACTGTGATCCAAATGACTGTGGTTTGATTAGTGGCCCCACCACTACTCGATCCAGGGAGGGGAAGGAGTAAAGGAGTATGACCTGCTCAGCTGTCCTTGAGGGTGAGGAAAGTAGTGCATAGGAGGGGAATGAATCCTGGTGTACAGTGTCATATTAGGAGAGCAGACATTTGTTGCCATAGGAGGGGAATGAATCCTGGTGTACAGTGTCATATTAGGAGAGCAGACATTTGTTGCCATAGGAAGGGAATGAATCCTGGTGTACAGTGTCATATTAGGAGAGCAGACATTTGTTGCCATAGGAGGGGAATGAATCCTGGTGTACAGTGTCATATTAGGAGAGCAGACATTTGTTGCCATAGGAGGGGAATGAATCCTGGTGTACAGTGTCATATTAGGAGAGCAGACATTTGTTGCCATAGGAGAGGAATGAATCCTGGTGTACAGTATCATATTAGGAGAGCAGACATTTGTTGCCATAGGAGGGGAATGAATCCTGGTGTACAGTGTCATATTAGGAGAGCAGACATTTGTTGCCATAGGAGGGGAATGAATCCTGGTGTACAGTGTCATATTAGGAGAACAGACATTTGTTGCCATAGGAGGGGAATGAATCCTGGTGTACAGTGTCATATTAGGAGAGCAGACATTTGTTGCCATAGGAGGGGAATGAATCCTGGTGTACAGTGTCATATTAGGAGAGCAGACATTTGTTGCCATAGGAGGGAATGAATCCTGGTGTACAGTGTCATATTAGGAGAGCAGACATTTGTTGCCATAGGAAGGGAATGAATCCTGGTGTACAGTGTCATATTAGGAGAGCAGACATTTGTTGCCATAGGAGGGGAATGAATCCTGGTGTACAGTGTCATATTAGGAGAGCAGACATTTGTTGCCATAGGAGGGGAATGAATCCTGGTGTACAGTGTCATATTAGGAGAGCAGACATTTGTTGCCATAGGAGAGGAATGAATCCTGGTGTACAGTATCATATTAGGAGAGCAGACATTTGTTGCCATAGGAGGGGAATGAATCCTGGTGTACAGTGTCATATTAGGAGAGCAGACATTTGTTGCCATAGGAGGGGAATGAATCCTGGTGTACAGTGTCATATTAGGAGAACAGACATTTGTTGCCATAGGAAGGGAATGAATCCTGGTGTACAGTATCATATTAGGAGAGCAGACATTTGTTGCCATAGGAGGGGAATGAATCCTGGTGTACAGTGTCATATTAGGAGAGCAGACATTTGTTGCCATAGGAGGGGAATGAATCCTGGTGTACAGTGTCATATTAGGAGAGCAGACATTTGTTGCCATAGGAAGGGAATGAATCCTGGTGTACAGTGTCATATTAGGAGAGCAGACATTTGCTGCCATAGGAGGGGAATGAATCCTGGTGTACAGTGTCATATTAGGAGAGCAGACATTTGTTGCCATAGGAGGGGAATGAATCCTGGTGTACAGTGTCATATTAGGAGAGCAGACATTTGTTGCCATAGGAAGGGAATGAATCCTGGTGTACAGTGTCATATTAGGAGAGCAGACATTTGTTGCCATAGGAGGGGAATGAATCCTGGTGTACAGTGTCATATTAGGAGAGCAACATTTGTTGCCATAGGAGGGAAATGAATCCTGGTGTACAGTGTCATATTAGGAGAACAACATTTGTTGCCATAGGAGGGGAATGAATCCTGGTGTACAGTGTCATATTAGGAGAGCAACATTTGTTGCCATAGGAGGGGAATGAATCCTGGTGTACAGTGTCATATTAGGAGAGCAACATTTGTTGCCATAGGAGGGGAATGAATCCTGGTGTACAGTGTCATATTAGGAGAGCAGACATTTGTTGCCATAGGAGGGGAATGAATCCTGGTGTACAGTGTCATATTAGGAGAGCAACATTTGTTGCCATAGGAGGGGAATGAATCCTGGTGTACAGTGTCATATTAGGAGAGCAGACATTTGTTGCCATAGGAGGGGAATGAATCCTGGTGTACAGTGTCATATTAGGAGAGCAGACATTTGTTGCCATAGAAGGGGAATGAATCCTGGTGTACAGTGTCATATTAGGAGAGCAGACATTTGTTGCCATAGGAGGGGAATGAATCCTGGTGTACAGTGTCATATTAGGAGAGCAGACATTTGTTGCCATAGGAGGGGAATGAATCCTGGTGTACAGTGTCATATTAGGAGAGCAGACATTTGTTGCTCTTCATTTAAAGAGTTGATAAAGTGGGGCACCAGATTGGGGACCAGCACTTGGTGCTAGATGAGCCAGCTAGGGCTCTGGCTGTCCCCTCCACATAAGTCCTCTCCCTAGTGATGTGGAACAAATAGGCCAGACAGCAGAAGAAGTATGATGACTGACAGACAGTGGAGGTAAAGACAGTGAAAAAAAATTTACTTGACTAACTTCATAGTAAATATCTATATGTATAGCTATAGATATAGATATAGATATGGATATAGATATAGATATTGGGTTCCCATTCAGAAGCCTGAAACATCATAAGCCTGAAAATCAAAATCCTGAAACCAAAAGCCTGAAAATTCAGAATCCTGAAAACTCAAAATCCTGAAAGCCCAAAATCCTGAAAGACCAAAATCCTGAAACTCAAAATCCTGAAAACACAAATAATGCTAATATGTTACTATAAAGACACTAATATCTACCAACTGACCCTGACCATAACCCTAACCCTAAGGTCCGTCACTATCGCACACTCACCTGACCCGCGCCCTAAACCTAACTCACTTAAACCGCCCCTAACCCCAATATTTGTCACTATTGCATACATGCCTAACCTGCCTAACCCTAACTCACTTAAACCGCCCCTAACCCTAAAATAAAACCAACTGCACACTTACCTGACCCCAACGCATGACCTAACACCACAGGGCTAACAATAGCAAAGCCACAATGACATCAGTATGTCTATTTTGTGTTTTCAGGATTTTGAGTTTCAGGATTTTGGTCTTTCAGGATTTTGGGCTTTCAGGATTTTGAGTTTTCAGGATTCTGAATTTTCAGGCTTTTGGTTTCAGGATTTTGATTTTCAGGCTTATGATGTTTCAGGCTTCTGAATGGGAACCATATATTGATATAAATATGGATACAGCTAAACATATAGATAGACAAGACAGACATTAACATAGTGGTGTAATATGGTAAAAAACCTGGTAGAGGCATATATACTGGAGTAAATATGGTACTTATACTAGTTCATTACAAACATTAGTTAGATCACCTAGTAATGTGTGTTGAATCACAGAAAATGGTCTTATTTGCTAATAAAGCTGGTAGATTAACTGCATACATAATCATGTGGCTATGAGCTAGATCATAAGATAAATCATTTATAAATAATGAGAACAGTAAGGGGCCAAAAACTGTTCCCAGGGGTAGTCCAATATTGACTGTATTATATCAGACAGTGTATTGTTTTTGTATATCTAGAAAATGTTGTTTTCCAGATATCTATTAAACCATTCCATTTAAAACTGTTTGTAGTTCAGTACACAGTGTAGCCATTTGGCCTATCTGGAGCCTCAGTCATAGGGTCACAGGATCATAGTAGGTTAGTAGGCTAATGGCTCCAGAACTTTTTTCACCCTAGCCATTCATGCCCCACATTTCCCAATTTTCAATGCCCATGTGCTAGAATGACTTTGGTATATGTCTGTGACTTAGGGCATCTACAAACTGTCCCTGTCTATAAGGGCCACAGGTGACAAACCAGGGATAAATTTGCGATGTCCCCTCTGTTGGTCCAAACTGCATTTGAACAGGCTTTGGGAAGAGCTCTGTTTCACTTGAACTGGTGTCTGTTCCAGAGAAGGGGTAATCTCTGAGACACATACCTGTTCCTCCAGAACATTTTCTCCTCTCCTTATCTCCCTCTTTTCACCTACTACTATGTTTATCTTAGTCAGTCTAGCTAATACCTTTTATCCTTAGACCCTTGAAATGTTTTCCTTTCTCTAACCTTCTCCTTTCTTTCTCTTCCCCCTCTTCTCTTTGCCTTCTCTGTCTCTTTCTTTCCCCTATCTACTGCCTTACCTCCTCTTCCTCTCTTCTAACTTGTGTGACACCCCCTCTTCCTTTTTGTCCTTTGTACCCAAATCTCTCTCTATATTTTAATATGCTTTTTATTTTTTTTTTTCAAAATTAATATCCTCTCTAACTGACTTTGTATTTTTGTCATTATACAATTGTATGGCTTGTCTATTTTTCGTTTTTCTGTTAGATTTTATCAATTAATTAGTTTTCACTAACTTGTTAATTTGTTGTATCTTGTGCGGAGCTTTTCTCCCCGGGCCTCTACTGAAAATGGAAATATATCCAGCTAGACTAGCCCGGTCAACAAATGTAAAATAAAATAAAATAAAAATAAAATAAACATTTTGCTTACGTCACAGATGAGGTTTAGATCCTTAGATTGGGTAATTCTAGTGCTGTTTGTTTTGCGAATGTGTAGAAGATCCATCGGGGCTGGATTGGAGAATGCCTTGTAGGTTAGGCGTAGATCACCTCTCAGTAGTCTGTAGAAGTCCAAGTACAGGGACAGAGCTTTGAGGAGGTCCACATAGGAGATATTATTTACACTCTGTAATCTTTTAGTGAGGAACCACTGTGGCTGCCCCAGTTGTTGCAAATGCTTGGTCAGCTGCATGCCGAAGGGTGAATTAGCACTCGATTATTGGCCTAATGAGGGCTGAGTATAGTGGAATGATGATCTCCTTAGATCTGGATGCCATTCCCTTACTTATAAGTTGCACCATGTAAAAGGATTTTTCTCACCACTATGGACACATGATAATCAAAGTTCAGATTATTGTCAAGCTGAGTTCCCAAGTCCTGTACCACTGGGTCTACTCTTAGGGAAGTGTTATCAGTGTTGTAATGTACAGGGGTAGTTGTCTTCCCAAAGGGTATAATTATGCATTTTTTTGCATTGATTTTTAGGCCATGGCTCTGACACCAATTATTTGTCTGTGTCAGAGCTTCCTGGAGGATATCTACATCTTTGGGGAATTCCATGATTGCACTCAATTGTCAGCAAATTTGTTCAGCCAAAGGCCTTCTAAATTTCCCTTGACTTCAGAGAAGTGTATTCCAAACAGGAGAGGTCCCAGTGCAGAGGCCCTGTGAGCACCAGTAGTAGCAGGCCTCTAGGTGGAAGTGGATTCCTCCACCCTAAGTTCATATGTCCTATCTGTGAGCCATTTGAATATCCATCAGGTGACATAGGGATTTATGACTAAATCTCTGAGTTTGTCTGTAATTCTCAAATACAATGTTGTGTCAAATGCCTTTGTCGTGTCAAGGTAGGCAGTGTGTACTCTTTTGCCTTCATCCATGGCTCTAGTGGCCTTCTCAAAGAAGTCCAAGTTTAGTAGGCATGACCAACCTATGATAGAGTCTATATCACAACATCAAAAGGAACAAATCTGGAACAGCTGAAATATTGAAATTGCCTTTCATTGAAATCACTTTTGTGGGGGGTTGTGCCCCCCACACCCCGCGCTAATTATATATACCAACACTGAGATCACACTACAGTGAGGAAAGGGCAAAATTCCTGATCTTCACTGTACTGCAGTCTTACAAAAAACAAACTGATGAACGGCAATTTCGATATTTCAGCCGTTCGAGATTTGTTCCTTTTGATGTTGTGATATAGACCCCCCCTTTGATGAAACCAAACTGGGAAAGGTCCAGTGCCTGAAGATTTCCTAAGTCTTTATCAGGTCCTTAATAATTCTTTCCATGGCCTTGCATATAAGATTAGTCAAACTTATGAGTCTCTAGTTCCCTGGGTCTGTTGATGGTTCACCTTTGTATTTCCCTGAGACTATTGATGGTCCCCCTTTGTGTAGAGGGATGAGGGTTGCAGTCCTCCATTCCCTAGGAAAGCATGTCTGGAGAATGTAGTTGAATAGAGATTCTACTGGGCCTGACAAGTCATCTTTCAAGCTGTTTAGGAGGCATCTTGGGATATTATCAGGACAAATTGATGCAGTGTTTTTATCTCTGGAGTGTGTAGTAAAGAGCTGTTATTTAGTAATAGCTGGGGGAGAAATGGTAGAGGTTATTTCCTGGGGGGGGGGGATGGGGGTGAAACTGGAGCTAAATTTATCAGCCAGCAAATTTGCTATACCCCTTGGTTCAGTGTAGGAAGTTCCATTTACTATTAGTTCAGCACACTGTTGAGTGTTCCCTTTCAGGTTACGTATATAACTGAAAAATGTCTTATGTTTATCCTTAGCCTGGGAGGCTATTTTTGCCTTAAAGTTGGCTTTGTTGGACTTGCTTAGTCCCCTGATTTGCTTGTTGAGACCAATGAGAGAGTTTTTTTTTTTGTCTTTTGAGCATAGCCCTTCCTAATTTTGGACAGGATTTTCATTCTTTTGCAGTACAACTTATTTATACTGAAGGTACACCAAAGGAGCTTGTTTCTGGAGTTTATCCTAAGTTTATTTTGGTTTGGAACTGCTGCTTCTATGCAGTTATTTACATGCTTGTATAGGGTTTCTGTGAACACTTTCACATAGGCCCCATGTTTTCTGATTTTTTTTTGGGTGGGGGCTTGGAATTTAGCTATGCCTTCATGTAATAGGAAGTAGTTAGCCTTGGAAAAGTTTTTAAAGGCTCTGGGATTTGCTGGTTGTTCAGCCTTTATATTTATTCCAAAGGTTACTTCTTTGTGATCTGCCCTGACCAGTGAGGACATTATTTGTGAGTTCCAGCTCCAGAATATTTGCACCACTAGTAGGTGTGCAGACTAGCTGTTCCAAGGTGTTTGCATTGACAAAATCCAGGAATCTTTGAGCCTGCCTGTTAGTGGTTGTGCATGTATCCCAGAGTATGGTGAGATAGTTGAAATCACCTATGAATATGGTGTTAAGCTGAATTGTGAACAATTCCAGTACATTCAAGTATGTGGTATAGTTATCCTGGGTCATAGACAGGGACCAATAGCTAGCAAGGATACGATACTGGACTTTATCTAAGGTTAGTTGGACATGGAGTAGCGCAACTATGTCATATTGTTTGACCAATCTTGAGGTATGCTTACTATTTATGTAGATTGATGCATCTGCACCTCTTGTCCCTTCTTGTGCAATAGCTGGTCTGAATGTGTGGAAGGCATTATAGCCTTGTACTGCAGGGGTGCCTTCATTGGCTTTAAACCACATCTCAGTAGCTGCACAGATGTCAACACTCTCCAGGGTGAGAAGTGCTTTCAGAGAGAGAAGTGCTTCCAGGGAGTGGACCTTCTTGTTGAGACTCATAGCATTGTGCAGTAACATGTTTAGTTTTTCTTGCATAAAATTTACTATGTTGGAAGACTGGCATTGCTTAAAAAAGGCACTATACAGGTGGATAATGTTTTGCCCAGTATCCAAAAGCCTAGCGGGGACAGGTGTGAACCATCTGTGGTGGTCTGTTAATCATGTCCTCCCAAGCTGACAAATATTGGCCCCACTTAGAATGACACCAATAACTAAGCCAATTATTAAAGTCAATCAACTTCTGTTTATATTATGGTATCATCCCTGGAAAAGGTATACTGTTGCTTAGTGCTAGGTTCGTACCTGCTTGGGACACAGTCTGAAAGTTCTATAATGTCTCTCTTCATATAGTCCAAAGAGGTATATCTCAGGTTATTAACACCCACATGGATTATGACAGAATCATACTGGTACTTGAGGTCCACTGTCCTGAGTGCAGAGGTCCACTGTCCTGAGTGCATGTGTGATCTGGCGGATCCTTGCCCCTGATAGGCAACTGACTGTGACTGTTTCCTTGCTCATTCTGGTGAGGGGGGAATCAGTGTGTTTCACAACAGAGTCTCTAATAACAAATATATTGGGTTGTGTGGCAGTTTACTTTAAGAGGTTAGTAACTGATATATTATGAGATGTGGCTTTATGTATCCTTTGAGTGTTGTTTTTGTAGAGTGTTTGGGAGGGTACTGAGGGCAGCATATGGCAGGCCTTTAAGGTTTGGGTAGAGGGCATTTAAGACACTTAACATTTTTTAGTTTATGTGTCTGATGAATAGTAGGTGTAGTATGTGTGTTACTGGCAATCTGTCTCTATGTGAAAGCTTTACCTCCAAAGACAATTTTGAAAGCACGAAAGAAAGTCAACCAGAAAAGGTGAAGAGAAAACACTGTCTGGGAAGAATTTTGCAGTTGTTCAGCAAAAAGCAGTTCAAGATTCAGCTTTGAAATGGCTACCAGTAATTTAGAAGCAAAAATAAATCAAATGTACTCAAAAGTTATTACAATAAATAAACCACTGAAGGAATATATCAATTCAAATAACAAAAGGTTGAAAAAATAGAAGAAGCTTTAACTAGCCATGTAGATGAACTGATAAAACTGCAAAAATCATAGGTTGACATGAAAAGAACAGGCTCAAAATGAGGTTTCTCAAGAAGAACTGTTAAAAATAGTAGCATTAGAAAACAAAGCATGAAAACCTGAGATTTTCTGCTGTACAAAAGAAACTAGAAGGAAAAGACTGTATTAATTTTATGAATGCACAAGTAAGCAAGTGGACTGGCATTCCACATCAGAATTTGTTAATTGAAAGGGCAAATTGAGTGTATGCTCTAAACCTGGCCATAAGAAATCAGCCAAGACCTATATTAGTAAAGATGCAATCATACCAGCAGAAAGAGTTGATCTTGCAAATAGCAACCTAACATCTATAGAATTTCTGGATGTGAATGTTTACAGAAAGCCTGATAATACACTAGGTACTAAGATATACAGAAAATATCCAGAATACAATACATTGTTACATGCTTCCAGTATGCACCCCCGCCACACTGTCCGCAACATCCCTAAATCACAGTTTCTTCGTGTCAAACGTATCAGTTCTTCCGTGGAAGATTATGAAGATGCCAGTTTGGATCTAACTAAAAGATTTTTGGACATGGGTTATTGTGCATTTGACATTATATCAGCCAAAAACTGCTCGGACAATCAATCCAGAACACAATTACTAGAATACAAGAATCACAAGAGAAAGAAAGGTGATAGTGTTTTGAGATTTGTAACTACGTATGGCAGAAATAACCAGATTATTAGAAATATTATGGAAAGAAATTGGAATATTCTGCTGGCTAATGATGTTCTTAGACAACATTTGGGTGAACGTTGTCAATTCTCCTATAGAAGGGGCAAAACATTAGGCTCCATTTTTTCACATTACAAAAATTATGAAAGTGGTGGAGCAAAATATAAACAACTGACCATGACCGGAAAGGAAGTAGTGGGTACTGTTCCATGTGGACACTGTATGTCCTGTAGTCAAGTTAATAAAACTAAACAGTTCAGTAGTGCAAATACCAGCAAGGTATATGATTTAAGAATATTTGGTAATTGCTGAAGTAGCTGGGTGATTTACCTTGCGACATGTCAGTGTTCATCTTTCTATGTGGGCAAAACTTCACGCTCACTTAGGATTAGGATTGGCGAACATAGAAGTAACATAAAGAATAAGAAAATTACCAATGCCCTTTATCAACACACACTCAAACACCCTACAGCACATTTTATGCTTACAATCATAGATCGAATAGTGGGTGACAGAAGTCATCAACAGGGGTGGGAAAATATACTCACACATAAAGAAAAATACTGGATTATACATCTCGGAGCTTTGTTTTCTCCAGGCCTCAAAGATCACTTATAATAATATATAATCTGGTTGGGGATTGTTGCTCCTTATATATAGTTTCAGATATAACTTAGAGATGTTGATTCCATATATAGACTGATGGTTGCTTTATATATACTATTTTTGTATATATCAATGTATACATTAACTATATGTATAAAAAAGGGAATATTATGTTTTCCCTTCATTGTGAGTACATATAATATCAAGATATACTATGATATTATATACTTCTATTCCCATTTTGTCTTAGTTACCTTTCACTATTTTGTGTTGCACACCCCAAAAAAAAAAAAAAAAAAAAAAAAAAAAAAAAATATATATATATATATATATGGTTCTATCTGACTACGTCGACAAGTCAGAACGCCGACAGCGAGAACACCGACGCCAGAAGATCGAAAACGGAGAAGACCGACGGATCAAAACCCCGACGCTGAGAACATCGACATGGGAAAAGGCTGTGGATGTATGCGGTAGTGACGGACGGTAGGGTGCGAGTAAGGTAAGTGTGCGACTGTGATAGTTTGTGGGTTGGGGGTGGGTTAAGTGAGTTAGGGTTAGGGCGCGGGCTAGGTAAGTGTGCGACTGTGATAGTTTGTGGGTTAGGGCGGGTTAAGTGAGTTAGGGTTAGGCGGCTAGGTAAGTGTGCGACTGTGATAGTTTGTGGGTTAGGGCGGCGGTTAAGTGAGTTAGGGTTAGGGCGCGGGTTAGGTGAGTGTGCGATAGTGGCGGACCTTAGGGTTAGGGTTTGGGTTAAGGTTGTAGGTAGTTGTGTATGTGAGGTTTAGTGTTGGTTTGTAAGGATTTTGGTGTGCTTGTGTTGTGTGTGTGCTTTTTGGACCGGGGATTTGTTTTGTTTGTTGCTTGTCGGGATTATGGTGTGTCGGGCATGTGAGGTTTCGTGTTTGTGAAATGTCGGTTATGTGGTGTCGGTGATTTCGTTTTCGGCGTTTTGACTTGTCGACGTTGTAAGATAGATCCATATATATATATATATATATATTGGTATATATTTTTTATACCATTGTCTCATGTAGGACTTTAATCAACAACTATATGTTTGTGTTATTGATATTATTATTTCCTGTTATAAAAAAGTGTGTGGATCTAAGCTAAGGTCTTATTTAGACCACTATTAGAAAAAACAATTTGATTGGTTATTTCATGGTAGATTTACGCTATAAATAGCGTAGTCATATCTGTTGGCACCTATTTTTATTTGTGTTTCACTGAAGAAGGATATTACCGAAACCGGTTTGGAACATCAAGTTGGATTTATGTATTGGACATTTTTATGTCCACTTTGTGTTCAATAAAGCACTTGGAATTGTATTGCTGGCCGTTGTGTTGTTTGGAAGTTTGATTGGCCGTGCAAGCTTCGCGTGAGAGGTTTGGTGTTCTCTTTACGTAGCGTTTACCTCTCTGGGAGTCATAGTTCCATGCTGTCGGTGGGGGAAGACTCTTCACCTCTTGTGTTTAAATTGGTTATATTTGGTGCCAAGAAGGAGTCTACAATCAATACTGGGGATTCACGATTACTTTGTACATAATTGCGGTACATTTTGGAGATATTTACATACTGGGACAGTGTGAGCAAATGGGTCCATGTGTGCAACTGCGTATGAGATGTTAGCGTTTTTTTTTTTGGTTTGCTAACACGTGCTGTTTTCAAGTTTCAAGGTACTGTTACTTCTATTGACTGTGGCTATATCTATCATCTATATATTGAACTGAACAGTGGTCTTTTGTGAGAAACTGCGGAATTTAGACTTTGGGAAATACGACTGTCATTTTTTGGATTTTTAAGGGCCAACTTGAATACGGGGCTGAATAGCAACCATTGTGGTGACTCTAACTAAACTGACGTCGAATCATCCATTGACACGGGACTATGTTTTTTGTTTGAATAGTTTTTTCTGGTGTTTGAAGAGTGTATGAGGGATTCGTAACCTTTTGTTCCATCAGAAACACCTGGACATGGGGGCGTGGCCAAGGATGAACACAGGATAGCAGCAGATTTCTTCAGCTCCACCAACTTAACTGCACTGACAGGAAATAATTACTTTAAAAATCAACTAATGAAATAATTTTCTTTCTAAATACGTTTGGAATATCAGTTTCTTGAATAATATCTAAAAAAGAAAGAAAATTTCAATAATTTTCCTGTCAGAAATCATCTTGGAAATTTCTCTTTCATCACCTCTGTTCAAAATGAGTTCCAGTAAGGCAAACAGTCAGGATTCCAGCATCAAGAAAGAGCTTCAGTCTCTGATATCTACTATTCAGCAACTAACAACCAAAATGGACAAACTGGATACTAAAATTGATAACTTCATAGAAAAAACTACAAAACAAATGGATTTGTTACATCAAGACTTGCAACAACAGAAGGCTCAGATTACAGGCATAGAAGAGACTGTTAATGATATGGAGAACAGAATCCAGGAAGAAGAAATTAACATTGAGTTTTGCTGAAGCAGAACACACACCTACAATCCAAACTTGATGACCTGGAAAACAGATCTAGACGCAATAATATTAGGATTTTGGACTGCCAGAAAATATAGAAGGTAACAACATTACTTCCTTTTTAAATACTTGGCTTCCCAAAACTTTAGACTTGTCAGAAGCATTTTCTTTTGGTATTGAAAGAGCCCATAGGTCCTTATCTAATTTTAACTCTAACAAAAAGTATCCTAGATCAGTTATAGTAAGATTTTTATCATCTTATGACAAGGAGATGGTATTAAAATCTGCATGGGCTAAAGCACCTATTAAAATTAATGAGGCAACTGTGCGTTTTGACAATGACTATTCTTCCTTGGTAATAACTAAAAGAAAAGTTTTTTGCCATTAATAAGAGAGCTTAAGAAAGCACAGTTCAAAACTTACCTTTTATTTCCTGCCAAACTAAAAATCTTTTTACCTGATGGCCCTAGAATTTTTGAAGACTTGGACTCTGCTTTGCTGTATATTAAAAAAATAAGATAATAGATAAAATAGAAGATATGGAATGGGTAAGTCCTTCGTTAAAGAGGATGGCAACAGGAACTTCTTGGAAGACTTCAGAGAAGCAAAAAAGACTAAAAAACAAATGACATGTTCTATATTTTTTTTTTCCTTCTCTCTTAATCTCCTCAAATACAGTTACTGCATCTCCAGAAAGCCACAAATATTTTAAAGATTTATTCAAAGTTATTTTTCTGTGTGCAAAGAACTGTTTTTGTTTCATAAATAGTCAAACTCTCTGAGGAACAAATAACATGCTATCAATCAACTTGTTTCTCTTTGTGATAAAGAGACCTAAGGTTAGTAATTTGATACATTTTCTTTCTCTTCTTGTTTTAAATAATGGCATTCTTTTTAAACTATGCATTTAGTGAGGGGTGGGGAGGGCAAGGAGAGAAGTATGATGAAAAATATGGAAAAAGTGAAATAATAACTTATTAGTTCTTTAAAACTATATATGCTGTTTAAACACTGTTGCTAAATATTATACCATGACTTTATTGCTTATACATGATTACAAATAATATGTCATGATATAATTGCAAATAATTAGAACTAAAATAGTTGTAAGTAATATGTTTCATGTTTAACTTTATTAATACAAACAGCAAGTAATATTTCTTTGTAGATACTCTTTGTAGCTTCCTTTTTTCTTTCTTCTCTCTCTCTTTTCTCTACTCTCTTCCTTTTCTTTTTTTTCTCTCTTTCTCTCTTATAAGTACAGTTATATGCTTCTGATAATACTGATATATGTATATAATAAGATTTGTATGAGAAAATGAAATGGGGCATATAAAAATAAGTTGTATAATATGTTAAATAACTGTAAGCTTGGTTTCACTGTCATAGAGACTGTAATGACTTGTAAAATACTTTGCGAATGTTTTGCACTGTTTAGTTTCATTTGTATTACTAAATGAATGTCAGTCAATTGCATTTACTAAAATTCCAGCCAGAATGTTAAGGGAGACAATTTGGGATGTGGGTTACCTCGTGAATAGTGTCCTTGAGTTGTTTTAAAAGCTTCAACACTCAGAATACACGCAGAGAAGCTGAATGCAGTCATTTTGAACTTTGACCCCTGATTTCACACTGACACATCGCAGATTCAAGAAGAACACTGTTCCAGGAAGTAGAACTGCTGTAAATGCAACTTTGTGATGAAAAACGAACTTTATGACATCTAAATGTGAGTTATTCTTTATAACAACTTACTTATTTAAGATGTAATTTATAAAATATGAAAGTTATAATGATTTTAAATGATTCAGTATGCCATAGTAAGCAAGTGAGATATTTTAGAAGGCATAGAAGGTAAAACATATATACACATGTTTTTGAAAGCTTACATGACTGCAACATATTATTGTATATAAATACTTATGATTTAAACATATATAATGTTATAAATCATTTGACTTATCTAATTGACAAGGACAAGTATCATTATGATTATATCTTAGAAGAAACTGTCATGTGACATATTTTAAAGCAGCAGTTCAGATATATAAAATACAGATGGCTTTCTTCACAATGATTTATGTATAACTAGGAATTTACATTGCTGTGCAGTATGATTTGTAAACATATGTATGAGTATAAATATTTTATTTACTGGCAATAATAAGTATGAGAAGAAAGCTTTGGTGCAAGTAATTTAAAGTTTTTAAAACTGTTAACTACATTTCTATGGCAGAAAGTAGGAATACCCTAATATATATATAATGTCTGAACCATAATAGCCTAAGTTATTGAATCCAAATGAACATAAGAACTTATTTTTACAAACTTTTAATAAACTAATATATAGATATGCCCCTTTTTTTTCTCTCTCTCTCTTCCTTTCTCTCTCTTCTCGGTTCCCATTATCAAGTTTATTAGAATGCTATTTTGATTATGAGTGTATTATACAAAATAGATGTACATAGTAATATGAGCTGTTTCTAAATGTTCTTATTTGTTTATATGAAGCTGATTTATAAATTGTTTAGCTTTGTCTTACTAGATAATCTAATTAAATGAGGTTAACTTTAGTTAATAATAGTTAGTATTGAATTGATATGGTGGCAGCTGAGGTACTGCTGCTTAGGATAGGGGATAACTTGAGTGGTATGTGCTACTCAAAGTTGGAGTTCTTAACTCCAGGCTGGGTGCAATGTTTAATCCTAATATTATTTTCACCTGTTTATTGTTGTTTGTATATAGTTCTGACATCCACAACACATTTTATAAACTCATTGTCACTACAAATAAAAGTGAAGCTTATACAAAATCCCATAAGATTTTCAATAAATACAGCTATAATTAATGGTACACCTAAAGGAGGAGGTATAATATCATTTATTTTGTTAATTGTTATTCTGATTATATGTTTTATATGTTTATAAAAGCTAAATGATTTCTCTAAAAGGAATTTCTTTAAACATTAATGGACTGAATAACCCATGTAAAAGGGCAAGTTTAATGAGATACATTAATTTGCATAGGGCCAACTTAGTATTCCTTCAAGAAACACATCTCCTGAAAAAGGATATTGATAAATTAGCCACTAATAAATATACAGTCTTGGTTAGTTCAGAGCACACTCAGAAAAAAAGAGGAGTGGCTATTTTATGGAAAAAAAAGTATGCCCATACCTAAAACTATTAAGTCTTATAAAGATGATAAAGGAATTTTTTGTATGGTTACAATACAGATTAATGGAAAGACATATACATTAATCAATGTATATTGGATACCAGGAATTGGCATTAATACAGTGAAACACCATCTCAATAAGATCATATCATTTTCTATAGGAGATATTATTTTAGCAGGTGACTTTAATTGTATCCTACATGAAAAAGATACTACTACTATAGGAAAAAGGAAAATTACATCTAATGCAAAACATTTAAAGGATTTTGTTAATTTATATCATATGAATGATATTAATAATCAGATAGATTCAAAATCATTACCATACACTTTTTTTTCTAACAGATATAAAACTTATTCAAAAATAGATAGAGTCTTTATTTCTAGCCAGATGGTAACAGACTTAATTAATTCTAAAATCATTTTGTGTCCTATATCAGATCATAATTCAATTGTCTTTGAGTTTATGATAAAAAGTACTTACAATGTTCAGATCAAAAGGATACCAGCATACTTAACTCAACTAAAAGACTATAAAGATTATATACTTTCAGAAGTGCAACATTTTTTAGACTTAAACAATACACCTAAAGTCTCCATTGTTTATGTTTGGGATGCTTTAAAATCATATTTATATGGACAAAGTATCAGATGGTATAATAATAAAAGGAAATCTTGGGACAAGGAATTACTAGATATTCAAAGCAAATTAGACTCATACAAACATAATAATAAAGAAAATATTATGGACAAAAAAGTCATTGAAGAAATAAATAAATTAAATGAGAAATACAAAGAAATTTTAACTCATAAAGTTAAAATAACATTAGAGAAATATAAGTTTTTGTCTTACTCTATAAGTCCCAAATACTTACATAGACTTAAAAATAAAACAAAAAGGTTGAATAAACAAAATCATATCAAAGAAATTTTCTCTCCAAGGAAAAAGAAGAATGTTTCTAGTTTACCAGAAATATTAGATGAATTTAGAAATCACTTTCACAAAATTAATCATAATAACATTAACATGGAGCCTAAAGATAAAATAAAGAAATTTATAACTACAAACATGAACAAATACTTAATAAACAACAGACTAAACTAATGGATAAAAATATTTCATATACAGAGGTTATTACACAAATAAACAAGCTTAAATCAAACAAAGCACCAGGTAATGATGGTATTATACCAGAGATCTATAAAATTCTTCCCAAAAGTATTTACTCATTAATACATAAGGTTTTTATTTTGGCCCAAAATGAGTTAACAACTCCCCCATCTTGGCAATACACATTTATTTCACCAATTTTAAAACCCAATAAAGACCCAACCAGATGCACTTCATATAGACCTATTTCATTACTTAATGTTGACTATAAAATGTTTATGGGTATTTTTGCTGATAGATTAAAGACAATCATCCCAGGCATTATAGATATAGACCAGACAGGCTTTATTGTAAATAGAAATACTTTTGATAATATAAGGAGAACTTTAACGTTAATTGATTTTGCAAATAGGAAAAAGAAAGATTTAACACTTATTAGTCTCGATATAAGTTCAGCATTTGATTCAGTAAGTTGGGACTACTTGTTTATCTTACTGAAGTGCACAAACTTCTCAGATGCATTTGTAAATCTAATTGAACATCTATATAAAGGAGCATTGGCTTACATTAAGATAGGAACATATGTCTCACAAAAATACCCATTTTAAAAGGTACAAAACAAGGGTGTCCACTCTCCACTATTATTTACTTTAATAATGGAGCCTTGGGCTAATTTGATCAGAAACAGTACTGATATAGAAGGATTTGATATAGATGAAAATACAATATCTAAAATTCAACTTTTTGCAGATGATGTTCTAATTACATCAGCAGGATCTAACTCTTCTATGCAGTCCTTATTTGATAAAATGATGGATTTTAAAAATATCTCTGGTTTAATATTCAATGAAGAAAAAACTAAAATATTACCAATATACACACGAAAAAATGTCCTCATTAATGATTTTAACAAATATATACCCAACTCAGGTCAGATAACTTACTTAGGTATAATATTAACTAAAGATATCAAATCTATTATACATAATAATTATAGTACCTGTCTTCTTAATATACAAAATCTTTTCAATAGCTGGAACAATATGTTTTTACCATGGAAGAGAGACTCACAATTATTAAAATGATAGTATTCCCTAAGATATTATACTTAATACAATCAATAATACTCCTACCTACAAAAATAATTATTAAGAAATTGAATTCACTAATGTTAAATTTCTTATGGGCACCTAATAGACCTAGGATTGCATTAAAGAAACATACTAATAGCTGGTCTCAAGGGGCATTTCATTTCCAGACTTTAATTTATATACTATCTCTTCTATTATAAAAGTTATTACTTTGTTAATAGATCAGTCATATGTTGCAAGATGGAAAGATTACTGGGAACTAATTAGCATTCACTTCATGAAAATCTCTTTAATACATAAAAATATTATTGTAAATAACCCCATGTTATGGTTACTAAAAGAATTTTGTACTTCATCCATTACACCAAAATATATAGTTAGTTACCCATTAAACATTATTATCAGTTATCGTAATTTTATATTCATGCATCCTAAGTATAAGGAATGGAATTTTATTCTATTCCCTATAATGTATACACAAGGTATGCTTTTGTCAACCACCTCTGAAAGAACTCTTTTAGTCACAGAGAATGATCTAAAGTATTGGTATCAGTTACTGTCTGATAATAAAGTAAAAAAAACTTAGACTTCTTAAAGCAAGAATTTGATTTGAGAGAAACATGTTGGTTAGAAATTCAGACTTTTAGACAACATCTTATTAATAAAATTGATTTAATGTCTTTAACAGTTAAAGAATCTGTTCCAATACTGATTGATTACTTGATATTAAATTTACAACATAGAGTTTTTGATAAAGGTAAGCTCTCATACATACATAAAATTATCAGAGAAGAAACTCATTACAGTTCAGATACCTATTGGAATTATTTCATTTCCATTAATGGTGAATCACCAAAACAACAAGATAAACAATATATATTGGAATCTGCTTATAAAACTACTTCTTCCATTAATTGGAGACTTTTACTTGGAAATTTTTACATAGATCCTTCTATACACCTTTAATGATGAATAAAATAAATAATAAAGACAACTTATGTAAAAGATGTAATGTAGAAATAAATGCTGATTGGGCACATATGTTTTATGACTGTATAAAATTGAAGGAATATTGGAAGTTAATCAATGATTTTTGCAGGCCCTTCTCACAGATAATTTCATTGTTTCTAAATCACTTATATTATTTAACACACCTGTTCCTAAAAGTGTTAAAAAAGTTAAACTTCCCTTATTATGGTCTATTCTAGCAGTGGCTAGAAAAATAATAACCAGAAATTGGATTTCAGATACCCCTCCTTCATTTAATGAATTTAAAAATGTTATGACTGAAGTGTGTCATATGGAATTGATGACAATAAAATCAAGAACTACTAGAAAAACATCTTATTATATTATATGGGATACTTTACAAAACCTGTTAAAAAATCTTAGTTTCAATAGCATGACATTATAGTTTAATCAATTGATTTGATTTGTAGTGGATGTATTTGTAAATACTTTGGTTATTTTATTGACTGTTATAACTATTTCTATTTTAATTGCTTGTATAAAATTGTTATGATATTTATTTTGTATGTTAAAAACAATAAACTTGTTTTAAAAAAAAAAAGAAACACCTGGACTTATGGGGATACTGTTATCGATATCGCTGATATTTTTTCGATACAAGCGGATGGAAAATAAGGACACTTTTTCAAATGTGCATGAAAATTTACATATGACTGTTCAATTTTGAATACTGTCATACTCTAATTATAACATAGTAATGTGTATATGTACTTGAATTTGATGAGTCTGAAGGTTTGGGACCAAAAAATGATAGCGTATTGGAGGTAATTATGAGTATATAACCCTTATACATATTAATTAGAAACTATATTATACAATGTTCCTAGTCATCTTGGATTTTCTGTATACAATTATAGGGGTGTAAATTTCAAATTTCAGTGTGTTAGGTTTGTTTTATGCAAACAGTAGATAGGACAATATACTGTATTGAAGGAATCATCTTACAGTTGGTCATTTACTCTTTTTTTGCCCTTGACTTCTTTTTTCAAGCGTCATTTGATGCGAGTTAAGTGAACAGATAGGTTATATACACTTTCTTAAGGGATATAATTATTCAATATATGTGGGTATCCACCTATATACAGATGTTCACCTTGGGGGCATGTGAAATCAAGATTTGTACAAACATATGATATATTTATGGCTACTTGCATAAACTTTAAATCTACAAACACAGTCTTTCCTCATAGGACCACTTAGGGTTCTACATCATACAGATTTTGATATAGCACACAGTGTTCATCTTTAAGATAACACAGGATAGAGCATTGATACATGCAACTACTAGATGAGTGCTTGGGGAATTTTGACTATCATACGACTAATATTATTATAAACTCTTTGCACTTATATAATATTTGTGGGATATATATCACTGTGGACAATTGTGGCAGTTAAACATATCACTATATAAGTGGCAAATTATTTGGATATATCATTGATACATCCTTTTTTTCTTTTATGCTACTAATTGGAGATGTAATATTCATCTGAGTCACTGTATTTCCCTATTACGTTATATGCTTGAGATATAAACAGCAAATTGGGTGCTCTTTTCTTTATTTTTTGCATACCCATCTTTTATGAACATATTATATACACATATATATAAGCCCTTTGAGATACTGGTATTCTATCTATCAAAATAATTTGACATATATCCCACTTTACATTAGTGGGTTAATATATTTTATATTATTTTTATGGGTCTTTTCCTTGTCACTGGCCTCGTGTCACCCTTATTGCTTTATTATATTTCCAGTACTGAGTCAATTCATCATTACTAACCATGGATCTAGACAACATTTTACATGGGTTGTGTGCTGATAAGGAGGATATCCAGGTATTTGGACTGGATTCCATCCCAAGCAACAACGATAATGGTTTAAAAGCGGCTTTTTCCCAAGATGGATGTCAATCAGCCTTTTTTAACTTAGAAAAAGCATTGAAAGGACTACGTGCCAATATATGGCACTTATGGTTGTTTAAAGCCTATTTATTCAAAAAACTAGTCCCTAGGGGGCTTCGGAAAAGGTTAAAGCCTATGGTCAGCAGATCTGAACAGAGGTTGACTGAGGAATGGAATGAGGCCGTACAAGAAGGCTCTATGAGATTAGTTAAAATATTGGCTGATTATTATGAAAGGATAATAGATACGAATATAGCAGAGGTCAAGGACCTTAGTATTATTTGTAAACAATTTGAGTCCAATAGTAAGTATACTACCATGGTTACCAATTTATCTAAGGAATTGACTTAGTACGACAAAGTGACTAAAGAAAGGAAAATTAAAAAATTCAATAGGGACGTCAATGATTATGGCAGGGAACGCCCCTTTGAAATCCAAAAGTCTGTCAGGTTTAAAGACACGACATTGGGTAGAGATGGGGCTAGGACAAGGAAGAGACTCAGACCTATTCTCAAAAATAAGAAACATACATATACCAGTACCTCGGGTGACGAGTCTTCTCCCACTGACAGTGAGGGCGTAACATCTGATAACTCACCAGTTAAAAAGAAAAGCAATGCACCCATCCCTTTAGAAGGGTTAATAAACGCAGAGGTGGGTGGAAACATCCAAAAAGGCCTAGACATAGAATCAATGGATGGATTAATCCAAGTACTATTGAAATAGATGATACTGGATTCAAGAATGTTCTCAATCTCTCCAAAACTGTACTCACTTTTGAACAAGAACAAATTTTAAATAAAGGCTTGGGATTTGTACCAGGTTTCTTCTGTGATCAATATCAAATAGTTACTGATGTTTTGGAATTTTGCCGCTGTCTTAATCTTAAAATATTTTTTTCCAACAACAATAACAGCTACTCTCAAAGATCTACTGAGTTTAGATTCCTTAAATCAACATTCCAACCTCCTGCAAATATCCATGTTACAGCCTTCCAATAGGCTGTACTTAGAGAATTACATTTTCCACCATATGGTTTTGATATATTAAAAGACAATATTCAGGAAACTGAAAGGAAGGCTCTTATGGAATTAAAATATAATAATAACATAGCAATTCTTAAGGCCGATAAGGGTGGAGCTGTAGTAATTCTGGATATGGATTATTATATACAAGAGGGACTCCGACAATTGTCGGATTCAAAATGTTATATGAAGATGGGTATCGATCCAACCTTTACATTTAAGCGAGAAATCGACACATTTTTACAAAGTGCAGTTGAAGAAGGAATTTTATCAGTGAATACAGCAAAACATTTGACGGTCAAAGACCCCAATAAACAGATATTTATACTTACTACCTAAAATACATAAGTCCCTTACTTCTCCACCTGGGAGAACCATTGTGTCCGGTCATGGTTCACTCACTGAACCATTATAAGTCTTTCTTACTGAATACTCACAACCACTTCTGGTTAATGTCAGAGCAAGAATCAAAGACACAACCCAATTTTTACAAATTATAGAAGAGACACAAATTGAACCGGATTGGTTACTTTGTACACTGGATGTCAAATCATTATATACAAGTATTCCTCATTGGGCAGGACTACAAGCACTCCAGTTTTGGCTTGAGAGGACCAATCTTTATCCACCGGATTTCAATACTCTTCTTATTTGTATGTGCAAGCATGTCCTAAATAAAAATATATTTTACTTCCAAGGAGAATGTTACTGGCAACTACAAGGCACGGCCATGGGAGCATCTTTTGCTCCGATTTATGCGGATCTTTTTATGGCCTACCTGGAAGAATATTTGATATATGATACATCTCACAACATCTATTTAGTTGAAATGGACATTTGGCGAAGGTACCTGAATGATTGTTGGATGTTGTGGCGGGCGGATATTGAATATCTTAAGGAATTTGTGAACTATCTCAATAGCAATATCTGGGGCATTGAATTCATTGCTAATAGCAACCTAACATCTATAGAATTTCTGGATGTGAATGTTTACAGAAAGCCTGATAATACACTAGGTACTAAGATATACAGAAAATATCCAGAATACAATACATTTTTACATGCTTCCAGTATGCACCCCCGCCACACTGTCCGCAACATCCCTAAATCACAGTTTCTTCATGTCAAACGTATCAGTTCTTCCGTGGAAGATTATGAAGATGCCAGTTTGGATCTAACTAAAAGATTTTTGGACAGGGGTTATTGTGCATTTGACATTATATCAGCCAAAAACTGCTCGGACAATCAATCCAGAACACAATTACTAGAATACAAGAATCACAAAAGAAAGAAAGGTGATAGTGTTTTGAGATTTGTAACTACGTATGGCTGAAATAACCAGATTATTAGAAATATTATGGAAAGAAATTGGAATATTCTGCTGGCTAATGATGTTCTTAGACAACATTTGGGTGAACGTTGTCAATTCTCCTATAGAAGGGGCAAAACATTAGGCTCCATTTTTTCACATTACAAAAATTATGAAAGTGGTGGAGCAAAATATAAACAACTGACCATGACCGGAAAGGAAGTAGTGGGTACTGTTCCATGTGGACACTGTATGTCCTGTAGTCAAGTTAATAAAACTAAACAGTTCAGTAGTGCAAATACCAGCAAGGTATATGATTTAAGAATATTTGGTAATTGCTGAAGTAGCTGGGTGATTTACCTTGCGACATGTCAGTGTTCATCTTTCTATGTGGGCAAAACTTCACGCTCACTTAGGATTAGGATTGGCGAACATAGAAGTAACATAAAGAATAAGAAAATTACCAATGCCCTTTATCAACACACACTCAAACACCCTACAGCACATTTTATGTTTACAATCATAGATCGAATAGTGGGTGACAGAAGTCATCAACAGGGGTGGGAAAATATACTCACACATAAAGAAAAATACTGGATTATACATCTCGGAGCTTTGTTTTCTCCAGGCCTCAATGATCACTTATAATAATATATAATCTGGTTGGGGATTGTTGCTCCTTATATATAGTTTCAGATATAACTTAGAGATGTTGATTCCATATATAGACTGATGGTTGCTTTATATATACTATTTTTGATATACTATTTTTGTATATATCAATGTATACATTAACTATATGTATAAAAAAGGGAATATTATGTTTTCCCTTCATTGTGAGTACATATAATATCTAGATATACTATGATATTATATTGATATTACATACTTCTATTCCCATTTTATCTTAGTTACCTTTCACTATTTTGTGTTGTACACCCCAATATATATATATATATATATATATATATATATATATATATATATATATACATATATTGGTATATATTTTTTATACCATTGTCTCATGTAGGACTTTAATCAACAACTATATGTTTGTGTTATTGATATTATTATTTCCTGTTATAAAAAAGTGTGTGGATCTAAGCTAAGGTCTTATTTAGACCACTATTAGAAAAAACAATTTGATTGGTTATTTCATGGTAGATTTATGCTATAAATAGCGTAGTCATATCTGTTGGCACCTATTTTTATTTGTGTTTCACTGAAGAAGGATATTACCGAAACCGGTTTGGAACATCAAGTTGGATTTATGTATTGGACATTTTTATGTCCACTTTGTGTTCAATAAAGCACTTGGAATTGTATTGCTGGCCTGTGTGTTGTTTGACAAAATTGCGGCAGAAGTGTTAATAATTGGAGACAGCAGAGTGTTTGTAGAAAATGTTTATTCACTGTACACCAAGCATAAGAGAAATACATTTATATCAGCATTCACAGAACATTGAGAGGGAGGTATGAGATTCAAGCTGTTGTATCCAGCTTTCTTCAAAGTGTTTTTTTTTTCCTGGAGGATCAAAGTCATGTTTTGATGCAGAACAGGCTAAGGAGAAAAAAAAGTTTATCTAACAAAAAGCGAGTCAGCAAGCAGTCAAGGACTCTGTTTCTCATTCTTCTGATGGTAGAGGGACTTTGCCAGTGAAACTTTTTCCAATGTTCCAAAGGAAAATGCTTGAGAGACAGAAAAAAAGTGCAGGACTTGACTAGAAGAATCAGCAGTACCTTGGACTTGAACCAGAGCCTGGCATTGAGAGATGGAGATGAACAGGAAGAAGACCTGCAACTCTGGAATTAGTGAAGTAATGGCAACCTCTAAATTATCTTAGCACATTTGTGAAATATGGTTTGGCAAACAGTTCAGAGAAAAAATTAAGTTTGATATTATAGGCAGTAAATAAGAGGTAACAACCTCCCTAGAAACCTTAATACTTTAATGTAGTTAATATAACAGTGAACAATTTAGTTGTATTTAAAGAATGCCAGTGCACATTTTCTTAGGGCCAAAAGTTAATGTTTTCTGAAAGCATATAAGCTGTTCTCCATGTCTGGGAGTGAAAGAGAGATAAGAAGAGAACAGAGAGCAATCACTGTAAGTGGAAGCACAGGCTGCAGCATGAATCTTACCATGGGCAACCTTAATTTTAGATTAGATAATTCCTGCAGGTGCAGCCATTAATTTGGGTCAATTGTTACCATCCGGAGGGTATTTGTTCCAAGTTAATAGGGGATGGGGTGTTTTGTATTTAGTTTTTTGTTTGAGGATTTTCATTAAAACAAAAAGTCTTGAAAAATGTGACATAAGTTCAAATAGAGATGAGATGAAACAACTGTATAAAAGATCAGTCTGCCAAACATTGGTATCTGCACGTAACACAAAAGTTGTAAACACACATTAAAAACTGTTGTGTATAACAGATGGGAGCATTTGCTTTTTATCATGATGGCTGTGCTGTCCATGTTATCCTGGAATATGAATGGCCTTACAGATATAGATAAAAAGGAAATAGTATTGAATTATATTAAGAAATGCAGAGTGCAAATAGCAATGCTACAGGAGACATTAGGAAAGAAATGACGATGTGAACTTAACAAAGAGACCATTTCAGAATGGATATTCAGCAGAATATCAGGGACAGGGGGAAGGGGAGTAAGTATACTAATTGCTAGAGAGGCTCCAATAGTGATAGATGAGGAAAAAATTACAAAATAGTAGATTTGTGGTAGCAAGGGGCTACTGACAAGGGAGGAGGATTCCAATGGCATGTATTTATATTCCACTGAAAACTGCTATTATGAAGCTTAGGAAAATTTTGGGAGAAATAATCAGCTTTCAGCAGGGAATATTATTTATATGTGGGACTGGTATTTTATTTGCAATAGTGAGGATAATATAACAAAAGAGGATAGATTTCTGAAGAACTTTATGAAAATATTTGATGTGGAAGATATGAAATCAGTAGTAGGACTTGGACAGAATTTACATATTATTCCCGAAGGTACAATATCTGGGCTAGAGTAGATAAAAAATATATTTCACTGGAACACGTGCATTCAATTGAATGCATCAGCACATATATCCACTAACTATCTCTGATCGTGCACCAATAAAAACTAAGACAAAAATGCAGGGTAATGAAGCAAAGACAAGATGTTGGCACTTTCCCACCTATCTGTTGAAAAAAGAGGAATTTAAGGAATGGGTAGTAGAAATTATTTGAGAGGTATTAGGGAAAATCGAAATAACTTCAGAAGTTCTAGCTAGTAACTGGGATAAAATGAAAATGGCGTTTAAAAACTGGGTTGAAATAAAAGAGAAAGAGATATGGTTAAGAAGTAACAAATTACTTTAGCGGTGTTGACAAAAGTTAAAGCATTGCAGAATAAGGAGAATCTCACAAAACATCATGAGGAGCAAATGCAATGTGCTAAAGAGAAAATAAGGGAGTATCTGGATAATATGCATGAGTTTAGAAAGATTGCAGTTAAGCAGCTATTTTTGATAACTCCAGAGCACAAAAACTTTTAGCTTAATGACTTAGGTAACAAAACGTTGAAAGGGTTGTTGCCATACTTAGGAAACCTGTAGGGGTTTTAGAGATATTCCAAAAATTTTATGAAAATTTCTATAAAGCAGAGAAATGTGGAAATCAAGAAAGAGTACAAATGGAAATATTTATGGAAGACTTAATTATGTCAAGGTCAGAGGTAAATGAGGCTCAACAACTAACAGATATGATAGGAAGTGAGATAAAAACAGTGATGTATAATCAATCATAAGGAAAGTCTCCAGGAACAGATGGTATTCCTGTGGAGGTTTAGAAATTAGGAGGGAAGAAAATTATAAAAATCTGGAAAATTTTGTTTAACACTATTTTAAAAGGAGGGGAAGCACCAACATCTTGGAAGAAATCTGTGGTGGCTGTGTTACTCGAAGATATCAAAGACCCTTCAGACCCAGCTTCATATACACCCATTTCAATATTAATCCATGATTATAAAGTGTTTATGTCTATAATGACTAAAAGAATATCAAAGGGAATGTGAAAATTGATAGATGTGGACCAATGTAGTTTTGTAGAGGAGAGGGAAACATTTGACAAAAAATTAATTGAACAACAATGATCCAGAGGGAAGTAAAATAAAAAAATGCCACTGTTGTTTGTGGTCTTGATACAGAGAAAGCACTTGACATAATAAACTGGGATTTTATGAGTAGGGCATTGGAAGCATTTGCATTCCTTGATACAATAATAAAGTTAATTAGAAGGATATATGATGGCTCAGAGGCAAGAATTAAAGTGGGAGGGTATCTCGCAGATAAGCTGTGTTTGAACACAGAAACCAGGCAGAGGTGTCCCTTTTCCCCTTTATTATTTGCCTTATATTTAAAGCCATTGGCAAAGAAAATAAGGGACTCATAAATACAAGGATATAATTGGCATGGTAATCAAGAAAAGTTGGTTTTATCTGCAGATTTATTTTTTTTATTTATTTATTTTACATTTGTTGACCGGGCTAGTCTGGCTGGATACATGTCCATTTTCAGCAGAGGCCCGAGGAGAAAAGCTCCACTAAATACTAAGTACATTACATAAAAAACATTACTTCTAATAAAAGCAAAATTTCAGATGATATCATTCTGTACCTGATAAATCCATAAAAGGATAGTTCAATGTTGTGGAATATTTTGACAGTTTTAAGTCTTTTCAGGATATAGAATTAATGAATATAAAGCAAAGCCTATAGCTGGAAATTATGTAAAGACAAACAAATTGGTTATATTTATGGCGACATGAGTATTTAGAACTATGGATTAAAAAAAGCTTCTACTTTGGCAGCTAAGGATATGTGGGAAGAGACTAAACAATAATAATAAAAACCTGGGAATCTGGAAACTCTTATTTATGGATAATGTTAGGAAGACAGATGCAGGAAATTTTTTTTAATCCCTTTAGTCTTGTATATGCATCAAGCATGCCTTTATCAACCCAAGGAGAAGTTGTGAACAATAATTCATAAAGAATTGAAGGAATTTATCTGAGAGGAAAACAGGACAATAGTTAAGTGAGATAAGTTGATCTTTCAAATAGGACAATGTGGTTTAGGTTTACCTGATATGAATGAATATTTTAGAACTACACAGTTAAGGCTCATATACATAACACAAGCAGAAGGTTATAATTCAAAGTTGAAAGGGATGATGATGAAACAAGGGCACGTTCAAGAAACAGAGAAAGAGAGTAGGACTGGATGCAAATCCTTAAGGAGAATAATAACATCCATACAGAATATTATAGTCATAAAGTACCAGAAAGTATTCTAAAAACTAAGCCAACACAAGAATGGAGAGATGAGAGTTTACCGATAGTGATGACTGCAAGGAGGGGTACAGAAACTAGGCAAGAGGGGGCTGGAAATTACTCAAGAAACCTGGCAAAGGAACCAAGATATTGAGAGCAAATAGCAGGAAAGGTAATAGAGTAGGATGAGACCAAGAAGACATTTGGATTGCAGGCTACAGACTTTGACCATCATGTGTCTACAGTGGTGAGGAAATCATTCTATGTTGTGCAACTTATAAACAAAGGTATAGCATCTAAGCACAAGGAAGTCATTGTTCCACTGTATTCTGCATTCATCAGACCAATGATTGAGTACATTGCTCTCTTTGGTATGTACCTAACCAGGCATATCCCACAACTGGAACATCCACAGAGGTTCCTCACTAAAAGAATACAGGGTGTAAGTAAAGTGTCATATGCAGACCACCTCAAGTCCCTATCCCTGTATTCTGTCTCCTACAGGCTTTTGAGTGGAGATCTATGCCTGGCATACAGGGCACTGTCAGACCCAACTCTGATGGACCTCCTGCATATCCACAAAACAAACTGCACCAGAATTGCCCATTCTAAAGACTTAAACCTTGCCTGTGATATAAATAGGTCCTGCTGGAGAGGTAGGTATGTATCCCAGAGACTACCCAGTCTATGGAACAGTCTCCCCATCCATGTCAAGCAGAGTTCTTCCCTAACCCAATTCAAATGCAACTTGGACAACTGGATGGAAAACTTGAAATTCATCCCTGGTTTGGCATCTATGTCTCTAATGGACACAGGTAACCTGTAAATGGTTCATCTCCTAGGCCCATTCTTACACTTATCAAGGGTATCAGAACTTTTCAGAGATTTGGGATGTATGGCTAGGCTTAAAAAGGCCCTTGTGGTTTAGCCTAGTAAACACCTATGAACACCAGCTGTATTTGAAGTAATGAATATTATAAAAGAGGTAAAAGAACTGGAAGACAGATCATTAGAAAAAGAAAGGAGCAAAGTACATAGAAGTAAATGTAAATTGTGGGAGCAATACATACATAATAATGTTCAAGAGGAAGAGGAGGGGTGAGGTTTAAGGGAAGGCAGGAATTCAGCAATTTTTTGTAATGATTGACTGATGATAGTTGTAAAGAACATATATGTGATGTATATTAGATTTAAATGGAAACATGTTAAAATGGTTTGTTTTCTTTTCTGTTAATGTATGTTTGCCTATGTCTTAAGTGATAACTTAATAAAGGTGTTAAAAAAAGAAAGAAGATCCTGGAAGTGTGGAGTACATCAGTCCACTTGAGGCTAATACATAGCTTTTTGCCTGGTGGAACTACATACAAAAGAGAGATGGAGTCAAGGCCTGTGTGAATCTCACAGCCAGTACATTCTGGAGATAGTCCACAAATATGAGAGGCTGTGTGGACTAAGGAAAGGTAAAACAAAGGAAATATTTCTATGGATTTGTAAACCAAAGGGCTAGGATTGTTTTGCTGAATCTGAAACTGAAAAGTGAAAAAAGAGCTGTTTTTTTTCCTATTTTGTTGGATATTTAAAATAAAAAATAAACGTTTTTAATTTACTTTTTTTATTTTATTTTTTAATGCCATTCAGTGTTTCTTGGGTTTTACTCTATATAAATGTGTGTGTGTGTGTGTGTGTGTGTGTGTGTGTGTGTGTGTGTGTGTGTGTGTGTGTGCGCGCGCGCGAGTGCATTTAAATACATACACATGCACACATACACATAGACACTCACACAGTTATTTTTTTGTGCTGCTTTATTGTATTGGTTAACACACATCACTTTTTACCCTGGCCAAAGGGCAGCAAATGCTGATGCTGCTCTGATATACTTGGAATAGCATCTGGCTATGCTGCTAGCAAGTGGGTATAGGAAATTAGTAAAGGGACTTCAGAGTGCAGAGAGTGTGACGAAACCCGTAAAAGGAAGATTTTTTGCCACACATGATCCAACACCTAAAGGAGGCAGAAGGAGAAAACACAAGCCATGCCTTGGAAGATGGTACAGTTAAGATACTGCAATGTCTGGCATTATTGGAAGAGATCGTCTGAAATGACATTGTATAGGTTCACTTCCCCAAATATAATTCATAATGGAAGTAAACAGATCCTAATGAGCTGATATATATGGTCCCTGTCCTGAGAAAGCATTGCAGGGATCTTAGTGACTCAGTGATCTTAGGCCAGTTAAAAAAATAAAACACTTTCTCCAATGAAGCTTCTGTGGTGATTAAGTTTTCTGACATTCATAGAGAAAGGCCCCATAACTTAGGTCGATGGCACTGCAGTGGGTTGGGGAATAGTGGTCCATGACCATGACTTTGGTAAGACTTGAAGAGAATTGATGATATCAACACTTCCTGTTAGTCATTAAGGGGAAAAGATAAGAATAATATTCTGGTTGAACCTACAAAGTCATCATTCTGAGATCATGACTCATTTTATTGTTTTGTGCTTCAGTTAACTGTATAGAATGCTACTGGTTTATTATTGCGTAATTAATTGATTTTGCCTTTAAATTATTCTAAAGGTTCCTAATACTTGAAATTGCCTTGTCAAAGTACTTTAAGTTTTGTTGTAACATTACATTCTCAAGCAATCTTTCATGGTGTTATTACATCAAGAAGTTAGGCGTGCCCTGTACAGACGCAAATGATCATAAAGTAAATTTTATGTATAAGACTGCTCTTAAAAATGAAGCCTGTACCTTAGTGAAGCTATAACAGTGCTATTATGCAGAGACAAGTTTAGAGTAGCTAGTTTGTAAATTAAACAGCACTATTAGCACAATCTCACCTTGTGTAGTGCCAAACCCCAGAGATGACCCAAGGAGACCTCTGCATAACCCATTCCATGATCAGCAGTGCCTCATCAAAAAACAGGTCCAGACAAAATGGATATGAAATTTCCAAATGCCTCTGTGGTCAGTATGGTAGATATAGGCATCCTAAGACAATACAGCAATTGTCTCATGTTCACAGACAAGTATTTAATTCTTAAAAAATAAACACATTTTGCGAGAGATGCACATACACAATTTCAGTGGAGGCAAACATCTTGCATACAAACAAGGTTGTTAAGAACACACACACTACATTCACCACACAGAGTGCCCACCACACATACATAGACCAACCTATGCTGACACACTAAAAAGCAATCTTCCCAAACTTCAAAGATCTCCTAAGCCTATAAACTGTAAAGCCTATTCTCAACAATCTCTGAAGCACTCACCAAAAACAACACCAAACACCACACATACTCCTTCACCCAGTAGAGCCCCAAGAGAAAGCCCATAAGGCAAGCCAACACATTAGCCAGTACTCTTGTCATGGGGACTCCATTGTATGACACACAGATGCCCCACTTACTAGGCTGAAGAAGAAGAAGATAATAGTTAGTTGCTTATATGGAGCCAGAATCCACCAAGTTACACATGTATGCACTCATGTCACTACACCACAGGTACCAATATGATTCTGTTATAGTTCATGTGAGAGTTAATGGCCTGAGGCATACTTCCCTGGACTATAGGAACATAGACATTGTTGACCTCTCTGAATATATGTCTCAGGCAGGTATGTGCCTTGCACTGAGCAGAATTCTTCACCAAGGATAGCGCCACAGTATGAACAAAAGATGATTGACTTCAGTTATTGAAGTCAAAAGATGATTGACAAATAATTGTCTTAGTTTCTGGTGTCTTTCCAGGAGGATTCAATGTTTCTCAGCATGGGAGGTCATGGTTAACGGACCATGCTGCTTTGTAAAGGATGGTCTGCACCTGTCTCCCTTAGGCTTCCAAATATTGGCTAACATTTTATCCACTCCTAAGAGCCCTTTTTAGGCAATACCAAATTGACAAACCTACCAAATAAAACCCAAAGAGAACTAAAGGTATTACAGCTCAATGCTAGGAGCCTAAACAAGAAACTCCACACCCTACAAGCACTCCCCACTCTGGAGTATATGGACATCTGTACCATTACCAAGACATGGTTTAAATCCTCAGAAAGTACTCTGCCAGTGCAAGGCTTCAGTGCCTTCCACACATTTAGACTATCGGCTGAAGAAACAGGGACAAAAGGTGGAGGAGTGTCAATCTATATTAGCAACAAGCATAACTCTAAGTTGGTTGAACAGGATAGTGCCCTGGAATTTATCCATGTGCAAGTCACCATAGACAAAGTCCCATACGATATCCTAGCAAGCTATAGGTCACACTCTATGTCCCTAAAATCCCATAGCTCATACCTAGACCTTCTGGAGACACTCCCCATTAAACCAAATACCCTTTTCATGGCAGACTTTAACTACTCCTGTGTTGACTGGGAAACATACACTGCCTCATACTTGCAGGAGTAGTGATTCCTGGACTTTATCAACACACATACTCTTGACCACATAGTGCACATGCCCACCAGATGTTCAAACGGACCTGGTACTCAGAAATATGGGAGAGTGCTCAACCCCCCCCCCCCCCATGTCATGTCCTCACTGGTGAAGTCAAACTACAAAGCTGTCTCCTTTGAAATAAAAATCAACTCAGTAGTCCAGCAAACTCTGTAACAGTTAGGAACTATTCCAAAGCAAACTACATCCTATTATTGATAGTTTATCAAAATTCAATGCCCCTCCCAACCTTGAGTTTACAACAACCTATGCGGAAGTCTTCACAGAGACCCTAAACAAACATGTTAATGGCTGTAGAGAGGCAGCTGCACTTACTAGAAGTAAGCCCAAAACAAACTTTAAAAATAAACCACACTGGTGGAATCCTAACCTTAATAGGGTATATAACAAAAGGAAAAATGTCATGGCTAAAATCAGGAAGAGCAACTCCCATAATGGTAGGAGCTCTCTAATTAAACTAAACAGAATACTAAGAGGACTAATTAAGTCCAGCAAGGCCAATTATGAGGTCACGATAGCCTCTCAGTCTAAAGACAACCACAGGGCCTTCTACAGCTTTATCTGAAACCTCAAAGGCAACACATATCAGTGTGTCGAAATGGTGATCAATGGTACCACCTTCACTGAGTACAGCGAAGTAGTGAATTTGCTGGCTGACAAATTCAGCTCAGACTTCATGCCCCACTTCCCTGTACCTATCTCCATGAAACATCTACTACTCCCCAACTATTAACAGGGGACAGGTCCTGTTGGCACTCGCTAAGGCCAAAAACACAGCCTCAGTGGGCCCTGACAATATCCTGGGATGTGTCCTAAATAGATGGAAGCATGACCTATCAGGTCCACTTGAGTCACTTTTCAACTATAGCCTCAAAACAGGCTTTGTACCATGAGAATGGAGGACTGCAATGGTTATCCCACTTCACAAGGGTAGACCATCAACTGACCCCAGTAACTACAGACCTATTAGTCTGACTATTCTAATATGCAAAGCTATGGAATGAATTATCATCAAAATGATCAACAAAGACATAGGAACCTTTAGACACTGTACCCAACTCACTTTAGCTTTTTCAAGTAAAGGTCATGCCTAATAAGCAAAAGGAATATAACCACCACAAAAAAAAAAAAAGAAGAAATAGACACATTTTGAAGAAATAGTGATGAAGACCCTGTGGAACATAACAAAGATGCTGCATGAACAGAAGAAATAAAAGAAACAGTAAGACGTTCAAATGTACAGGATATGAAATGGGATGAAGTAACAGCAAGAGAAATTGAAATAAAATTAAGAAAAGCTCATAACTGGAAAACGCCAGGCCCAGATACAATACCTAACTTCTGGCTAAAAGTATTAACATCTTTACGCAAAGATTTAGCCCTGAGTAAGAACTACTTATATGCACATCCCAAACAGACACCAACCTAGTTTACAGCATAAAAATTATATTTCTCCTTAAGAATGAACATGCAAGCTGTCTTAAAAACTACAGACCAATAATTTGCCTTCCAACGATATATAAACTATACACTGGAACTGATGCTGACAGAGTTTACAATCATTTAGAAGAAAACTCAATCATGGCAATAGAACCAAAGGGTAATAAAAGAAAGTCACATGGAACCAAGGATCATTTGTTGTTAAATAAAGTCATAATGGAGAATGGTAAAAAGGGGAGAATCTAAGTAGGGCAGATAGATTACAAAAAAACATTTGACAGCATTCTGCATTCATGGAAAAAGATGAGATTACAGATGTATAAAATACACCTTACATTGGTGAATTGCATTACAGTCACCATGAAACAATGGCAAACTACTTTGCAGCTAATCCATGACAAAGGGCAATTTATTATCTCAGGGATAAAAATTCAAAGGGGGATATTCTAGGGTGACTTTTTGTTACTTCTGCTCTTTTGTCTTGCCCTTAACCCAATACGCTGTCTACTAAACAGATTAGGTTATGGTTACAATTTCTCTCCCAGAAAATAATAAAGTGTAAAGACTTTTCATTTTCTTTTTTGTGGATGATTTAAAACTGTATATCTCATCAGATGAGGAGCTGAAAGCACAACTGGAAATGGTGAAAGCTTTCTCAGATGATATAAGAATGTCATTTGGGCTTGATAAGTGTGCAAAAGCAACATTTAAAGCAGGAAAGCTGCAGCACTAAGAAAATACCAGTCTGGGAGAGGAATGTGATATAAACGAACATGAGCAGGAGTCAGCGTATAAATATTTGCAAACTGATGAAGGATCGACAATAAAACATGAACAAATGTGAACAAAACTCAGTAAGGAATACTTTAGAAAACTACAATTAATACTGAAAACAGCCCTGACATCTAGGAACAAAGTCCAAGCTATAAACCAATTTGCTCTTCCTGTTTTAACTTACAGTTCTGAGGTGATTGATTGGCCCCAAAAATGTATTGGATAAGTTGGACAGGAAAACAAGAAAAATGCTTCACACTTATCAAATGATATATAAAAATCAGTGTATACTAAGATTATATATTCTTCATTCTAAAGGAGGTATGGGACTCCTCGAAATTGATTACATGTAGACATCTGCAATCCTAGGACTGCATGCATATCTGCTGTCTTCACCAGATCCAAATGGAGTGAAATTTTTAAAACATGAGGTGCAGTGGTGCAGCGGTAGCTTTGTCACCTCACAACAAGATGTTCTCTGGTTCGATTCTCGGCTGGGGTGCCTTCTGTGTGGAGTCTGCATGTCCTCCCTGCATTCATGTGGGTTTCCTCTGGGTGCTCCGGTTTCCTCCTACGTTACAAAGACATGCATCTTGAGCCTTTCTCCCCGGGCCTCCGCTGAAAATTGGCTTTGTTCCAAGTTGGACTTTCCCGGTTAACAAATGTTAAATAAATAAATAATTTTAAAAAACTAATAAATAAATAGGCAGAACACGTTTGAGATGACTTTCCTGCTTAGTTTAGCAGAAGCGTATCGGTGTCAAGTGGGAATGGAAATCAAACCAGAAGTTGACAAAAATTAGGCAGCAACTGAATGTGCCAAATAACAAAAGAAAGAATATGAGACGGCAAGAAATGTAGAAAAGGAATAAATGTAGGTGTAAGTACAGAAAACTCCTAGAATATCCTCATGTCGTTCAGGATCTGATACAGAAATGGTTAAGTAGAGGTGAATTTAAACCAAAAAGTGAAATATTAATATTGGAGCCCAGGACAGCGGACTAAATACACGTTGATTTACAAAGTCCATTGAAAATATGGGAGAAACAGACAAATACAGGTTCTGTAAAACAGAACTGGAAACAGTCACGCATCTTGTTGCTGGGTGTGATAGGCTAATGGCAGAGAACTTATATACTGAAAGGCATAATAATGTGGCAAGACTGTTGTACTGGGGTTTATGGAAACATTACAATACTGATGTAGTTGATAAACATTCAAAACATGAGCCACAAAACATTATAGAGAGAATGATGAAGTTTATGTCACATGGGATACATTTGCACATCTTGTTGCTGGGTATGATACACTAGTGGCAGAGGACCCATATACTGAAAGGCATAATAATGTGGCAAGACTGTTTTATTGGGGATTGTACAAACATTACAAAATGAATGTAGCTGAGAAGCATTGGAAACATGAGCCACAAAGCATTATAGAGAATGATGAAGTTTATATCACATGGGATCACCCATTACCAACAGTTCAAAAAATAGATGTGAGAAAACCAGATATAGTAGTTCATGAAAAGAAGATAAAAGTAGCACTGATCATTGAAACTGCTACACCCATTGATTACAGTGTCTTACGTACAGAGAGATACAAAGTCATAAAATACTAGGATTTGCAGGCAGAATTGAGGGCAATGTGGAAGAAGGATACCCAGATAGTTCCAGTAGTAGTAGGAGCAATGGGTCCCGCAAAAAAAAATTTACAGTTATATTTAGATATGTTATCAATACATGTAACTCCATATGAATTGCAGAAAGGGTCAGTTCTAAACACACTGCGGGTGCTACGAAGAGCACTTTTGGCTAACATCAAAGATTGCACCAATACTAATTTCATTAACTTTAATCATCGCTTCACTTAGGAATATGATCCATTCCTGCCATGGTACTAAAAACCCAAAAGACTTGGCGAAATTAAACCCAGAGTAATGCAGCAGGCACATACAAATTTATATGCACAGAAGCACACAAATGTATGAGGGAGGAACCGCAGTGTGCCTGTTGATCTGCAGTGGGGGTGACATAAAGCAAGAATGAGGAGCAGCAACAAATTCAAACACGAAAAGGATGAAGTCCAAATGAGAATTAATAATAGGCAAAGAGCAGAGTCCAGTGCTGGGGATAATTTTTGTTTATTTTTATTTTATCTATGGTAGGTAGTCTGAACTCGGTAATTCTTTTCAGCTATGGCCTAGTTAAAACGAAACAAAAGAGGCAGAATAGAATGACAATGAGTACAAGTATAAATGGGACAGATTGAACAGAACATATGAATGTTGAAAATGAATGATACTATGTCCATTATGTATGCTTACAGTGAGCAGTATAAAACAACTGACTGGATGCTGAAGAATTCAAATTTAATTATATATACTGTAAACTGGGAAATTCTGTAAGAGAAATAGTAGGGGATGCAAATGTTAACACAATGTACATGAGATTGTGGGCTTACATGTTAACATTCAGAAGGGAACTGAATGGGAACAGCGATGCATTGTGATCTACAGAGCAGAAGACATGCTGAGAAAGTTTTGTGTTAAGATAGCTTTGAAAATATGTAATGTGAAAAAAGGAATTGATGGTGTTCAAAGGGAAAGGGTTAACTTGGATGGCAATTTGGCAAACAGGAAACACAATTCTGCAAACATTTTCTGAAGAAGTTCATGAAGAATAAATATGAACGAAAGTACTAAAAGAATTTTGTTCGCTCCTTCATTCCATCTACAGCTTTTGGTTTGAGTTTCAATTCTGCAAAAATACTACTTAGAAATAAAGGGAATATTATACATTTATAACACTCATCGGTTTATGCAGCTGTGCAACACAAGAAAATTATGCATGTCATTACTGTCATTATAATATAAATGTTATGCATTACTCACTTTATTGGCCTTTCACTGTTTTATTGACAACCTTTAACTGTAACTGATCCCATTATGGAGCTGTGGATGAGGTCATGAGTACTGTATGAGTCTGCATGACCATTTTAAAACATGAGTCACACTGCAGAGCAAATAGTTACTCACCTCAGCTGGTTAATGAACAGAAGCTACAAGAGTCTACTCATTTAGAAGGAGCTGGTGATGTAGTGCTGCAGTGTCACTCCAGCGAGCTGAGCGCTTCCCAATAGTAAAATCACACCTGCCATGAAGATAAATGGGACTCTTCAAAGGACAAGAGGGGAAAAGGGAAAAAGGTTCCTGTTTTTTCTTTTTTTTTTCTTTCTTTCTTTCTTTCCTTCCTTCCTTCCTTCATTTTTTTCTGTTTTCTTCTTCTTTTTTTTTTGCTAAAATAAAACACAGAAATAGTTCCAAATGTTCATTAGGCAAACACTCAGAAGTAGGGACTGGCACTGAAAATGCAGACATCACTCCATAAAGTAAAAACAAATCCCGACAGCCTCCTAAAAGTAGTTTCTATATCTCTAAAATGCCTTCATTTAGTTAAATGCCTGCCTGATACCCCATCCTTCCAGAAAAGATGTTTTTATCGCTTGTGACACCCAACTAACAATATACATATTTAAAACTGATGGGCTGGTCATAACTTCTAGTGATGTTATGCACTGGCATGGCAGAAGTTCAGCAGAACTTTAAGGGCTGATACTTTTAACATAGACAGTCAAAACAGAGCATGGCTATGACCCCCTACGAAGTGGAATATTTTATAAAAGTCTTGCAGATTATAGACATATAGATTGTAAAACTAATGGACATCCTTACTAAATGCCACATGTAATTTATGATAACCATAAGCTCCCTTAATTGTTTGAGGAGAAGCTCTACAGGAAAGAACAGACCTGTAAAGATTTAGGCAATATTGCAAAATATGTGACACACTGAACATTTATTCTGTACAGTACATCTTAGCAGTCAGAAACTGGTAGCATAAGACAAGGTACTAAAGTACTGCACAACGGACATGCATTTATATCTGAGGAGAGGTGTGTGAAGTTCTGGTGAGATTATTAAGAAAAGCATGCATTAACTTATACTTTTATGCATCATCTGTTAAGAGACATTCTACGTCCACATGAAGATGCCACACTTGACATGGAGAGGGCACACAAACTATCAAGTCTGATCCTGATAATGTCACATTGTGTTCCTGATTTGGGACAATGTAGGTGTCTACATCTCAAATTAAAAGGCTATTTTTGTTGTTGCACTGGAACTCACAGATTTTAAAATATTAGAATAATAAACTTATTTTTGCTGTAACTTTCTTTTGAAGCAGTTGCATTCAAGATGAGAGCTATTATTCATATATAAGAAAAGTGCTTTAAAGCACATATTTCATTGTTGCAAAACTATAATTATTTATGGTATCAACACTTCCAAAATGTGTTACAAACATTACCTTAGATATATTGAAGGAGGTGTGAGTTTCACCACTAGGCCATAAAGGATTTACTTCTCCCTGCTGATACACAGTACTGAGGAGCCAGGCACCCACTTTTGGATCTGCTGAGTGCAAGACAATTCATCAGGTCCAGTTCACCAAATACCCGTCTTGTAGAATGCTGCAGGTGATCACAAGTATTAATCAGTTATCAACACTGTCTAACCATTTGCTTTACAGTTGTTAGATCTTGCAAGCAAATGAAGAGAAAAACAGGTAGCACTGCATATTAGCAACTGTTTCTTTTCCTTCATGGCAGTATGGCCTTAGAGCTTTATATGTATTTATCTGTCTACATACATGTACCCCTTGCTACTTAAATTTGCCACCTCTGAGAATGCACAACAATGCAGAAAAGGCAACCCCCCAACATGAAGTGATCTCCCACCAATGGATGCTGGCACTTTTTTGAACTTATAAAATTTTGGTCTCATAATAAGCTGTCAAACACAGATATAATGAATGACACACACACACACACACACACACACACACACACACACACACACACACACACACACACACACACACACACACACACACACACATATGTATGTGTGTGTGTGTATGTATATATATATATATATATATATATATATATATATATATATATATATATATATTTTTTTTTTTTTTTTTTTTTCTCCTCTTTGTTTACTGTGAAAGTCTGACTGGGCAGTACCCATTTTCAACAGAGGCTCAGGGAGAAAAGCTCCATTTGTTTACATTGCATTATACTTAGTTCCAGTTGAATACAGATTAGTTACATTTCTATTTACATTTATACACATGCATTGTTACAGGAGTTTGGGGACAGTGTTACAGGATTTTGGGGACATGTTCATTGGGAAACCAGGGTGCACACATCTGGTGCAACATCATGTTGATACAGGGCTCCAAAGACCTATAAAGCAGGCCCCTTACAGGGTGCTTGAACAAGTCAGACAGACTCTGAGTGAGGAGATACAGGAGATGTTGGAACTGGGAATAATCCAGGTGTCCAGCAGTCCCTGGGCCTCCCCAGTGGTGCTGGTACCAAAGAAAGATGGCAGCACCAGATTCTGTGTGGACTATAGGAAACTAAATAGTCACACAGAGTCAGATGCTAACCCGATGCCTAGGACAGATGAAGCCCTAGAGCAGCTGGGTTGTGCTAAATATCTGACCACTATTGATCTTACCAAGGGCTACTGGCAGGTGCCCTTGACTCTCAATACTAGAGAGAGGTCAGCCTTTGTGACTCCTTTCGGCTTGTATAAGTTCACAAAGATGCCCTTTGGTATGATAAATGCCCCAACAACTTTTCAGAGGCTGATAGATCATATTCTAGCAGGAGCAGGAGATTATGCCCTTGCTTACCTGGATGATATTGCCATCTACAGACATTCCTGGCAAGACAACCTTCAACATGTCAGGGAGGTGCTGGGCAGACTGCAGAGGGGAGGGTTGACCATTAAACCCAGTAAGTGTCAGGTGGGTATGGCAGAGGTATCCTACCTGGGACACAGAGTGGGTAAGATCAGGCCAGAGCCTGCCAAAGTGGAAGCAATTCAAGCATGGATTGCCACATTACCAAGAAGCAGGTAAGGGCATTCTTAGGGATAGAAGTGTACTATAGAAAGTTTTTTCCCAATTATAGTACCATAGCTGCTCCCCTCACAGACCTGACAAGGAAAAACAGGCCAGATAAGGTAGTGTGGACCCTAGTATGTAAGCAGGCATTCCAGAAGCTTAAAGGAGCTTTGGGAGGTTCCCCAGTGTTAGCCAGGCCAGATAAGGTAGTGTGGACCCTAGTATGTAAGCAGGCATTCCAGAAGCTTAAAGGAGCTTTGGGAGGTTCCCCAGTGTTAGCCAGTCCAGATTACAGCAAAGAATTTGTTGTACAGGTGGATGCTTCAAACCATGGGGTAGGGGCTGTACTTAGCCAGGTTTCCTCAGAGGGAGAAGAGCACCCAGTGGTATATCTCAGCTGTAGACTCCAACCCAGGGAGTAATGCTATGCAGCTATTGAAAATGAATGTCTAGCAATAGTATGGGCACTGCAGAAGCTTCAGTCTTATCGGTATGGAGGGAAATTCACTGTAGTTATGGACCACAATCCCTTAACTTGGCTACATAGAGCCAGCCAGCAAAATGCCAAGTTATTATAGTGGAGCGTATGATTGCAGGCATATGACATGACAGCACAATACTGTAGTGGGGTCAGCAATGCCAACACAGATGGGGTCTCAAGACAGGGAATGGGGTAACATATTCCCAGATAGGCTTATTTTTCTCAAACCACATTTCTCAAGGGTCACTTGAAAAACTAGCTTGAATCTTCGGGGGGGAGGTGTGATGATATGGGCAAGTGCCAGCATAGCCAGCTGGAGGTTTGTGAAGAATGATAAGTCCTTTGAATATCAAAATGATTTATACAAGATGTTAGTGTTACAGATGTATTAGAACTGTATGCCATTTGCATATCAAATTGATTTTATACAGATGTTTGTGCCAAAAATGTATTTGTGAGCTTTGCTTGTGTTGAAATGTATCAACAGTGCAACCTTCTGAAGTGAAGTGAAATGCACATGCATTATTATAGCTGAATTAAATGTATATGTTTTAATAGAGGATACCGGCACAGCAGAGGTTATTTTTTTAAGAAAAATAAGGGAAATGCAAATGAGCTGTTAAAACCTTAAAAGAGACCCCACAGTACTGAATAGGAGCAGAGACACTGGGTCTAGGAAAGATCCATTGTCCATTAGCTCAGTGAAAAAAGGGGGTCCCTAGGCACTACCATAAACATTTGGACATGTATTGTGACCATCTGTGTTAATTCTCTGTCTCAGCTTCAAAGGGGAATACTGTGAGAACCTAGAGTCAGGTGACCAGATATGGTCATTCTGCCATCCCTCTTGGAAATTATATTTTAAATATTACAAAGAGAAATCTCAGAGTATTGTGGATTCTGTTTGGGAAACCTGACTAGAAAGACCCTCACGGTAGTAAGTAACTTAACTAGGGAACAGTGATTCCTTTAAATTTAGTCAGGAATATAGTGAAGGTTAGTTTAGATATTGTTTTTCTTTATTTGTCTGATTCTGTCCATCAGTGTTCTTTTACTATTTCCTGTGATCTGAACTCTGTAGTTTGCTGTGAATATATATTCAGTATTTTCATGTACTTTTATTATTTATTATTAAATATATTTAAAACTTTTATTGTAGCCAATCCTTGTAGAAAGTATCTAACCTTTGAGAGTACTTATATTTATTTGGTGACACTGTGTGGGCTACTCCAGAAGTCCTAGCCATCTTGGTGAATTGCTACCATTTGTATTAGTACTAATATTACACAGTATAATTGGACACACTTTAAAGAGCATTGCAGTAACTGACTGGTGGCAGTGAATCTACCTTATAGTCTGGGCAGAAGGGGACACAGCAAGTAATCTGTGCCAACCTTTCCCAGGTGCATGTGTGTGTGTGTGTGTGTGTGTGTGTGTGTGTGTGTGTGTGTGTGTGTGTGTGTGTGTGTGTGTTTGTGAAAATTAAGTCTTAAAGACTGTGTGTGTGTCAGCTACTTTTGGCAGAGACATGAAGCACTGGCTTTACAGAGAGGGTGCTGGAGGACGTGGCTTGGACACTCAGCTGAGGACCTAACCCTATAGCTGTACCAGTGGGGAACCTGGAGGGAGACAGCTATAGAGACATACAGACCCCGGGCTGAGTGTGTTCCCTGTGTACTCTTAAAGGAAATTGTACTTGATGCAGAGAGGTCTGCATCTGGAAATACTGAGTGTATCCATTTGTATTCCAAATGCACGTCCCTCTGCAGTGTCAGTGGTGAGGATTCAGGCTCCTTGATTACACTTGATTGATGAGACATATTGGTGGCCATCACATATTGGTAGCAACGCTGGGAATTTCAATCACATATTTTGTCTCACACATATTCAACAAAAATGTGACTCAGTTAAAAAATAGATTTGCACTTCAAAGGAAATGTTTAATCACTCAGACTGTTTATATATATATAGTAAGGTGTGTGGGTATAAAAATAATTAATGTTTTTTTATTGTTGTTATGTCTGGCTTCAGCTATGTACAGTTCCCACTGGTAATTATGTGTTGGAGCTGGGTCTTCCAAAGCGTTGGGCTAGGAGAGAATGCAGGAGATGATGCAAACAGTGCTCCTTATTTCAAAGTGCACTGAAAAATGTCAGAGGGGCATCTTCACATAGGGGCTCTGCATCTGGGTGACTAGAAGCTTTGTTACCAATTTGGGATTGTATCATGATAAAAGAGTCTGCTTTTTATCTAGTAGGACTGGGATACTCTATTGGACAGATGTGAAGATTTTCTTAATGGTTGTATAAACAAGATATATGTATTTTAATAAAATCTCAGCACATCCCATGTGTGACTGGTAGCATTTTTGACCTTGGGAGACCCAGTGTACTGTTAATGCCACAAAGGAGTGTGGTGTGGGTGAGATTGAGTCATTGTAAAGGGTAGATTGCATGGGTGATTTAATTATTAAATAAACTCTATTTACATATTTAAATTAGATTTTACTCTTAGGGACTGAGCCTCCAGCATCACATGCATGATTGATTATAGTTGGGTGTAGACTACTTCCAGTTTCATTGTAAAAGAAAACAGGGGAATAGTGTTTTTTTTTTTTATAAAAAAGCATACTTGTGATTTACATAGGATAAAGATTCAAAATTCATGTACTGGGTTATCCTGTTGTGCCAAACAGGGGGAACTTGACCCTGGTTCTTAGGTATTCTCAAGGGTCATTAATAAAGTATGTTTGGAGGGAGTGATGGCTGAATTGGTTTACATAGCAGGTATAGAGACAGGATTTTCATGTGCAAGTTATGTGAAACCTCACTTGCAAACTTGAGTTTTAAATTTATAAAATTTGCTTCAGCCAAGGAAAATGTGTGCATCATATGTGCTATGAGCAATGGGGAAACGGGAGGGGGAGAGTGGGCCAGCCACACTAACAGCTTTAGTATTTGTAATGCTACTCTTATCAAAAACACACATTGCCTGTTATCAGTTGAGATCATCTCTTATGTTTGCTCTGAACTTGCATTTTAGCCCTTGTCACTGAATAATCATTCAGTTTCAAGAGCTGAATGTGCAGTAAATTAGTCAGCGCAGATAAGCACAAAAGTAAATGTTTAACCGGTAAAAAAAAAAGTTTAATGTGGGACTTTAAAGATCTCTAACTCAATATCCTCCAAGCAAGGGTGCTGCTTATTTCCATCTGTCTATCTATCTGTCTATCTATCTATCTATCTATCTATCTATCTATCTGTCTGTCTGTCTGTCTGTCTGTGTGTGTGTGTGTGTGTGTGTGTGTGTGTGTGTGTGTGTGTGTGTGTGTGTATGTGTGTATACATATAAGACCGTCTACGTATAGACAGTTGACCCAGGAGCACTGGTCTGAACAAATGACTTGCTTTGATTAGAGCCAGACAACGTCCAAGAAGACAGTGAGAGAATCAGTTCCAAGACTGAATGAAATTAAACGTTTTAACATCTCTTAGCCTTAACCCGCCATGTTATACAGTAAAATAAACAAATAAACAAAAGCAAACAAAACACACATGTATGTAACCCTATACATGCTATGTTTATTTTGCATGTTTTTTATAAAAAGAAAGTATTGAAAACTGCAAAAGATGCATGACTACATTTGTGGTATTCAATCCATCCACCCACAACCCCCTTTTTCCCATGGGGTTGGGGTGTTACTTCAACAGTGCAATCATCTAGAGCCAAGGTTTACACCAGCAGGTGGCTAGTCCTTCTGCAGTAGTTCATCCACACCACACACTGTCACCTATGGCCAATTTTAGATTGTCCAATTCACCTATTGCATGTCTTTGGAAGATGGGAGTAAATCAGAGCATCCACAGGAAACCCACACAAACAGAGGGAGAACATGCAGACTCTGCACAGAAGGCACCTCATCTGAGAATTGAACTGGGGAACCTCTTGCTTTGAGGTGACTACACTATCCATTGTGCCTCAGTGCTATCCTCAATATCAACACTTAATTGGTGATATAATCTTATTTGTTTGGTTTAAACTTTTCAGCACATTTTTCTTTTGAGTCTTTTTATTTACTTTCTATTTATGTATACTTTCTTGTGCAGGTTAGTCTCATTAGACCTATGGTCTCTTTTCAGGGGATACTCAAGGTGGCATTTGTTTATTTATTTTGTTGACCAGATAAGCCCACTGGACGTATTTGCCCCTTTTCACAGATAATCTGGGAACACTGCTTGGTTAAGTGACTTGCTCAGAATCACACTGTAAGCAAATGAAAGTGGAACGAGTCAAATCCTATAATCTTGACTCAGGAAGCAGCTCATTAACATCTATGCATAGTAGTTAGCTTTGCTAAGTGCATTCATACTGACTAGTGGAAATTTGACCATGGCACCAGAGAAATTCTCCGACTCGTTCTGATAAGTGCCATAGGATCTTTTATGTCTACCTGAGATACCTTTTACTTTGATCTCTTTCTTAGGCAGATTGGGCCTAATATTTTAATGTTTCATCTAAAGGAGCGCATACCTAAGAGTGCAGCTGCTACCCCCCCATGATATACTGGAAAATGAATGAGGACATCTTGGGAAGCAAAAGAAATGGCAATCTTTTGCTATGCTACAAAGAAGGGCAATTATTTTGCTTTATGAATAACTGACAGTGTGTTTACACCACTCTGTTATGAGCCTACCTTATGAATAAAATTATTAAAACTCTTATTTGCTTCATAAAATCATCTCATACTTTTAGGGTGGATGTGTCCTATATCTGGAAAAAAAAGTTGTTACATTTCTGGCCTGCTCTGAACATACCTCTCATCTTCTTGAAAATGAAATCTGGACAAAGCCTAAAATAATGGGGGGGGGGGGGGGGGCAAAAGCCTCAAAACAGGGACAGATTTTAAATACACTGCTCTTATAAACTTAGAAAGTTGCTAGAATAACAAGGTATGTATTAAAATGCATTTTTCCAAAGGATATGAAGTCTGAAACTCAAATGTATGACATTATTTACTAATTTCATTTCTCAAGTCATCCCAGTGATTTGCCAAAAAAAGTAAAATTTTATGAGGAACAGATCAAAATTTTGAGACAAAAATCTGGACAGTTGTGAGATATGGCTCTGAAGAATTACTGTATTGCAAGACTAGTAGCAAAATATTGAAAAGGCTAGAAAGACAAGATAATACAAAAATTGGTACTTTTCCGTTAAACCCTACCACTTGCCGCTGGTCTGCTTTTGGCACTGTAAGAACTTCAGAAGCGTTGATTGATTAGTTGTGATATTCTGCGCACATTAAAGTTATTGTTGCATGTCATTACACAGCATCTCGCCTTTCATCATGTCACTCACACATTTTGGCCACTGCCCATTGTGTCACACATTCTGCTGTACAAAGTTGAGTGGTATAGCTCCAGCATGTCAGTGTTTGTAGAAAAAAAGGAACACAAGCTGTGTATTCAGAACTGTAAAATGTGGGACAGTCAACACATTTAATCCTGTTAATAACCATCTTATCCCATCCTTTCACAGACTGCTTTTCATTTTGTGCAACACAATCTATGCACGTATCCAGAAGGCTGGCCACAGCTTCATTTTAACAGTGCATACGTCACCTGGCCTAAATTTCCAACCTGGAAAGTGGGGTTTAAGCTCCCACACCTGCTGACTCAGTCCTACAATTTAACTGTCTGCTGTCACTGCGACAGCTCCATTTGTCAGCCGGTTGCAGCAGTAGGGGGCTCTGGGCGAGAATGGGTTATAACTTCTTATCTCCATTCCCGGAAGCTGCATAGCGCAAAACTGAAAGTAACATGGGCTGGTTATGGCTGGGTCATCACCTCCTGAAGGACTGAAAAGGATCGTGCTATCCGACATTCACAAGTGCAACTACACTTGGCGTGTGGATCTACTTTTTTTACCAAAGGGACAAACATTGTAGGGTTACAACCTGTCACGCCAAGCCAAGTGGTAGGGGTTTAATGGAAAAGTACCCAAAAATTATGTGATCTCCATAAATGATGCACCTGTGTTGTCCATTTTCATTTTTCCTTCAACTGATGGGTCTCAGATCCGGCCTCAGATCTGACTCTGCTGCTTTTACTAGACTCACAGATCCAGGTCTTGTTTCTCTCTTTACCCATATGCCCCACTATCCTGGCATACATCAGAATGAGTTTGCTGCCCCAACATTAACATATGCATGACATCATATTATGATGAAGAAACAAGGTAGAGACATACAAAAAGGCTGAAGCTCAAAACAGGGAACAGGTGTGTTCCCAAAGGGACATACTTTAGGCCTCACTAGGAAGAGGGGGAAGGGGTTGGTGGGTGGGGAGCTGAGAAAGAATGAAAATGGAAAACACAGATGCATCATTATGGTGAATACATAACCTGTATCTGATGTTATCATTTTCATTCATTCCTCAAATGATGGGACAGAGTCTCCAGCTAAATGAGCCTTGGGTGGTCCTCATGGAAGGATATTCTGGAGTACAGCAGAGCCAAACACTGTCCTATTTCTGGATAGTATGTCTAATTTATAATGAGCAATAAAGGTATGAGCACTGGACCAAGTGGCAGCTGCACAAATATCATCTATGGATGCTCTTGGACCAAAAAGCAGATTAAGTGGCTATGGACCTCATTGCATATGCTTTGGGGGGCTTTTGTAAAGATAAACTTATTTCTTTATAAGCAAAGGATATACAATCAGTTAACCATTTAGCCAGGGTCACTTTAGAAACTGCTTTACCCAATTTGTTCCTGGAGAAGGATACAAATAATCGGTTAGTTTTCCTGAAATCTTGGGGTCTATGCAGATAAAATCTAAGCTGCTGATGTACATCCAAAAGATGCAGAATGTATTATCCTTTGTTTGAGAATTGTAGAAAGAAAACAGGTAAATTGATGACCCTATTTATGTTGGATTTGGAAGCCAGCTTAGGTAAAAATGAAGGTTTTCTGTGTAATGAAACCCTATCCTTATGGAAGCTCAAGAACGGAGGTCTTGCAGAGAGGGTTTGAAGTTCAGATACTTATCTAGCAGAGGTGATAGTAACCAAAAAATGGTTTTCCAAGACAAGAACTTAAGGTCAATCTTAGCTGAAGGCTGAAATGGAAATTGGGTAAGAGCTTTTAACAGAATAATCAAATCCCAAAGGTGGGTATGATCTTTATGTGGGGCCTGAATAAAAAAGTATCCATAAGGAAGACTTTGCACAGTTTCAAAGAAGCCCAGGTAGAATTATTCTCACCTGGGTGAAAATCTGAAATGGCTTCTAACTGAACTTTAATAGTAGAGTAACTCACTACATTGTTAAAAACAGAGGCTGAAAAATCAAGAATTGCTGAGACTGGAGTGGAGAAAGGGTTCAGATGTTTCTGAAGGGCCTAGACTGAAGAACTTTTACATTTACTCTTAGAAATTTTCTTGGTGGAAAGCTTCTGAGAAGATAAAAGAATCTGTCAGATTGACGAGGAAAGCCTGGATTGTCTAGCCATCACTGGAACTGGATAAACCATGTGGTCAACTTGAGGCCATTGAAGTCCAGGTGTTTCATGCCTGTTGGATGAAATAGAAGGTCTGGACATGGATCCAGTATCCAAGGTGGATACAGAAGATATGGCCAGAGGAAGGAGATCCAAACCTGATGAGGTCAAAAGGGCACAATGAGGATGACTGTGCTCTTCAACTGTGATGCTTTCTGTAGAAATTTGGGGATAAGGGGTAATGAGGGTAAGTGTAAAAGAGACCAGAGGGCCAGTCATGGACTAGAGCATCTCTCAGTGACTCCCCCTATGGTGGGACCAGGAAGAAGCAAAACAAAAAGTTTGCAGAATGGCTGGCCCCATCGACAAAAAATCTTGTCTGCCAGTCTTTGATTGAGAGACCACTTGTGAGGCATCAAAATGGACCTGTTTAGTCTGTCTGCAAGCATGTTGATTTTCCCTGATATGTTTGTTGCCATAAGAAAGCAACCAGAAGAGATCACCCATTGCCACAATGTCATTGCCTCTTGACACAAAGCTAAGATCTGGTTGTCTGTTTGTAATGTAATCAACTTTGAAGGCAGAACATCTAAAAAAGCCCGAGTGCTAGTAGGACTGCTCTCATTTCCAGGACATTGATGTGCAAATTGGCCTTATTGGGGACCATGCACCTTGGACTATCCTTCTCCAAAATAATGCCCCTCCACACTATTTGGGAGACATCCATGGTGAATGTGGCTATTTGCTGTGAAAGAACAGAGGGGCAATCCTTGACAAACTTTTTCTGAATGAAGCCACCAAAGAAGGTATTCTTTGCAAACTTTAGAAATCTTGACCAGAGTGCTTAAAGGATGCTGAAGAATAGACCATTGTACTGGAATGGTCCATTGTAGCACCTGCATAGGAAATCTGGCTGATGGAACTAGCTGCTGCTATCAATCTTAATGCTTGGAGAACAAGCCTTGCTGAAAGAAAGCAAAATCACTTTCATGACCTGAGAGCATGAGCTGTTGTTAGAGGAGGCAGATATATCTGGTTGATCATGTCCAAATGAGCACATATGACCTCCAGAGTTTGAGTAGGAATAAGCTGTGCTTCGGTTTATTGTCCATGATGCCCATTTGGTGACATAACTGAAGCAAGTAATCCCTTGCTTGAATCAATAGATGCCTGGATGCAGTGGTCAGGAGCCGGTCATCTATGGAATCCCAACAGTTTTAGGTTAGTCACTACCTCCTCCATGCATTTAGTGAACACCTTTTGGGCTGTGTGAGACCAAAGGCAGGGCTGTAAACTGGTAATGGCTGTCTCTCAGCCAAAAGTGCAGGTTTCTTCTGGAGCACCTGTTCATTTTGATATGATAGTACATATCTTGAAGATCTATAGAGCACATCCAATCATCCTTTTGTAGTAGAGGTAAAATGGAAGACAAAATAATTAGAAATGGGTATGAAATGCTAAGCAGATTCTGTAAACGTGTAAAGGAAGGAATAGGCAATAGATACTGCAGATACAAAGCTCACAAAAGAGGATAAAATACTATCTGGTTAACCTCCTAGCTCTAAAGCAGAAAATCCACGTCCAAATGATGTGGTGGCAAATGAGATCTGAGGTATGCCAGGATAGTGGAGCATTATGGGCAAAAGGAGGAGCTTGAGAATTGGATCTGTGAGTCTAATAAAAATGGCCAAGTCTGATTTGAGGTCAGATCTGAGACCCATCAGTTGAGGAGTGAATGAAAATGACTGTGATGCCTCTGCACTGGGCCAGTAATTAAGGAGCCTCAATTCTCACCACTAGCACAGTGATGGGGTGTCCACATTGGGAGGATAACTAGTAGAAACACAGTAAAGTACAATTTCCCTTAAGAGCACACAGCTGGTTTCTTCCTTTCTCTCCAAATCCCCAGTAAGACTCTCCTCTGGCACAGCTATAGGGTTTAGGTCTCAGCTGAGTAGTCAAACCAAAACCTCTAGTACCCTCTATATCCAGCTAGCACTTCATGTCCCTGCCCAAGTAGCAGACACACATACACACTTTGAGATTTGATTTATGTACAAACACGCAGACACTCCTGGGGAAGGCTGGCATAGGTTCACTAATTATGCCCCTTCTGCCCAGATTATAAGGTGGTAATCCACTGCCACCAACTACTCTTATCAGCTACTATAAAGGACCTTACCAAAGGCTGTCCAGTTCTACTACGTAATGTTACTGTTATCCAAATAGTAAGTGTAACCCAGGGCTAAGGCTATTGGAGTGGCTAAACAGTATCACCAAATACATGCAAGTACCCTAAGAGCTTAAATTATGTCTACACAAAACAGTCACAGTTAAAAGGTTTAAAATATTTAATAGTAAATAATGAAAACACAAGACAATAATCATCAATTAAACACAGTGACATTAGAGAGTTCAGAAATCACAGGAAATACTTTAAAACAACATTGTAGGATAGCCTGACATAAATATAGAAAACAGCTAGACTAATCTGGCTATATTCCTATCTCTAAGACAAACTACGTTCTAAATAACTTTACTTACAAGTCAAAGCAAAGTGTTGGTGAGTTGTTTTCAGCTTCAGAACTAAATACAAAATGCCATACTTTCTTTCTGAGATAGCCCTTAAATTGATAATACAAATTACTGCTGAGTCATTTCAGATTACATCATTCTTGTCACTTTTCTGATTTAGTTCCCAGGCTAACAAAACTCAACATTTAACATTTGTTTTGATCTGCACCTGCCAAGAAGCCAGAGCAATAAAAGACACTTTACAAGTGAAACCTAGTAATTATTTCTGTCTTAGGACAATAGAAAGAATTTGCAGCTGCAGACATCCTGTCTCCTAGCTTGAGATCATACACAGTCATAAGGTCCTTTATCAGCTTTCTTCCAGCAGGGTGCACTGTGGTTACATTTTTGAAGCTCAGAACATAACACAGTTTTCTTACATTTGTTACACAAGCCTGTGGATCATATTAATATTTACAATGACAGAATTATTTACAAAATTCTATCTAGCTAGGCTGGCAGCCTTCACAATGGCAACATCAGATACATTTCTACAATCAAATGCAGGCTACTAACTCTCCAACTGTGCACAATGTGTGTGTGTGCTTGTTTGAGTATGTATTTGTGTTTCTTTCCACATACAGATCTAGTCCAGCTACAGTCAAGGAACTGCACCTCAGGAGTCCAGCATACCCACCCCAATGGAATAATGAATTCAAGCAGCTGGTGTGGGAATAGAACTCACAGCCTTCTGATGTTCCTGGCATCAAAGGTGAGTGCGCTACCTAATTACCACTGACAGTAGTTGACTGTCTTTAGCTGTATTGAGGTAGAGATCAGGCAGTAAATCCAAAGTCTTACCTGTATGAATGTTTAAACAACTAGGAGTAAAAAGCACTCTTGATGCAAGCCACTGATGTTTTTTAAAAATACACTGATTCTCCATGATGCAGCCTTCAGTATTAGGCAAAGGCACATCTAATGTCATTGCACTTTCTAACGTTGAATGTGAGAACCATATGCAATATTATCGCTAGCACTTTTACTAAGATGAACAAATCCTCTAAGAAATGTGCTGAAAGTGTTTTGCCACATGCTATGTATCCTGTTCCTAAATCATATTATGCAATGAGGAAACATTTCTAATGAAGCATGCAGTGCTTCTTTCTACTGACAACCATGATTTATGATCATCAGTTTTAAATGCATGTAGTTTTCAAAAGTAAAAAAAGATGTTTCGTACTCAGATAGTTGAAACTTTGCTTATAGGAACACCAGTTAAATACATTGCAGCATATTTGGACTGCACAGCTGAGCAACATTTAGAGACAGGCTGTAGGCAACTTGTATCATTTTTTTATTTTTTATTTTTTATTTCATGCACTCTGAAAACAATTTCCTCATAGTCCATTTATAGTTTAGACAGCTGGCGGTTGTGGAAGTACAACTTTATCTTACAATATTTTAATTTTTTACGTAATTAAGCAATAATTCATACTTAGGCCAGGCTACCAGGATAGCTTTACACTTCCAATGTAAGAGCTATTTTATACCAAATAAATAGGAAAATATGTATTAGAAATATATATTATAAAATGAAACATAACTTTACAAACGAACAATTTTTCTAAGCACTTTAATACCCTCCAGGTTAGGTGTTCTTGGGAAATAATGGACGTTCCAGAGAAAATGAGGCCTACTATTTACAGTGTGGGGCCTCTGAACACCTCTTGATAGTCTGATATTTCCCTGTAATACGTACTCTGTTGAGCGTTATTTTTATTATTTGCTTATTTCTTGTTAAAGACATCATATGACCACACAATTAAGATTGTCATTAATCCTTGAGTAGAAAAGAATTGCATTTTGATGTTCATATTATTTTTCTTCTAAGTAACTGGTGGCATTTTCTGCTATCTGTTTTAGTTTACAGAATAGGCCAAGACATTTTAAATACTGTGGAGTTTTATTATTAGTGTATAAAACTGGTAGCTAAAAAGTAAAGAAAATCCATTTGTTTATATTTCGAATAACTGCTGCTACATTGCTAACATCAACATATGGGTGCTTTTTGATCTATTTATTGTTGGTTTGTTGCAGTTATGAATTCACACATACACTGCTTTTCAATTTAATTTAATGTATTCATTTGTTAATTGAAAAGGAGAACTGGTTTAGCTAGATACACATACCGTAAGGCATCAGAGACTATCCCCACTATACATGTTTACTTTCCTAATGAATTTATTGGCTACTTAAAACAGACTGCAAGGACATCTAACTCAGCCTAAAAATAATTCAAAGCTTATGTTGCAAAGCTTTCTTTAACAACAGACCTGACATACACCTATTCAGAATTCATGAATAATGGCAATTGCTACGTACATTAAGTTCATTTTTGCAACACACACAAAGAATTATTTGTTATGATTATCTTAGTGATGTATTAACTTGATAAAATTATCATAACAAGGCAGAAAAACATGAGACAAACCTATCATTACTGATTTGTACCTATAAACCTTAGCAACAAATCATTGAAATTATTCTTTGTCTTGAACTGAAAATTGGTTTCTAGTATTTAATAGACTCTAATTCATAACAATTCACCATAAAGGGACTAAATGAATCAAACTGTGAAAGTTAGGTATGGGGGTGGGGCATTTCTAGCCACATAGAAGCATGTTAGTCATGGTTGGTTTGCATCAGTTTTTAGTTGCTATACCATGGCTTACTGCCTCTTTAAGTACTGCATCCTAAAACTGAATTTTAATTTCAGCAGCACTATAAGCACTGCATAAATTCAACTCAGTATTATTCAGCAGCACTATAAAATGACACATCATTCCATACCACTCAACTGTCCAGATTTTCACAGAATGTCCAGATTTCTGCCTCATATTTTTGGTCTATTCCTCATAAGATCTGTGGTTTTCTGGCAAATCACTGGGATTATCTGAATACTGAAGTCACTAAATAATGACTTACATTTGAGGTTCAGACATCAAATCTTTCAGAAAAATGCACGCTAAGACAAATCCTGTTATTCTAGCTACTTCCTAAGTTTATAACACCAGTATTTAAGATATCTCCCTATTTTTGGGCCTTTGTCCTCCCATTATGTCAGGATTTGTCCAGATTTCTTGTGCTAAGAGGTTGAGAGTTATATTCTCCCCTTCAAGACCAAAAACTGAGATTTATTTGCATTATTAAAACCCAATGTGTTGAATCAGTGAGCTCAGTTATTTAAAGCTGCAAACTGCATGATGCAATGAAAGTAGCACTAAGGCACATCTTTCATCAAATGACAGGAAACTGGACTAAAAATATGGGCTAAATAAAAAAAAAAAACATGGCCTAAATAGCCAGCTGTGTTAGTGTACAGGGATAAAGCCCAAACTATGACTCCGGTGACTTGGGTTTGATTAACATGCTCAGGCTGGAAGTAGATGGGACCATTCAATGCACCGACCCTTTGAGAATGGGCACTGATGGAAAACATGTCCCAGGGGTGGACATTCAGCTACTAAACTGCAAACATGTTGGTTGTCATCACAGGTGCACAGGAATGTGAACTCACACTAGGAAAGCGTGGTGGCTCCCATGTTGATGATGATGATGATGATGATGGAATTCTCTCATCTCCTACCTAGGATAGGGGTTAACCCATAACAAATCTACCCTCATCGCCATGACACTATAAAGGGCACAAACCACTACTGAAGTTGCCTATAACAGCCTTGTCCTTGACAGTGCTCACCCACCCTCACTGGGGAATAGCCAAGACAGGGGTACAAATGGGAATTGTTGATAACAGGAGGCTTGATGATCAGCAGCAGCAGTGGGAAAAGCATATGGAAAAAATGTTCCAAATATTTATGCATGTAGCAATATTTTAGTAAGAGGACGATAGATAACCTTCTTAATTATACCAACTCCCAACTTTAGGGAAGAGGGAATACAAATATTCTGTGATCTCAGCACTGGTATGATTACGTAAGTGGGGGTGTGAATGGGTACAGTGGCTTTTGTGAATTATATCTGCTGAAGATTTATGGGGACCATTTAAGTTTGCTGCAGTGCTGCACTTACTGGTAAGGGCAGTACTCATGAAACTGTTTGTACACTTGGGACTTGATAAAAGGAGTTTAGTTTCAGTGGGCCACTCAGTTTGTAAGTGTATACGTTGCATCTTGTTATAGTCCCAAGAAAAGAATAACGGAATAATGAATTATTACTGTGACACTGTTTTCACTTTCTAATCTGTGATAGTGGCTTATCTATCCACTTATCTATTTCAGGGTCATGGGGAACAGAACCTATTCTGGAAAGCAATGGACATTAGTGAAAACCAATTCAGGACAGGATGTTGTCCATTACAGGACACTTGCACACTCACACTCATACCTTGGAATTATTTAACAGCACCATCAGTACACCTGTTGGATGCCCGTGGGATGTGGGAGGAAAATGAAGCACCTGTCAGAAAACTCACATGGATATGGGTATCCCTTCTGAAAATGAACCTAAGAGCCAAGCACTGAAAAGCAGCAATGCTAACTGCTGCAGTATTGTGCATAGAGTAATTTCCTTTACAGCTATCTAAAATGGAATACTTCTATTGAAATAAGAACAAGCCACACCTTCAACCAGTACAGCACGTTGTTTACTCTTTTTTAACAAAGTAGAATATCTGATACAGAATTGTAACAGTTTCTGTTGTTTTACATTGTATTAAGGTGTCTGAGATATAATGCCATGGTTTCTTCCAGTTTTCTGCAGTATTTAGAAGAACGCTAGGAATATTTTCCACAAGAAATATTGAGAATATTTGCTATCTTCTTATTTTGTTTCTGAAATACAATTGTTAACATTAGGACTCTCCTGTGAAAAGGGAAATGGATGGTAACCATTACTGTGCTGTGCCTTTCTTAACAATCCAGAAATAACTTTGTTTAGGATGAACAAGAAGTGCTGATTCTTGTATTATTAAGTTAAATTAAAATAATCATGTTTGAACATGTTTTCCATAGTTCAAGTGATGCAAGTTTGATGATAAAAGTCAAATGAATCTTAGTAACACATTATGTGGCTTCATTTCTGTCTTTTTGGTTTTAACCATAATTTTGAAAAGTGGCGGAGGAAGCTGTGATGCAAAGTGTCAGGCTACATGTTCCCCCAGGTTAGCTTATCTGACAGAGTAGTTTTGGAGAAAGAAATAAGCTATTCCTCCCTAACATCTTTTTAATATTGTTGCTACCTCTCTGATGATGTCCAATAATCAGAAGTATGTGAACAGGATGGTTTGCAGTGGACATTAGACACTAATAGCAGTGTCCAAGCGTGACACTTATCCTTGCCTGACACACTCTTGAACTCATCTTTATAGCATCCCATGGCTTGTTTCCTTGGGAATTAGCCATCATTTCGATGTCCAGCTTCCTCCCCACCCCAGTACTTTTTGGAGTGGAGCTTATTTCCCTGACCTGCTCAGTCTCATTACACCTAAGGAGAGGAATGGAAATCACCTTGTCATTCTAGCTTTGATTACCATTTTTACAACTGATGCTCTACAATTAGGGCATGTTGTGGTGGGTTGAGACAAACATTTCAGGTTGTCCACTTCCCAACATGGAGGAATCAGCTACCAGCCTATCCCAGGTCTCCATTAGAGATAGCAGTGGCTCATTATACAAGGAATGACAACATTCCTAGAAGTGCCATCCTTTCCTCTGCAACCAAGTTTCTATAATTTTTACCAGGGATGTGCCTGAAATATGCATACTGACTCACACTGCCTCCACTCAACCCCTTAGAGTCTATAACAGCATGAATTCCAATACTAAGCCTAATCCTAACTCTAGCCTCATGAAGTGGAAGCAATCAACAGCTGAACTCCAGCTTCTTAAGTTGGAAATGTGGTATTAGGTAGAATTAGGGATGTTTCTAAGGTTAGGGCCAATGCTGACATCAAGGTTATCTGGACAATAAAGCCCCTGGGTAGTCTTCATGAGACACTATGATGGAAGCTTATTTCAGGGACATTCTTAATCAGGAGTCTAAGAGAAGCCCTGTATGGTTCCACTTAGGACTGAGGGTAGGGTTAGGCAGACATGCAGTTATTTCATAAAGTAGAGGTAGGGGTAAAAGCAACTCTTCACTAACCAAAGTCGATGACACATTTAAGTGATCAAAATAACTGAATGCCAAAAATATAACCTTTTAATAACAGTTTTATTTTTGTATGCTTTTTTTATTTAGTCAAATTAAGCACCTCCCAGAATGCTCCTATTCTGTTCCTTACCTATAGTGCAATAACACATGCATATGTCCCGGCATAAGAAAAGTATATGGAAAAAGTGATAAAGAGCAGTATGAAATGTGTAAACATGAGAATAAATTTAGAACTCCTTGTAACGTCTTGCAATTATTTTAAGCCTTTGCCATCATTTTACCCCAGACAGATTAAAACCACCAAAGTTAAAGAAGCATATTCATATTAAATTAAAATTATAAAGAAAAAAAAGAAAGCAAAAATATTTAAATACTGTGAAATGCTGTGTGAAATGGAAGCAGTAAGCCAATGCACATTTTATATATATATATATATATATATATATATATATATATATATATATATATATATATGTGTGTGTGTGTGTGTGAGTGTGTGTGTGTGTGTGTGTGTGTGTGTGTGTGTGTGTGTGTGTGTGTGTGTGTGTGTGCACGCGCGCATGTGTGTGATGTAAGTGTGTGTATTAAAAATAGGTTAAACACCCAGACACCCATATGTCATCATTGCTAATGTTGACATAAAAAAGAAAATGTTGACTTTTCTTTCCTCATGCTTTGGGACATAACCTTGAAGCATGCAGTAATTAAACAACGTTTTTTGCAGGGGGACAAGTACAACGATCTCACATAGTTTCTGACTATCAGTTTTGTCAACAAAGTTGATTTATTTAATAAATGCTGAAGTCAGTAATCAAGGACATTGGCCTAAAGCATGCTTTCCACCACTGTGAAGGAGATGGCCTATAGTTAACTGTACTGGTTGGGTCTTGGTATGGGTTAGGAAGGACCATTGTAAGGGAAGATTTCACCGACTGAAACATTTCTCCACTTCTCTGCATATTCTTAAAGGCTTTCATTAACGGAAGGATGATCCGATTAGAAAGCAATTTATTTATTTATGTTGGAATACTCACCAGTCCTACAACTTTACTAGTAGGATCTCCAATTAATCTCTGAACCACTTTCTGTTCCTCATCAGTGGGAGCAGGTAGTTGTTCCATTTTCTACTTTGAAAAAGTAGGTACTCCCACTTTCTTTAGAAATTTCTCCATTACTGTAACTTTTTGTCCTTGTCTTTTGTGAATTGCTAGTGACACAGCATTTCGTAGAAATCCAGAAAGCACTGTTAATACCCTTTTGTCTATGCTGTCCAGTCAGATAAATGCATGCCTTTTCTCTTCATTTCATAATCCTTTAAGCCAGTATTTTACCCAGTGTGTCTTCCTGTGACCATACCTAGGCTGCCACATTCTGTAGAAATTAGAATGTAGGTTATTTGCATAACCCATTTAGAATTTTAGGGTCCCATAGGCTTGTATTACCTTTATCACAAATTTTATTCTACTGTAGCTGTCATGCACATTTGTTGACTGGGTAAGGCCACTAGTTAGACAGAAGTACATCATTTCAGGATAACATGGGTTTATTATCATGTTAAGTGGCATGCTCATTGTTATGGAGGATGCAAACAGAGACTGAGAGAATCAAAATAAAGCTGACAGGATGAAGCTCATTAGCAGCTCATATAGTGTTGATTCTCTGCATCTTAGCTACCGGCTGGGCACAATCGCTATCATCACTCCTTTTAAGAATGCTTTTTGCTGTTCTGCAGCTTCCATAAATTCAAATACTTCAAGAACTACAGTTTGACAACCTTGGCAAAAATGCATTTCAATTGCTAATAGGTAATAGGACTCTGAGGACAATGCAAATCAAGATAATCCAGGCAAAAAGTGAAAAATAGTCATGCTCCATTAGTTTAGTAAGATGCCGCTGACACACTATTGCTGTTCTATTTGCATGGGAGTTAAAAGAAAAACACCTAGTTTCCTTACGTGTAGTATGACTCCTATAATGGGGAGTTCAAACGGACAAAGCAGTACAATATGATCACATGACTATGGCAGGCTGCTTGACTGACAGTTTGAGGTAAACATATTAAAATATAATAAGAAGCACTTACGGTGATAGCAGCCAGAGAACTTTAGAAGGTCACTAAATGGTATAATTTACTTGTTGCAATGCATTTTTTAATATGATACCTATAGTGGAAATATCTCTATTTGATATAGGCAGGTTATATAGAATTGTAGTATATAGCATAGGATCTTCACATATTCTACAGTAGCAGAGTCTACTGCTATATCAAGATTATTAAATTGAAGATTACTAATTGAGGAAAACACTATACGCTACACTTTATAGCAACAACAGATAAATCCTGACTTATCTAGCTGCCCTAGAGATATTTGGTGTCAACATTCAGCTTCAGACCAGTTGTTTTACATTAGGAAGGTTTGTGGCCTGCACTGTGGTGGCAGGACAGGTAGCTTACATCCTTCTAAGTTGGGAACTGCTGATTGAGGGCTCAGTGTCTGTTATTCTAAAAGTGTATTAGTTCTGGTTTAAGCACTTGGGCTTCAGGCCAGTTATTTTACATTAAGAAGGTTTGTGGTCTGCACTCTTGTGGGAGGAGAGGCTGGACTCTGTCCTTCTGAGCTGGGAATTTCTGGTTAAAGGCTTATAGTGCCTGTATATTTGAACTGTTTCTTACTGAAATTGGTACACCTTGTTTGCTGTAGCATAGACTAGATCCAGGCCTGTTGAATCTATCATTGTTTGTATGCTTGTTGTTTGTTTGCTTGTTATTTCCCTGAAACGCTAATTCCACCTAAAACACAGCTTTTCAGCGCTTCTGTGGATCCCTAGTGATATCTGCATTGCTTACTGTACTTATTTCCTTGTTTCATTTGAAAGAAAGTTACTGTTTGTCATTTTTGCATTTAAGTTACCTGTAACACATTGCATTTAAGTTACCTGGCACTTGCTCACTAAAGCAATTATATAAGTCAGCACTAAAAATTAAAAGCACTACACCCTCACAAACTCCCCTTGAGTACCTTGTTCCCCATTGGCCCTTTTTTTCAATTATAAAGGAATTCCCAATACTATTCTAGCATGTCTAAAGGTCAGTTGTCAATCTCCTCTCCGGTCCAGCTGGTGAATCTGGGAATCTTGAGGCAATGTTACAACTGCCTCATGTACACAGACAACCTTCTCCTCCTCCCAACAAATTCCAACACATGTGAGAGTTGCAACCATATAGCCAAACTGGAAGCTAAGCTCTCTCAACTCAGTACTGGCTTAACAAATCAGGAAGAGAAGGAAACCACACTCACTACAATTCCAGTCTCACATAGACCTACCACGATAGCAAACCAAACACATAAACACACAAAAACATACTCGGAGGCTCTAAATAAAAATCTGCCTAAGCAGCAGAGACCTCCAAAGCAGACACCCAAGCAACCGCTACCCCAAAACAAAACACATGCAACACATAGCTCACAAAGCCAGTGTGCCAAACAGTCACAGCCCTTAAGGCTAAACAACACACTTGATACACTTGTAATAGGTGACTCTATCGTTAGGCACATTGACGTCCCGCTCACTAGGCTGAACAAGGAGAAGGTCATGGTGAGCTGCCTGTCGGGAGCTAGGATTCGCCACATAACAGAAGCACTCAGGTCACTCCAAGGCAAGTACAAATATGACTCAGTCATTGTCCATGCTGGTGTGAATGACCTGAGACGTTCCTCCCTAGACTACATGAAAAGAGACATAGAGGAGCTCTCTGAGCATGTAGCCCAGGCTGGTATGACCCTGACCTTGAGTAGCATCTTACCTTCACCAAGAATGATGCCACAATATGAAGACAAAATGATCAATTTCAACAATTGGCTTAAGTATTGGTGTCATTCAAAGGGGATCCAATGCCTGTCAGCCTGGGATGACATGCTCGACAAGCCACAATGCTTCGCTAGGGACGGCTTGCATCTGTCACCCCTGGGCTTTCGGATATTGGCAAAGGCTCTTGCTACCCCCATAGTGCCTTTTTTAGGCAAGGCTCAAAAGACAAACCCACCTCCATAGGTATCACAAGGGTTAAGAAACTAAGAGTAATGCTACTCAATGCCAGAAGTCTAAACCTCAAGATGCACACACTCAAAACTCTCCTTAGCATGGAGAACATCGATATCTGTGCAGTAACAGAAACCTGGTTCAAGGCTCCCGAGAGCACCCCAGCACTACCAGGTTATACCTCATACCATGCTTTTCGGCCCCAAAACTTGGACCGAACCACAAAAGGGGGGAGTATCAATATTCGTCAAAGATACCCACACCTCCAGGTTGGTGGCACAGCACGAAGCATCAGAAACTATCCATGTGCAACTAACAGTGGGTAAAACTGCCTTCCAGTTTATAGCCTGCTACAGACCACCCTCCCAAACCCAGGAACCCCACTCGGCCTTCCTGAGAACACTGGAAAATATGAAGGTCTCTCCAAACACCACTATATTGGGCGACTTCAACTACCCAAACATAGACTGGGAGCATTACTCTAGCTCCAACACCCTAGCCCAAAGGTTCCTAGAATTTATAAACTCAAATGCTATGGAACAACTTGTTTCCACTCCCACAAGAGGGGAAAACATACTGGACCTGATCATCACCAACATGGGGACTCTATGCTCCAGACCAGAAGTGTATCCCTCACTGGTAAGATCAGACCATAAACTAATCTCACTGGATATTCACATCCCGACCCCACCCCCTTCCCAGAAAACCACAGTGAAAAACTTCTCTAAAGCAAATTTCACACTCCTCAAAACTGAGGTGGACTCCTTCAAAGCCCCCGGGCCTGTGGAAAATACGGCCCAGACTGCAGAATCCTTTATAAATGCATTCTATGAACACCTTCAGGAATGCATGGATCATGCAATCCCAAATAAAACCAAGACCCAATCCTCCAAAGGCAGACATCCTGTCTGGTGGACCCCAGCCATAAACAAACTATACAATAGAAGGAGGAAGCTACTACATGATAGAGCAAAATCCCAAAAAGGGAAGGCATCTCTGATCAGTATTAGCAAAAAACTACGGGCACTCATAAAATCGTCTAAGGCCAGCTTCGAGAGAAAAATTGCACAGGACACTAAGGATAATCACAAGGCTTTCTTTAGTTATGTTAGGAGCATGGGTGGGAATTCCCAGATATGCTCAGAATTAGTCCAAAATGACAAAAAATACACCGAACCCACAGACATTGCCAACATCCTAGCTGACAGGTTCAGCGCAAACTCCCCCCCCCCCACCAAAAGGGCAAATATCTATCCCAGCAGAGTGCTGCCCCCCTGACATCTCAGATGCTCTGGTAAGAGTCGCCCTCTCCAAAGCAAAAAACACAGCATCAATGGGACCAGACAGTGTCCCGGGCTGTGTCCTACATGAACTCCAAGAAGAGCTAAACCCAAACATAAAACTACTGTTCAATCTCAGCCTTACAGCAACAGTGGTCCCTCTCCACAAAGGTGGTGCCTCAACGGATCCTGGAAACTATCGCCCCATAAGCCTGACTAGCTTGGTCTGCAAAGCTATGGAAAGGATCATCATGGACCTCATAAATAAAGATATTGGGGACCTACAGACACTGGATCCTACCCAGTTCGGCTTTGTTAAGGGCAGATCCTGCCTCTTAAACCTGGTCGATTTCTTTGAAACAGTCACCAAGGCCATTGACGAGGGGAAGGTGGTCCACACAGCCTACCTGGACCTCGCAAAAACCTTTGATACAATACCCCACTCGGGCATTATAGATAAGCTCACCAGCTTAAATATAAACCCCTATATCACTAGATGGGTTGCAAACTGGCTCAAGGACAGAACCCACATGGTTAGAATTGCTGGAGCCATGTCAGACTCCAAACCAGTTACAAGTGGCATCCCACAAGGCTCAGTCATGGGACCTCACTTGTTCGGTATATATTTCCCGGAGGTACAGGCCAACACAGAAGGACTGCGGCTGACCAAGTTCGCAGATGACTGCAAACTGGGCACCATAATCAACTCTCCAGCCGACACAAGCATCCTGCAAAAGGGCCTCATAGAAACAGACAATTGGTGCCAGAGCCATGGCCTCAAGCTAAACGCCAAAAAGTGTATAGTCATCCCCTATGGCAAAAACAAAGTGCCCACAAATTACCACATAGGTGGTAATCCATTAAGTACAGAAGAAGTAATTAGGGACCTGGGGACCCAAGTTGATAGCAATCTCTCATTTGACAATCACGTGGCCAAAGTGGTTAGAAAAATATTTTATATAGCCCACCTAATCATGAAGGGATTCACATCTAGATCAGGGGAGGTCATCGTGCCTCTTTACTCATCCCTTATCAGGCCCATAATTGAGTACAATGCCCCTTTTGGGATGTACCTTACCAGACACCTGCAGCAACTGAAAAGACCCCAAAAGTACCTCACCAAGAGGATCAAAGGGCTCAAACAGATGCCATATGCTGCCCGGTTAAAGAAACCCCAGCTCTACTCAATGGCATACCGCCTGCTTAGTGGCGATCTGTGCCTGACGTATAAAGCCATGTCCAACCCAGAATTAAGGGACATGCTGCACCTCAGAAAATCCAAATCCCATCGAGCTACGCACTCGAGAGACTTGAACCTCAGCACTGAAATAAATAGGACATGCTGGAGGGACAGATTCATAACCCAGAGGCTCCCTTCACTCTGGAATAAAATCCCAGTCCAGGTTAGGCAGAGTCCCTCATTGACTCTCTTCAAGAGGAATCTTGATGAGTGGATGGGAGATCATAGGTTTACCCTGGGTATCACTTCTGTGTCACTGTTAGACAGAGGCACAGTATACTAACCTCGAAAAAGGGCATAGCAAAATTAATTTAAAATGGGTGGCGAAAGCCAAACACACTCTGGCTAGGCTTATAAATGCCCTAGGGCAGATAGCCTAGTATGAACCTATGAACATAGCACCTATCGGCACTTATGATTAGTCTCAAGGTCTTGTATTAAGCTAAAATATGGAAGTTACAGGATAGCAGTTACCCTTAACTCCTGATTGGGTTAGCAATGCTTATGTTAACCACAACTTAAAGCTGCTGTCTGAGTGGCGAATATCCTGGCAGAATTGTGATGTTCCTTGGAATACGAAACAATCAGTGTAAGATAATTAGAATTGTTGGTGTTTTTAGAAGCTTAAATTCTAGTATTATGAATAATATTTGTTTACTAGTTCAACCTTTGTCTTTCAGAGGATAGTGTTAAGTGGTCAGGCACTAGGGAGTTTCTGAAAGAGCAAAATGTCACCTTTTCTTTATTTTTTCTTTCAACGCATATCGCATACTACTCAGCATGTGTTGCCAAACACCCCCCTCATAGCATTCACAGTTACTTCAGTAACATGGTTATTAAATCTAATTATTATCTAAGATGATTAGTGTAGCCTCGTGGAATATAAACGGCTTGCAAGACATTAAAAAGAAAAAGCTAATTTTGCACCTCATGTATCAATCAAACTCAGAAGTAACCTTTTTACAAGAAACTCACATGACTAAGGAACAATGAGACAATGATATAGATAAAAATATTAAGTGGATTCAACAAATAATAGCACCCGGGGACAGTACTGCATCAAGAGGGACAGTTATAATAATTAAAAAGTCATTTAAAGGGAGCATTATCAAACATGACAGTGACACAAAGGGCATCCAGCTTACAAAAACCCCTCACTATTTTGTAATGTCTATGGTCCTTGCAGCTATCAGCTTGACTTTCTAATTGAAATCTATAACTTGTTACTAAAGTACCCAGACCATTTGATTATAATTGGTGGAGACTGGAACATAACAATAAATCCATCTAAAGATAGATCGAATAAAAATAATAATCAATCACCACAAGCCACAACCTTTCTATCAGAATTATTTGAAGACTTTAACCTAGTAGATCCCTTCGAACTAAACAACACAGATAGTTTAAGAACCAAATACACACATTTCTCACCCTCCCATAAGACATGGTCAAGAACTGACATATTCTTAATCTTTCAAAGCACAGCTGTTAACGAAGTTCATTATAACTCAGAACCTAGATCAATATCTGACCACTCAAAAAATTAATATAATAATAACACAAAATAAATCTAGGTTTAGTAGCTATAATACTTCAAACTGGACCCTAAACTCAAACCTGTTGAAAATCAAAGAAATGGAGCAAGAAATTATTGACTCTCTTACTCAATTAAATGAAAACCTTACAAACAATAATACTCCTTTAGATATTCAGTGGGCAGCCTTTAAAGCCATGGCAAGGGGTATCCTAATTCAAAAAGTATCACTCTATAAAAAAACTAAATAGAGAAAAAATAAGTAACATAAAGGGTAAACCAAAACTAATCGAACTAGAACTACAAAAAAATTACTCACTTACCCTTGAGAAACAAATGGCAAGCCTACAAAAACAACTAAATGAGATTCTAATGCAACAATATACATTCATAGAACTAAGAATGCTATACAAATATGCAGAATGGGCACAGACCCCCTCCAAAATGCTAGCAAGACTTATTAATGTCAAAAACCCCACTTGTAAAATACAAGAAATAAAATATAAAGATAAAACCCTTAACTCAGACAGTGAAATAATACAGGCTTTTGAAGAAATATTTCAGAACATCTATGATCCACAAGATCATATTCATGACGGCCTTTTCCAAAATTTTGCAGACAACCTAGAATTCCCTCAGATTAATGATGCTTAATCTACCAACCTAAAAGGTCTATTAACAGTAGAGAAAGTAAAAAAGGCTATTGAAAAGCTAAAATTAGGGAAACTCCTGGTCCTGATGGGTATGTGGCAGAGTTCTATAAACACTTCCAACAACAATTAGCACCAGTACTTTTAAAATTATACAACCATATAATACAATTTGGGATATCAGACCTATATAGTAATAATTCCAAGACCATATTTATCCCAAAACCAAACACTGACTCCAAAAATCAGAACAACTACAGACCCATTGCTCTGATAAATATAGATTTGAAGGAACTTTCAACAATTCTAGCATACAGAACATAGAAAGTCACTCCATTTATAGTTTCACCTGAGAAACTAGGCTTTATGAGTCAGAGACAAGTATGGGATAATACGCTAACCACTGATGCACTAACCCACCTATGCGCTAAGGACAAATCCCCTGAATATGCTTTATCAGTGGATGCAATAAAAGCCATTGACAGAGTCGATCAAAAATTCCTCCTTTTTATACTCTGTCAATTTGGATTCCCACAAGAATACAGAACAATGATCAAAACACTATATAGTAAGGCAACTACAACACTTTATATTAATAAGAAAACATCTAACCAGACAGGGATGCCCACTCTCTCCAAACCTGTTCAATTTCTATATAGAAGTACTACTTCTATTAATTAGTCAAAGAACATACCGTCACCTTGTTTCAGTATCTTCTTCTTCTTCTTCTTTCAGCTTTTCCCGGTTAGGGGTCGCCACAGTGGATCACCTGTCTGCTCATGATTGGCAGTGGAGTTTTACGGTGTCAAGTTGTCAGCCCTGCACCCAACCTTCCACAGAAGGCACACACACACACGCACTCACACCTAGGGCCAATTTAGAGTATCCAATCCACCTACAGCATGTCTTTGGGATATGGGAGGAAACCGGAGCACCCGGAAAAAACCCACGCGACTGCAGGGAGGGCATGCTGACTCCACACAGAAGGCACCCCAGCCGAGGATCGAACCGGAGAACCTCTTGATGTGAGGCTGTTTCAGTATCAAAAACCCAAATAAAATACACAGCCTTTGCAGATTACCTAAATATTTGCTTTCAATACCCTAATACTGATCTTGGTAAAATCTTAGTTTCCATAGACAATTTTTCCCAAGTATCAAACTATGCTATTAATCCTAATAAGTCAATTATGTATCCACTAAACCCCCTGGGCCATAAGGAATTTTATTTTCCAGAGACTAATATAAAAGTGGAATATACTTTGAAATATTTAGGTATAATCTTTAGTCATACACAATCAGATATGCTTAATAACAACATATTTAAAACTTGGACTAATATAGTCTGCAACATTAGCAAATGGGAAAAGCTTAAATTCTCTACTTTAGCAAAGGCCTCAGTTGTCAAAATGAACATACTCCCCAAAATTTTATACCAAATGAATGCCACTTTCACGAAAATTCCAGCTACCTTCTTTAATAAAATAAAAGTTTGATTAGCAAAATTCATATGGTACCCGAAGAGTATAAGAATTAGTTACAACAAACTAATACTCCCAAAAGAAAAAGGAGGTCTAAGCCTTTCAGACTTCCAACTCTACCATGAAATAATTAATGCTAGCGGTATTATTCAAATAGCTAACTACGATCCATTGGGTAATGAGTGGTACACATTACGGATTAAATTATTTCACCAAAATATTATTCCATCTAAAATTAACCCGAAAGCGATTCCCTTTCTAAATCAAGAAACCCTTAAGACATCAAAACTTCACCCAGTTTTAATCAATGTGTGAAATTTTCAAGAAACTACTAATATCATTAAAACTAAAAGATAAGATTACTCTTCTACAACCAATACACAACAATCCTGATATAAAACTAGCAAAGTCTATGTTAAACTTGGATAAATATCCATTAATAAAAAGTCATACAGTATGGGACTTTTACCAGTTACAAAACATATCAATGGAAAACATCAAGAACATTCTTAAAGCAAGTAATAAATATAATGTGATAATAAAACAAATCTTATACTTAGTTAACAAAATAACTAATGATGTTATTGTAAATGGGCAAGATATCAAGGTAGCACAACAAATTCAAAAGTTGTTTTTATACAAAAAGAAAATGCTCTCAAACACATATAAATTAATAACTAAAATTAAATATCAAAATACAATCCTATTTTCAAAGTATTGGGAAGAAAAATCCAGTAACTTGACAGAAAATCAGAAGGAATTAGCCATTGAAAACACCATAAAACTGACGCCATTTAAGAAACATATACACTCTTCAATAATGCATACCATACACATGTCCATCTTAACAAATTTAATCCATCTAGGTCACCCAATTGTCCTAATGCATACCATACACCTGCCCATCTTAACAAATTTAATCCATCTAAGTCACCCTATTGTCCTAATGCATACCATACACCTGTCCATATTAACAAATTTAATCCATCCAAGTCATCTTATTGTCCTAATGCATACCATACACCTGTCCATCTTAACACATTTAATCCATCTAAGTCACCCTATTGTCCTAATGCATACCATACACCTGTCCATCTTAACAAATTTAATCCATCTAAGTCATCTTATTGTCCTAATGCATACCATACACCTGTCCATCTTAACAAATTTAATCCATCTAAGTCATCTTATTGTTTTTTTGTCTTAATAAAGAAGCTGATATTCTACATATCTTCTGGAAATGCAAAAAACTTTATAAACTGTGGTACTCATTGAGATTCCTCTTAGAAAAAATAGGCTACTTAAAATCTACTCTATCATGGGAAACATCTGATACAGCAAACATCTGCTGTCTGTATCACTTCTCTTTTCTATGAGATAGCACCCCAAGCCTATGTGAACTGTCAAAACATCTATTCCCTTTTGGATGAGAGTCAAAGTGCAGAATGTGTGTCCTACCCATTCCCAGTATAGACATTGTGAATGACCCCTAGGCTACCTTGATCTCTTGTCTAATGACTAGATCTGCTTCCAGTTTTGGGGGGCATTTACACATTGAATACCTTTTCTGAGAAGTGTTAATGTATCTTATATTAACAGTGATTCAAAGAAAGATAGTGCAATGCCAGAGTTAACAATTATCAGCTTGATTCACTGCAAGAATACCATTAAGGGGACTTCTGTGATAATCCTATGCAGGTGTTGTGCTATGAATATAATGGCTATCTATGGAGGTGACAATTTAATTTCTTAACTACTGTGAAAGAAAATGAATTACACGGAGTAACATATATTGTGACTGACATGCTACAAAAGGAAAGGGCAGCCATGGTGGTGCAGCGGCTAGCATTGCCGCCTCACAGCAAGAGGTTCTCCAGTTCGATTCTTGGCTGGGGTGCCTTCTGTGCAGAGTCTGCATGTCCTCCCTGTGGTCACGTGGGTTTCCTCCGGGTGCTCCAGTTTCCTCCCACATCCCAAATACATGCAGTAGGTGGATTGGACACTCTAAATTGGCCCTAGGTGTGAGTGTGTGCATGTGTGTGCCTTCTGTGGAAGGTTGGGTGCTGGGCTGGCAACTCGACACCGTAAAACTCCACTGCCAATCATGAGCAGACAGGCGATCCGCTGTGGCGACCCCTAACTGGGAAAAGCCAAAAGAAGAAGAAGATGCTACAAAAGGAAAGATGATAATACAATTCTAACAAGTCTTTGTACTTATACACATATAGCCCTGTCAATTCTTGTTATATGGTAAAGCATAAGCAGTTACTGTTGATCCCAGTTATTCTTATTAAGGGTAATATGTAATTATCAATCATGGGATAGGTAAGACCAATCTATAACCAAATTGGATAGGTTATCCCAAGCACAAAAAGAGAAATTGGCTAGGCCTGAAATGGCCTGCAAGGCCAAATAACCTAGTACTTACCAATGAACCTATGAACCTTTGAGAGTTTCTAACAAGTTCTTACAAAGTCCAGTGCCTGTCTGTGTCACCAGTAATAAGCTACGTCACATATCCTGCTAGTGTCAAGGACAGAAGGTTGCATGAATAAGCCTGGATAACTACAAGTAAGGTACTGTGGCTGGCTTTCCACTATGCAGTCTTCATGTGAGAAGCTTTTCCCGGTGTTGATGCTTTCCCCTCCTCTTATAATGGCACATTGTTGGTGCACAAAGGAGATGCTGCTTCCACATATGCTTCCATCTTGATATTCACTCCATGCACTTCATCTGCTGAAATTCGTGGGAGTTGCTGGGTGAGATACTGAAACGCTGCAACTCTATTTTCTTCTGCAGAAGATTAGATGAAGTAACATCTTCCAAGCCTTTAGCTATCTTGGCAACAAGTATTAAAATATCTCTGGTGATGATGAAAAACTAAATAGCAGTCTAAAAAATCTGTACCCTCTGAATGGCACATTACATGTATGTAATTTGAAGCTTTGTTCATCTAGTCTACTTGCCAGAAGCTGTTGTCTGTATGAAGTATTAAGAAAAACTTAGCAATGGGCAATTGCAACTAGAATGAGCATATGACATGGCATGTTTGGGCAACTAGGGGATAGGGGTTATGGTTACCTGGCATGTGATACTTCAGTGATTCTTTTAAAAAGCTTGCATTTTAAATCTGAATGTACAAACAAGTGCAAAAATACCCTTAGTAGTAATAACTGCTTTGTGTGCTTAACTTGTTATGATAGTTCTAGTTCATATTTATTTCAGTACATGATTTGGCAGTTTCTCTTGTTATGGCTCTACTTCATATTTAGTTCAGCCCATGCTCTGGCAAGCACTGTGAGTACTGTAGTGGAAGAGCCATTTGGAATGCTGAAACCATTTTCTAAGCAGTCTCCACACCAGTGGAAGCAAAGGCATATTGGCTGAGAGCCATGTACAGTAGTTAACCAAAAAGGATGTAAAATACATATTTTACAACCAGAACGAAATGATGTCCCAATAGTCTCCGGAAGAATGAGGTTATCAAGAGCAACATAAGCAAAATGGCAGCTATATCAGACACTAATGAAGTATCCCTTTCTGAAGCAGTAATCAGTATTGAGAAAATTATGCTGGTGTACTATAAATGACCAGGCGGCATTGGAGCTTAAAAAAAATCCATTTTATTTGTAAGAAAGTCAAATCCCTAGAAATGTATGTACAAAATATTCCAATTTAAGTGAAAATATTTATGAGTTAGGAAAAAAACAGGAACAAAATTTATGAAATAATCAGCCAGAAATTCAACAGTTCAAGCTCCAACAAACAGCTAAAGTACATAATCCTCAGAAGTTATCTACTGCTAAACTGCTAAACTCCAAAATTTTGAGCTTAGATCAAGCATAAAAAAATATTTGTATATCGGTGGTTTCAGAGATATGGGATTCAGTGCACGGTCTTAAGGATGCTGCCTATAAAGTACTAGCCCATTTTAAGAAAGTAACAGTTGAAAGTGGTGAGGCAAATTATACAATTAGGCAGATTTCACATGACAGGTCCACATGGTGGGCCCAGTTCAGCAGTATGTTCAATAACAGTGTTTTTTTTTTAAATCTGTTAAACAAAACCAGATTTTGTCAAAATGAGAACTTCAAAAATGAATAGAGTTGAATTTTTTTCTGCTGTTCTAAGGAAAATATACCACTTCTTTTTCTTTTTTTTTTTAATTTCTCCAAATCTTTTCTGTTTCTAACACCATGGCAGGAATGGACCCCATTCCTAAGTCAAACTACGATTAAAGTTCATGAAATTAGTATTGCTTCTCTCTTTGATGTCAACCAAAAGTGCTCTTCGTTGTACCTGCAATGTGCCCAGTAATGACTCCTTCTGTAATTCGTACAGAATTACATGTATTGGTAGTGTATTTAAATAGGACTGTAGACTCGTTTTATAAGGCCTGTTGCTCCTACTATTATTGGAACTATCTGGGTATCTTTCTTCCACATTGCTCTCATTTCTGCCTGAAAATCCCGATATTTTATGAATTTGTGTCTCTCTGTGTTCAGAATATGGTAGTCACTGGGTGTGGCGATTTCAATGATCAGTGTTACTTTTGCCTTCTTTTCCTGGGCCACTATATCTGGTTTTCTAGCATCTGTCTTTTGAACTGTTAGCAATGGGTGATCCCATGTGATGTGGACTTCATCATTTTCTATGATGCTTTGTGGCTCATATTTCCAGTGTTTTTCAGCCACTTCAATACCATAATGTTTGCACAATCCCCAGTGCAACAGTCTCGGCACATTATTATGCCTTTCAGTATACAGTCCTTCTGCCATTAGTATGTCGCAACCAGCAATGAGGTATGCAACTGTTTCCAATTCTGTTTTTCAAAATCTACATTTGTCTGTTTCTCCTACGTGTTCAATGGACTTTGTAAACTGACGTGTATGTAGCCCACTGTCTTGGGCCACCAATATTAACCTTTCATCTCTTGGTTTAAATTCACCTCTCCTTAACCATTCCTGTGTTTGGCCCTGATCAACATGAGGTTCTTCCAGAAGTTCTCTATACTTGCAACTCTATTTATGCTTTTTTCCACATTTATTGCCTTCTTATCTGATCCTCCACCTTATATTCCTTGTTTTGTTTTTTGGCACATTCAGTTGCTGCCTGTTTTTTATCTACTTGTGGTTTGATATCCGTTCCTGCTTGACGCTGATACTGTATGCGTCTGCTAACCTAAGCAGGGAAGTCATCTTAGATTTATTCTCCTCATGTTTCAAAACTTTTACTATGTTTGGATCTTGTGAGTGTATCTTATACATTTTTAAGCACTCTTTTATCCCTGAATGTGGGATACTATCAAATGCTTTTTTGTAGTCAAGCCAGGCCATACTTAAATTCTTCCCCTTTTTACAGTTGTTCACTATGACTTTATTTAACAACAAATGATCCTTTGTTCCGTATGACTTTCTTTTATTGCCCTTTTGTTCTGTTGCCATAATTGAGTTTTTTTCTAAATGACTATAAACTCTGTCAGCATCAAATCCAGTGTATAATTTATATGTCGTCAGAAGGCAAGTTATTGGTCTATAATTTTTATGGCTGCTTGCAGGTTCATTCTTAAGCAGGAGCATTGTTTTTCCTGTTGTTAGCCAGGTTGGTGTCTGGTCGGGGTGTGCATATAAATAATCCTTACTCATGGCTAAATCTTCATGCAAAGATGTTAATACTTTTACTCAGAAGTTAGGTACTGCATCTGGGCCTAGGGTTGTCCAATTACAGACTTTCCTTAACTTTGTTTCAATCTCTCTGGTTGTTACTTCATCCCATTTCATATCCTGTACCTTTAAACTTCTTATTCTTTCTTTTACGTCTTCTATCCAATTAGCATCTTTGTTATGTTTCACAGGATCTTCATAGATACTTCTCCAAAATGTATCTCTTTCATCTTTTGTTGGTGGTCTTTCAATTCCTTTTACCTTATTTCCCAATTCTCTATAGAACTTTTTTGGGTCAGCAATAAATTGCTTATGTTGTACTTTTCCTTTATATTTGTCTATGTATCTTCTAAGTTTTTTCACCTGTGCTGAGATTTTTAGTTTATTATTTGCGATAGTGCATGATAGATCCTAATCTGTTCTAATATTGTGCATTGCTTTTATCACATCTATCTTTCTAAGTATTTTTGTTTATCTGTTCCCTCTTCTATACTCATCTAATAGTGACACTTCTTGTCTTAGTTGCTTTATGGTTTTCTCTATTTGATACTTCCATGATGGTATTCGATTTCTCCCCTTTCTCTGTTTCACTACTCTGTGTTCTTGTGGTAGAACTTTCTCAGTTATTAATTTAGATGCACAGTAATATATCCTGTTTACTTCTATTATATCGCATGAATCTCTATGGACAGTCTTAAGTACGATGTTCATTTGCTTTATCAAACTTCTGACTTTTTGGGTTTTATTGACCTTCTGCAGTCTATTTATTTAATATGCTGATGACTCCTATCTTAACAGCTCAGCCTTTTCCATGCAAGATCTGCAACAAAAAATGCAAAAAGCTTTCCTTGACATTGAAAATTATCTCTACAACCATCAACTCATTTTAAATCCAAACAGAACAAAATTAATGATTTTCACAAATCATAAAAACACAGCTCTCTACCTCTCTATATTCTCTCCTCTAATGGCACCAAGACTGAACCTACAAATGAGATCAAGTTCCAAGGAGTTATTATAGATAATAAACTAAAATTTGACAAACACATCTCTGTCAATCAAGAAAGTTCACACAAAACTTGGAGCTCTATATAGGCCAAACCATACCTCACAAATCAAGCCAGACTAGCCACAGCTAGATCTCATTTACTTTCTACACTACTCTACTGCTCACAAATCTTCACCAATCTACATAAGACTGACATTAATCATCTAGAGTCCTGCTATAATAAAATTGCTAAGTTTGCCACCAATCAACTCCATAAAACTCATCATTGTTCCATTCTTCAACTACTTAACTGGTTGGAATTACCAAACCTATTAAAACTAAACCAACTTACTTTTGCCCACAAAATAATACATTACCTCAGCAATTGCCCTGCACTCTCATCCCTGGTTCAACCAGACTTTAACTGTAGATCTCTTAGATCTTCTGGCAAATTAATGCTTAAAGTTACCCAATCTCATAACTATCATGGTGACTCCCTCTCCTCCCATAAAATAGCTAAGGTCTGGAATGCTCTTCCTCAGCACATCCAAAACAACCTCAACTTATCCTCATTTAAAAAAAGCCTAAGAGTTTATCTCAATAGCAAATGGCTCTGCCCCTGTTATGCTCCTGGCTAGTTGGCTCTTTCCTATTATTTCACATCCTTCTTTCTCTTATACCATTTTTTTCTTTTAAGCAACTAATGCTTTAAACCCCTGCTGTTTTCCTTTTTCCTGATGGACACAGCTCTTTCTCTGCTGGAGCTTGTACATTTCTATTTTGGTGTTAATATGTGTCTTAATGACTATTTCTCCCATATGTAATTTTTTTTATCATCTGTTTTAGTTAATTTTTTTGTAAATGTTAACTGATTGCACTGTTCTGGAGAGTTTCTCCCCGGGTCTCTGCTGAAAATGGGCTTCTTGCCCAGTCGGACACTACCTGGTTAACAAATATAAATAAATAAAAAATAAATATTTCTTTCATTCATCTTAATATATCTATCTATCTCTATTAAGTCAAGCAACTCTTCTCTTAGCTCAGTTTCTTCTAAAGTGAGGGCGCATTTTTTGTTTTCCATTTCCGGCGGGCATTCTATAAAAGTTATATTACATCTTCCTGTGGCACATTCTCTTCAATTTCATCCTGTGCCATCCATTGCTCTGTCATATGAAAACTCACTGGCCTATCACTCCTCAACATTAACTGCTTTAGAGTTTCCACAGTTTCTTGTTCCTTCCCTTGCTGTCCAGCTTCAAGTGAATGTTTATACTGGTTTTCTGTGGAAGGCTCCAGCATATCTTCATATGGCACCTGACCAATTGCTTCCCATTCTACTGATTTCCCCATAATTTGTAGTTTCATTGCTCTGTCCTGTTGCGGTGCTTTCTGAATTCGATTTTATACACTGAATCCTTCACTTTGGAAGTACTTCATGACCTCAGTTTCTATTTCTTTAACGTTTCCATTACTGATCTCCTTTTCTACTTTTCCACTTTGTCTTCTTATTTCTTGTATTGTAAAGTTTTCCATGTCTGGATTCCTTTGCCTGCAGTTCTCTTCAGATATATTTGGTGCTGCTCTTTTTGCATTAATTAGTTTTGCTTTCTCCTTTGCATAGATATTACACCATATTAAATCTCTTTTTCTTTCCCATGTCCATATTTATTCTTCAGATGTCTCCTGATCACCCTGTTTCTCCTTACTCTGGTGACTCATTCCATCATGCTGTGACGTAACCTGTGTTAGACCTTCTACACCAAATCCTTCACTTTGCAGGCACTCCATAACTTCAACTTCTATTATTTTAACTTCTACTTTACTAATCTTCTTTTCTACATTCCCTCTGTGTGATATTATTTTTATTTATTGTGAAATTTTCCATATCTGGATGCCTTTCCCTGAATTTATGTTAGAATATCTTTTGGGCTGCCTTCTTTATGTTGATTAATTTTGCTTTCGCCTTTGCATAAATATTGCACCATATCAAATCTCTTTCTTTTACGTGTCCATATTTCTTTTTTATGCTTTTCAAAAATATCTAGGTTTTGATGTTTACATTTTCACACTTCCTCAGATGCTTCTTTTTCCAGACAGATCAAAGTTTCTTGGTCTATATACTGTTTTTCAAAAATTTGCTATATTAATGAATGCAAATTTTTATTTGAAGCTTCTGACAGTTTTTCTTGTGGAAGTATTTTTCTTTCCTCTAATTCATCTCTTAATTTTTTTGTTTATATTGTGTCTGGAAATTCTGGGCTTTTGCATAATAGTAACAATACATAATTTCTTTCTTATCCTCAATAATCCACTATATCATCTTTATGGCTCTTCTTTGGCCTATCAGTTTTTGTGATTTCTGTGGACTGCTACTACCTTCTACAAAAGGGGGCGGCCATCCTCCCCCTGGGCCTGGCCCCATTGTAGGAATGTTTCCATATGTTGAGGATTCTACGCTGTCATTTTTTCATTTCCTGGGGCCAGTGCGCCTACCAGGATTGGGCACTTTTTTATCCTGGGTCTTGTGAACCCAGCTATCTTTTTTTAGTTTTTGACCTACTTCTGTCCATGATATGTGCTATACAAATACAGTCTATATATCAGTGCTGCCTTGGTGAGATTTTGTGAAAAACAGGGTCCACCTTGTGAAGGTACTTACCAAACCTTGAGGATGAATTCAGTTTCAGAACTACTACTTTCCTTTGCTTGCTGACTTTTCATCTCTCCATTTGGATCCTTTTTCCATTGAAGAAGCACCCATGGGAGAAGAATGTTTGGTCTTATTTTGAATTTCCAGCAATACTGTAGGTTCTTTAGAATGATTCTACATTAATATTTGATGTAATTAATGAAGCAATGAAGGGATTAACAACTCTGGTGTCTTACCCAGCATTTTACGAATGCTATTCTTTATAATATAAAAAGGGATCCCAACAGGACAATTTTAAAAATCAGTAGAAATACTTCAAATGATATTTTGTGCCTGTGCATGAGAGATACTGAAAAGATTCTTGGATATAGGATGTTCTGACAGTACTGTGTGGGAGGTATTCCACCAAACGTGAGGTCTGTCACTTCCAACTGGGTGGGGAATAATATACAAAAAGATGGGGTACAGCTTTCATTGCTGGATGCTGCTCTGATATAAGTATAATTTGTCTGTACTTACCTCAGAAATCACAAATTAGAGATTCTTTTGGTTTTAGGCCCAAGTTTATATGTAGAAAAGGACAGGCAAATAAACAAATTGATATATAAAAGTGACAAATGTGGAACTTTCAAGTGGGGACAATGTATGAATTAGCAATATATTAACAGGGTGTTAATTTTAGACATCCAGAAAAAGGGCAGTTTTTTTCCATTTTAAAATTTTCATTTGTCAAACTTGTCAATTAGTATACCTAGCATGCTGTTGTATGGTGCCTTTTATATAGCACGACTGAATGCTCTCTTCATAGTAGAATATTGGTATATAGCAGAAATGTTTCCAGGGGAAACAGAAAAAAAAAACTTTCTTATACTCTTGATAGTAACTTTGGTGAGTTTCAGTTGGCTATTGTAATAAATATCTACAGTTTTCAATTTATGTTTCAGGTAATACTATGAAGCAATCTCAGAAATATCACAGTATACTTAAATCTGACACAATAAAAGTGTTCCATTTAATCAACTGACCTTATATTTATCAAGCACTGCAATACTGCAATATGCCATATCAACACTTGATATGATACAACATACATATTGCTCATAGGTTCATAGGCTCATAGGAGATTACTAGGCTAACAGCTTAAGGGCCCTTAAAAACCTAGCCAATATAACCACATTTTGCCCAGTATATGGTCCCTGGGGGCAAGAGGATGGCATAGACTTGAGCCTGTGCGTTGAGTATCTAACAGATTGCCTCTATCCATAAGGGACATAGGCACTACTCCAGGTGTGACTTTGCAATTCCCCATCCATTGATCCAAACTGCATTTGAAGAAAGCCAGGAAAAGGCTCTGCTTAATGTGAATAGGAAGCCTGTTTCAAACAAGGGACAATCTCTCAGACACATATCTGTGTCTACAACATGTTTTGTTTGAGTTGTTGACTAAGTTTAGATCCCTAGATCGGGTGACCCTTGTGCTATTTTACTTGCAGATGTGTAGCAGCTCCATGAGGGCTGGATGTGTGAGTGCCTTGAAGGTCAGGCATAGGTCACCCCTTAATAGTCGGGAGGTGACAGAGTAAAGGGATAGGGCTTTTAGTCCATCCGCATAGGTTATGTTGTTTACACCCTGCATTTTCTTTGTGAGGAAATTTTGAGGTCACTTCAGCTGCTGTAAGTGCCTAGTCAAATACATGCCAAATGGTGCACTGTACTTGCTTAATGGTGTAATAAGGGCTGAGTACAGCAGGTCTATAATTTATTTGGATCTGGATGCGATATCTTTACTTATACGTTGTGCCACATAAAAGGATTTCCTCACCACTGTGGACACATGGCTGTCAAAGTTCAGGCTACTATGTATCTGTGTACCTAAATTTCTCACCTCTAAGTCTACTCTAAGGGGTGTGCTATTGATGTTGTAATTTGCAGGGGTATTTGACTTCCCAGAGGGTATGATAATGCATTTTTTGTGCATTTAGTCTTAGGCCATGGTTGTGGCAGCAATCATTTGTCTGATCTATGCTCAAGCTGAAATTAATCGGGATTGACTCAACAAATACAATTAAAGGTATAAACTCTGTGTCACAGTTCAGTTACTATGTGCTTTCATTTCAGCAGTTGCAGTATCAGCTACAGCTGCTGAAATAAATATTGGCACTTTCCTTATGACCCATTACATATTCAGCACTGCTGATCATGCCCCCTGACAATCTGTGCTTGGAGCAGTTGCTTCCTTGAGTCCACCCTAATTATAGGACTGGGTTTGTCTCTTGTCTCATGAGGCACTTCCAGCAGGTGGTCTCTGGAGTGTTTTCCTTTGGACAGTAGGGAGCTGCAGGGCTCAGTCTTAACCCCACTTTAGTCCTTGGTGTATATGTTATTGCTTACAGAGATCAGCAAGGAAAGAGGTATTTGTTATTCATGTTTACCCCTCCTTCACTGAGCAGCGTGTGCCAAATTTTACAGCTCTGGAAGACTGCTTGAATTGTATTTTTCAGTGGATGGCTCGTAGGCAGCTGAAGCTCAGCTTAGCCAAGATTGAGGAGATGCTAGTATATGCCACCATCTCCATCAGCTATCTACCTCTTCTTCCACACCTTTTCTCACTAGATTTCACAGGGGCTTTGACTGGAATTTGGGTCCTATGTTTATGATCAGAGGGTGTTGCTTAATGATAGTCTGATGCTGAAAGACCAGGTTTCAGTTATTGCCAAGACATCATAAGTTTGTCTTCAGAGCACAGCTCAGAAGAGGCACTTCATTCCTTCTTCAGACTTGGCTACAATGGTTTATTCACTATCAACTTGCTTGGACTAATGCAATGCCTTCTACCTCAGGCTTACTGACGGGGGTCAAACTCAACTGCAAGGGGTGCAGATCATGACAAGCAGGTTATTCTCTGAGATATCTTATAGGTGTTACACTCACATAGTGATTGTTATGTCCAGTCTGAACTGGCTACCAGTTACTACAACTTATGACGTTAAAATTCTGACACTTACCTACCATAGTCTTTACAGCCTGAGTCCTGTTTATGTTATGAAGATACTGGTGCTCTATACCCTGAGAAAATGTTTTACATTTTTAAAATTACTTATTTATGTATTTCAGTCTAGAGCAATGCTTATTATTTTGCTATTTGTATTAGTAGTTAGGTTTTTGTTACTTTATCTGTAAAATGTCTAGAGTTTAAGTATTTAAGTACTTTAATACACTAATAAGGTTATAACCCATGCTCTGTGGGAGTAATTACAACTTATGAACTTTGTTGGCATTCTGCTATAACCTTGAGCATTTGGATTCTTGGTGCTGAACCATTAATTGCAACTAAACCTGCTACAGTCACCTGAACAAATATGCCTTAGCTATATTAAGCATGCAGCACCCAGGACAACATTCAATTGAAAACATGTATTCTTCACATATTAAACCTCATCTGCAAAATAAACAGGACATGCTGGACAGATGGATACATGTTGCAGAAACTACTCTTTTTCTGGAATAGGCTTCCTATCCATGTGAAGCAGAGTTCTTCTTTAACCCAATTTGAGTGTAATTTGGACCAGTGGATAGGGAATAGGAAATGTACACCTGATTTGGCACCTGTGTCTCCAGCAGACAGAGGCAGCTTGTTAATACTTGATCACGCATACCTATGATTACATACCCCTTAAAATAACCCTAGGGTATCAAAACTTGTCAGATACATTTGAGAAGCATGACTAGGGTTAAAAAGCCCCATGGGGGTCTTTAATCAGTAATCAAAAAACCAATAAGTTCACCAGCAGGACTAGTAGACACAAAATTTATTTCTAGGTTAAGCGCTTTCATCAAAGTAAAATTGACTTCATCAGAACAATATACAAACAGTCATATGGATTTTAATATGTTACAGTAACACAGGATAGGTTAAAATCCCACCAACCAAACCAAAATCCCTTGAATAAATTAATACCCTAAAAGGCATATACTGTAAAAACTAAACAATCCAATAAAAACATTTCTATGAGAAAGTCACATTTTAAAATTAAATCCTTTCTGCTCTTTCTTTTAAAGCAGGCAAGATAGATATAAAATCATTTAATCCTGGACACAGATTAGCTGCCAAACGAAGCTGCCACATCAGTTCCCTTTTGTTTAAAGTGTTAGAATCAGATCAATATTTCCTATCAGCGTATTGATGGGTTTTTGGAAGAATACTTATTAGAACAAAGGATTAGTCAGGAAGTCCATTCCTTTTTATTAAACAATTTTCCCAAGGTACCTAGCATGTTTGGCATCTCTAAAATCCACAAAGATGTTTTGTCACCCCCATTCAGGCCTATTGTGGCAGCCGTCGGGTCTAAAACACACAATTTGGCAGTGTTTATGGACCAGATGGTCAAGCATGTAGTTGAGGGTATGCCACATCTTGTAAAAGATTCTTGGCATTTTTTGGGACAGATTAAGCAGGATTTATGAAATCCTGATCTGATTTTTTTTGACAATAGATGTGCAAGATTTATTCTCCTGTATTCCTAGGGAGGAAGGTTTAGATTATTTTGAAAAAATGTTGTTTGATCATTCTAGATTATCTTCAGAGCATGTGCAGCTTGTTTGTGAAATTATGGCCTTGATTTTAGATAATAATTATAGTTTTTCGAAGGGCAATATCTCCAACAAATAAAGGGAGTTGCTATGGGGGCAGCCTGTGCCCCCGTATATGCAAATATTGTTTTATTAGGGTGGGAGAAGGAATTTATTTTTGAAAGCAGATTTTACTTGGATATTTTGTTTTACAGCAGGTACCTGGTTGATATTTTTATTTTATGGAAGGGTACCAAAGAAAGTATTGCTGGTTTTATTGAATACTTAAACAGCACCACTCAATATTTGAAATTTACTTATGAACGTAATGAGAAAGAAATCCATTATTTGGATACCACTATCATTAAGGATGCATGTTGTTTCAGATCTAAAGTGTATAGAAAGAAAACTTTTTGTAATTCTCATCTCCATTTTCAAAGTCACCACCCACTACACCAGAAAAAAAGTATTGTTAAGGGACAGGCGATTAGAATTTCTAGAATGACTTCTCATTTTGAGGTCATCATTAAAGAATTCAGTGACCTTAAGAATATGTTTTTGGAGAGAGATTATCCACTGGAATTTGTGGAGGGTATTTTACAAGAGATTTTGAGAGAGTGGGGTTCAAAATATCAACCTTTGTTAGGTAGAGGTCTTCCTAAAACAAAAAATTACGAAAAAAAAGAGTTCTTCCTGCGATTTCTCCCAAGCATGTGTGGTGCAATACAGTTCACATTATAATGACATAAGGAACATCCTCTGCAAGAACTGGAATATTTTTAAGGGTGACCTCAATATTTTACAAGCAGTGGGTGAAAAACCTATTTTCTGTACTAAAGTGGGTCGCAACTTGAAACTTACCTTGGAGGGTAATACGAGCAACAGCAGTGCAAAACCAAATGAATTTACTAAAGCCTGTGGTTGTTGTACACAGTGTAGATTTATATTGTCAGTAGTTAGTTTGAAACTTGACAATATAGACCAGGACACAGTGTTTTTTAAAAAGGTTAATTGTCACACTAGTAAAATAGTATATTTGGCCAAGTGTAATTCCTGCCTGGAGTTTTATGTTGGGAAAACTGAGAGGGCTCTCAGGTCCAGGTTATATGAACATTTATATGATATTAAGAATTCAAAAGAAACTAATGCCTTATTCAGGCATAGTAAAATATGTGTAAATTTTTCTGGAATCAAGTTTGGGATATTGGACATAATAGAAATAAACCCCAGGGGTGGTAATTGGAAAAACACTTCAAACAAAAGGGAATTGATGTGGCAGCTTCGTTTGGCAGCTAATCTGTGTCCAGGATTAAATGATTTTATATCTATCTTGCCTGCTTTAAAGGAAAGAGCAGAAAGGGTTTAATTTTAAAATGTGACTTTCTCATAGAAATGTTTTTATTGGATTGTTTAGTTTTTATGTATGCCTTTTAGGGTATTAATTTATTCAAGGGATTTTGGTTTAGTTTGTGGGATTTTAACCTATCCTGTGTTACTATAACATATTTAAATCCACATGACTGTTTGTATATTGTTCTGATGAAGTCAATTTTACTTTGATGAAAATGCTTAAACTAGAAATAAATTTTGTGTCTACTAGTCCTGCTGGTGAACTTATTGGTTTTTAGTTTCTTATTTTCACCAGTTCGCTACACTTTTTTTGGTTTTAATCAGTAATCACCTATGAATCTATGAACCTATTACTGAGATTTTATAAAGGGACATTGTATGTGCCTGACTTTGCTGTGTGATTTATTAAACTCACTGCTGATATTTTATCCGTGGACCTTTTAAGTACTTCTTAACTCTTTTGATTCGCTAAACTAACTGCTTTAATCTGCAAACTGTTCATCTTCAGCAGTTAAACTTGCTGTTTACTATTGGTGACATTTTGATAAGAAACTTTACAGGTGAACTTTGATTAAAAGGGACTATCTGCTGCATTGTGTCCCAGTTTAAAAATACGAGTCAGGATCAATCTATTAATCACACTGTATGATAAGGAGCTACTTTGACATTTGCAACATCATGCCAGGGTTTAGGACTTAGTAATTTGACAGCATTGTTTCGCTACAGGCATTCTTCTTTTCAAGGCCATCAGGACTCAGTGGATTGACACAGCAGTATTGGTTACAGACCCTGCCTATGCAGTAGCAAGGTAAGACTTTTGAAGGCAGTGAGTGAGGCTAGGACTATTGCATTAGTATAGTCACTGAGTAACATTTCCCGGTCTGTGCTACGCCACTCTTGATTCTTTATGAGTTGGGTGGGGGGGTCATCAGATCTGCCCACTTCCCTCACACTCACCCCTAGGACTTCTTCACCTTTATAGGCATTATTGTATTGTCAGCTCCTGTGGGATGCTTTTAGATTCCTCCCACCAATAACAACAACAGGCACCCTTATAACAAAGTCAGAGCTACAAAATCTGCACTGCCTTAATGATGCTTAAAAGTAACCTATTCCAAAGGGGTAAGCCTCAATCATTATTTACACCTATATTTTGATATCATATTGTATACATTTGTACTGTTTGCTTCACATCTTGGTGATGTACACAGTAAGAAGGGAGGGCATAAAATAGCAAGTGCTAATCTGTGCAGTATTAGAAGCAAATACATCCTCTTTGAAGCATAGCTTTAACAACATTGCCCAGACATACTTGACATCACAGAATCCTGACCTACGCCCTCTGATATCATTCTGCAGACTATTCGAAGACAGTGTAACCTGTTTCAAAGTCAAATGTTAGGAAAAAGAGCAGGTAGGAGGGTGCTGCCACTAGTAAAAAAAAAACAGAAGACCAATATCACACTTATTTAAACTATTGCTAACTTGTTTGACCAAGAAAACATTTGCCAGTATATGAATGTCATCTAGCCCAGTCTTTGAAGCACTAATGTTCATGTTACCTCTAAATTTTCAGACTTCATTGAATAAAGTTACCAGTGTTATTCTAAATGAGCTACAAGATAGAAGCATCCACTATTATTGGTAATTCACCCTATATTGCAAAGAGAAACATACATTCCTCCCATATTTCACACTGTCTGGGCATAGCTTCTAGCAATAACTCACAGAACTTGCCAGGCCAAACCAAACATCTGGGAAACACTCTATCCTTTTCTGGGTCTATATTAAGTATCATTCCAGATGTCAACCATCTTTATTTAGTGGCTACTGCAATGCTACATCCACTTATTCAGTCAAAGAGGAACGCTTGTAAGGTAAAGCTGTGGGCTACAGAGCCTTGTGTCAGACTAAAGTATCAGCTCTGGTAAGAACCAGCAAACACTGGTTATATGTTACATCTTACTGGGATTATAACACAGCACTAGAATATTTCCTTAATATCCTACATCTCTTACAGTTCAGGCATTTCCCTTTCAAAAGGAAGACAGTTGATGACAAACAAACTTGTATTAGCAGTGAGGTTTTTCACACACAAGTTAGAATTAATCCAATAAAAAACAGTTTTGTTTAACATATAAATGGCATAACAAAACTCACAAAGACAGCAAAAGCACAGTTCTATGAATGGGCTGACCACATAACCTAACCAGTCTTACCATTCTAATATTTTACTTTAACAGTTTATCCACCTCCTCCTCCTCTGAGGATTGTCAAATCCATTGGCTTATATTGTTGCTTGCAAGTACTGTTTATATGTAGTCTAATTCCTTTCGCTTTATGAGCTGAGTGTAAGACCTACTAGCTTCAACTCTTGTTTATAGCTATTATGTGAATACTATATAATTCACTGGTGTTTTTGCTAGGTGAAGACTATATAATTTAGTGTTCTTCTTTTTAGGAGAAGGTATGTCAACATTGCTTTCTGCTAAATTGTTTGTTGCTTTTACTATTACGTAAAAAAAATATGTGATTGCAGTCACCTGGACTATGCCTGAAACTTGTCCAGTACCCTGGCAAACAAATTTAAATAAGTAAATAAATAATAAGGAAACGCCATCTATTACTGCTTCAGAAACCAAAAGGGTTCTAGCGACAGAAAAATGACTCCCTATTGAAATGTCAGTTTAACAACTGGCTTAGCTTCTGATGCCAGTTCAAGGGAGCAAGGGGGTACAGTATTTGTTGGCCTGGGAAGACATGGTTGATGGACCACTCTGCTTTGCCAGGAATGGTTTGCACTTAACCCCTCTAGACTTTTGGATATTGGCAAAGACATTTTCCACCCCCATAGTGCGTTTTTTAGGCAATGTCAAACTGATGAACCTACTGACTTAACTGAACCTATGAAGGAATATCTGAAGGTGGTACTACTCAATGCTAAAAGTCTTAACAAGAAATTCCACTCCCTGCAAGCCTTCTTCTCCCTGGGGAATGTAGACATCTGTGTAGCAACAGAGACATGGTTTAAAGTCATGCAGAGTACCCCATCAGTGCAAGGTTATAATGCCTTTCATACCTTTAGACCAGCTATTGCATAGGACGGAACTAAAGGTGGAGGAGTCTCAGTCTATAGTAAAAACAATCTCACATCCAGACTAGTTAATGTGTACGACCCACTGGAACTAATACATGTGCAACTCACCATAAAGAGGGTCTTGTACCATATCCTTGTAACCTCTATACCCCCCCTCCATGTCCCAGGAAACCCATATTCCTTATCTCAATGTACTAGAATCCCTCACCATTTAACTCAATACGATCTTCATACAGGATCTCGAATACCCTTCTATAAACTGAGAATCCTACACCACTTCTAATGCACAAGCCTAGTGATTCCTAAACTTTGTTAATACCAACATCCTGGAACAGTTGGTCCATTCTCCTACCAGGGGTGCAAACATCCTTGACCTTGTACTCACAAACATGGGGGGAAAATGTTCCCCACCCAATGTAATGCCCTTGCTTGTCAGATCTGACATAAAGCAGTATTGCTTGAAATAAAAATTAAATCTGAGCACTCAGCAAAACCAAAAACATTTTGGAACTGTTCAAAGCTAACCTCTCTCCACTAAATGACACCTTGGGAAATTTCCAAGCACCCCCAAACCCAATAAACACCATAGCATATGCTGAGCTTTTTACAAATCTCTGAACAGCTACAGTATATTGATACCTGTATAGAGTGAGCTGTGCCCACTCATACTAAGAATAAGACAAGCTCAAAAGACAAGCCACCCTGGCGGAATTACAATATCAATTGGTTATACGACAAAAGAAAACAATCTTGGCCAGTCGTAGGAGGAACAAAGCCCAACATACTATAAAATCTCTTTCCAACCTAAATAGGCAGCTAAGAAGGTTAATTAATACTTCAAAGGCTAAATCTGAAGAAAAAATAGCTTCTCAGACAAAAGACAACCAAACAGCTTTCTACAGCTATGTTCATAGGTTCATAGGTTCATAGGTTCATACTAGGCTATCTGCCCTAGGGCATTTATAAGCCTAGCCAGAGTGTGTTTGGCTTTCGCCACCCATTTTAAATTAATTTTGCTATGCGTTTTTTGAGGTTAGTATACTGTGCCTCTGTCTAACAGTGACACAGAAGTGATAGCCGGGGTAAACCTACGATCTCCCATCCACTCATCAAGATTCCTCTTGAAGAGAGTCATTGTGGGACTCTGCCTAACCTGGACTGGGATTTTATTCCAGAGTGAAGGGAGCCTCTGGGTTATGAATCTGTCCCTCCAGCATGTCCTATTTATTTCAGTGCTGAGGTTCAAGTCTCTTGAGCGCGTAGCTCGATGGGATTTGGATTTTCTGAGGTGCAGCATGTCCATTAATTTTGGGTTGGACATGGCTTTATACGTCAGGCACAGATCGCCTCTGAGCAGGCGGTATGCCACTGAGTAGAGCTGGAGTTTCTTTAACCGGGCAGCATATGGCATCTGTTTGAGCCCTTTGATCCTCTTGTTGAGGTACTTTTGGGGTCTTTCCAGTTGCTGCAGGTGTCTGGTAAGGTACATCCCAAAAGGGGCATTGTACTCAATTATGGGCCTGATGAGGGATGAGTAAAGAGGTACGATGACCTCCCCTGATCTAGATGTGAATCCCTTCATGATTAGGTGGGCTATATAAAATGTTTTTCTAACCACTTTGGCCACGTGGTTGTCAAATGAGAGATTGCTATCAACTTGGGTCCCCAGGTCCCTAATGACTTCTTCTGTACTTAAAGGATTTCCACCTATGTGGTAATTTGTGGGCACTTTGTTTTTGCCAAAGGGGATGACTATACACTTTTTGGCGTTTAGCTTGAGGCCATGGCTCTGGCACCAGTTGTCTGTTTCTATGAGGCCCTTTTGGAGGATGCTTGTGTCGGCTGGAGAGTTGATTATGGCACCCAGTTTGCAGTCATCTGCGAACTTGGTCAGCCACAGTTCTTCTGTGTTGGCCTGTACCGCCGAGAAATATATACCGAACAAGAGAGGTCCCAGGACTGAGCCTTGTGGGACGCCACTTGTAACTGGTTTGGAGTCTGACATGGCTCCAGCAATTCTAACCATGTGGGTTCTGTCCTTGAGCCAGTTTGCAACCCATCTAGTGACATAGGGGTTTATATTTAAGCTGGTGAGCTTATCTATAATGCCCGAGTGGGGTATTGTATCGAAGGCTTTGCGAGGTCCAGGTAGGCTGTGTGGACCACCTTCCCTCGTCAATGGCCTTGGTGACTGTTTCAAAGAAATCAACCAGGTTTAAGAGGCAGGATCTGCCCTTAACAAAGCCAAACTGGGTAGGATCCAGTGCCTGTAGGTCCCCAATATCTTTATTTATGAGGTCCATGATGATCCTTTCCATAGCTTTGCAGACCAAGCTAGTCAGGCTTATGGGGCGATAGTTTCCAGGATCTGTTGAGGCACCACCTTTGTGGAGAGGGACCACTGTTGCTGTACGCCACTCTTTGGGTACATATCCTGTAGTAAGGCTAAGATTGAACAGTAGTTTTATGTTTAGGTTTAGCTCTTCTTGGAGTTCATGTAGGACGCAGCCTGGGACACCATCTGGTCCCATTGATGCTGTGTTTTTTGCTTTGGAGAGGGCGGCTCTTACCTGAGCATCTGAGATGTCAGGGGCGCAGCACTCTGTTGGGATAGATATTTGCCCTTTTGGTGGGGAGAGGGGGGAGAAGTTTGCACTGAACCTGTCAGCTAGGATGTTGGCAATGTCTGTGGGCTCGGTGTATTTTTTGTCATTTTGGACTAATTCTGAGCATATCTGGGAATTCCCACCCAGGTTCCTAACATAACTAAAGAAAGCCTTGTGATTATCCTTAGTGTCCTGTGCAATTTTTCTCTCGAAGCTGGCCTTAGACGATTTTATGAGTGCCCATAGTTTTTTGCTAATACTGATCAGAGATGCCTTCCCTTTTTGGGATTTTCCTCTATCATGTAGTAGCTTCCTCCTTCTATTGTATAGTTTGTTTATGGCTGGGGTCCACCAGACAGGACGTCTGCCTTTGGAGGATTGGGTCTTGGTTTTATTTGGGATTGCATGATCCATGCATTCCTGAAGGTGTTCATAGAATGCTTTTATAAAGGATTCTGCGGTCTGGGCCGTATTTTCCACAGGCCCGGGGGCTTTGAAGGATTTCGCCTCGGTTTTGAGGCGTGTGAAATTTGCTTTAGAGAAGTTTTTCACTGTGGTTTTCTGGGCAGGGGTGGGGTCGGGATGTGAATATCCAGTGAGATTAGTTTATGGTCTGATCTTACCAGTGAGGGATACACTTCTGGTCTGGAGCATAGTGTCCCCATGTTGGTGATGATCAGGTCCAGTATGTTTTCCCCTCTTGTGGGAGTGGTAACAAGTTGTTCCATAGCATTTGAGTTTATAAATTCTAGGAACCTTTGGGCTAGGGTGTTGGAGCTAGAGTAATGCTCCCAGTCTATGTTTGGGTAGTTGAAGTCGCCCAATATAATGGTGTTTGGAGAGACCTTCATATTTTCCAGTATTCTCAGGAAGGCCAAGTGGGGTTCCTGTGTTTGTGAGGGTGGTCTGTAGCAGGCTATAAACTGGAAGGCAGTTTTACCCACAGTTAGTTGCACATAGATAGTCTCTGGTGCTTCGTGCTGTGCCACCAACCTGGAGGTGTGGGTATCTTTGACGAATATTGATACTCCCCCTCCTTTTGTGGTTCGGTCCAAGTTTTGGGGCCGAAAAGTATGGTATGAGGTATAACCTGGTAGTGCTGGGGTGCTCTCGGGAACCTTGAACCAGGTTTCTGTTACTGCACAGATATCGATGTTCTCCATGCTAAGGAGAGTTTCGAGTGCATGCATCTTGAGGTTTAGACTTCTGGCGTTGAGTAGCATTACTCTTAGTTTCTTATCCCTTGTGATACCTATGGAGGTGGGTTTGTCTTTTGAGCCTTGCCTAACAAAAGGCACTATGGGGGTAGCAAGAGCCTTTGCCAATATCCGAAAGCCCAGGGGTGACAGGTGCAAGCCGTCCCTAGCGAAGCATCGTGGCTTGTTGAGCATGTCATCCCAGGCTGACAGGCATTGGATCCCCTTTGAATGACACCAACACTTAAGCCAATTGTTGAAATTGATCATCTTGTCTTCATATTGTGGCATCATTCTTGGTGAGGGTAAGATGCTACTCAAGGTCAGGGTCATACCGGCCTGGGCTACATGCTCAGAGAGCTCCTCTATGTCTCTTTTCATGTAGTCCAGGGAGGTACGTCTCAGGTCATTCACACCAGCATGGACAATGACTGAGTCATATTTGTACTTGCCTTGGAGTGACCTGAGTGCTTGTGTTATGTGGCGGATCCTAGCGCCCGACAGGCAGCTCACCGTGACCCTCTCCTTGTTCAGCCTGGTGAGCGGGACGTCAGTGTGCCTGACGATAGAGTCACCTATTACAAGTGTATCAGGTGTGTTGTTTAGCCTTAAGGGCTGTGACTATTCGCACACTGGCTTTGTGAGTTATGTGTTGCACGTGTTTTGTTTTGGGGTAGCGGTTGCTTGGGTGTCTGCTTTGGAGGTCTCTGCTGCTTAGGCAGATTTTTATTTAGAGCCTCCGAGTATGTTTTTGTGTGTTTATGTGTTTGGTTTGTTGTCGTGGTAGGTCTATGTGAGACTGGAATTGTAGTGAGTGTGGTTTCCTTCTCCTCCTGACTGGTTACGCCAGTACTGAGTTGAGAGAGCTTAGCCTCCAGTTTGGCTATATGGTTGCATCTCTCACATGTGTTGGAATTTGTTGGGAGGAGGAGAGGGTTGTCTGTGTACATGAGGCAGTTGTAACATTGCCTCAAGATTCCCAGATTCACCTGCTGGGCCGGAGAGGTGATTGACAATTGACCTTTGGACATGCTAGAATAGTATTGGGAATTCCTTTATAATTGAAAAGGAGTCTTCAGAGTCTGTAACCTCAACAGAAATATGCAGCAATGAGCAGAACTTATTGTAAATGGCATCACCCACACTGAACAGGAGGCCATTGCCACATTTTGGTTGACAGGCTTAGCTAAAATTTCTTCCCCCACTCCCCCATGAAAGTCCAAAGGAAATACTGCATACCACAACCCCCCAACCATTAATAGGGTACAGGTCTTAAATGCACTTTCCAAGGCCAAAATCACTGCATGGATGGGCCCCGATAATATCCTGGGATGCTTACTGAATAGCATGAAACATGACCTCTCTGGTCCACTTGAACCATTTTTCGCCTGGAGCCTATAATCAGGTTTTGTGTCCAAGGAGTGGAAAATGGCTACAGTTATTCCTCTGGCACAAAGGAGATCCAACCACCAATCCGGGTAACTGCAGGCCCATAGGTCTGACCAGCCTTATATGTAAGGCCATGGAAAGAATCATCATGGACATTTTAAATGAGGACATGGGTAAGCTGCTAATGCTGGACACATCACAGTTCAGCTTTGTTAAAGGAAGGTCATGCCTATTACTTCTGGTGGACTTCTTTGAGAGGGTCACCAAAGCAATGGATGAGGACAGACTGTGCACACAACTTACTTCAACCTGGCCAAGGCTTTTGCTACAATAGCCCACTCAGGCATTATAAACAAGCTCACTAAAGTAGGTATAAACCCTTTCATCACCCACTGGATAGCCAACTGGCTCACTGATAAGACCCAAGAAGTCAAAATAGGTGAGGCCACCTCCAACAAGAGGCCAGCCACTAGCAGTGTCCCCAAAGCTCAGTACCGGAGAACCAAGCACTGAAGGTTTATGGCTGAATAAGTTTGCAAATGATTGCAAGCTGGGTTTTATCTTCAACTCCCCTCCACACACTAGCATTCTTCAAGAAGGCCTATTTCTGACTAATAAATGTTGCTAAAGCCATGGTCTTAAACTCAAAGCTAAAAAATGCATAATTGTACCCTTTGGGAAGTCAACCATCTCAACTAATTATCATGTTGATAATATGCCTCTAAGAGTTGACACAGTGGTTAAGGATTTGGGTATGCTTGTAGCCAGTAGCCTTACCTTCGAACACCATGTAGCCACAGTGGTGAGGAAATCCTTTTATGTTGCACAACTTATAAGCAAGGGCAAGGCATCTAGGTCTAAATAGGTCATTATTCAACTGTGCACTGCCCTTATCAGATTAGCATAGAGTATGATCGTAGGATCACAGGATCACAGGAAGTTATTAGGCTATTGGTCCTGAGGCCCTTATATGCCTAGCCAAGAATTTAGTCGATGCATAGACAAATCAGCACCCGATGCTCCTGTCCAGCAGGGACATGGATGGAATCCCACTGATGTATTTTCTATTTCCCATCCAGTTATCCAGGTTGTGCTTAAAAAGGGGTAAAAAGATACTTACTTGATGTGGAGAGGGAGTCTGTTACATAGATGGGGGGAGTCTCTGAGACACAAATCTGTCTCGCCAAGTCCTATTGATGTCACAGACCAGGTTGAGGCCATGTGTGCGGATTACTCGAATGGAGCTTGACTTGCAGATATGAAGCAGTTCCATCAAGGCAGGGTCTGAGATCGCCTTGTATGCCACACAGAGGTCACCTCTGAGGAATCTGTATGAAACAGAGTAGAGGGATAGGGCTTTTAGCCTATTTGTGTATGGTAGATTTTTGAGGCCCTGGATTCTCCTGGTGAGGAACCTCTGTGGTCTCTCCAGCTGCTGCATGTGCTTTATGAGGTACATGCTGAATGGGGCATTGTACTCAATAATGGGGCTTATAAAGGAAGAATACAGGGATGTTATGACCTCCTTGTCCCTGGATGTGATACCCTTAATTATGAGGTGGGCCATGTAGAAAGCATTTCGTACAATGGAAGCAACATGGTGGTCAAAAGTCAGGTTGCTATCAATTTGGGTGCCCAAATCCTTCATGACTGACTGCATGCTTAGGCCATTGCTATTAATGTGATAATTTGTAGGGACATCACTCTCCCCAAAGGGGATGATGATGCATTTTTTTTGCATTCAGCTTGAGGCCATGTTTCTGGCACCAGTCATTTTTTTGGGTGAGAGCCTCTTAGAGGATGTCCATGTCACTAGGGGAATTGATAACAGCTCCCAGCTTGCAGTCATCTGCAAACTTGGTCAGCCATAGCCCAACGGTTTTGGCCTGCACCTCAGAAAAGTACATCCCAAATAACAGAGGCCCCAAGACCGAACCATGGGTATGCTACTCGATACAGATCTACTGCTTGAGGTGGCTTCCCCTATTTTACTAGGTGAGTTCTGTCAGTGAGCCAGTTAGCTACCCATATGGTAACATACGGATTGATGCCTAGTTGAGAGAGTTTATCTATTATGCCCAAGTGAGGAACAGTGTCGAAGACTTTGTCCCTTCAGTATGTACTGTTCCAGGCATATGCAACAACTAGAATGACCTCAGAGGTCTCTTACAAAAAGAATAAAAGGAGTAACAAACCTTGCCTTACACAGAGTACCTTAAAGCTCTTTGCCTCTACTCACTCTCCTATAGATTGCTAAGGGGAGATCTATGCCTGACTTACAAGGCACCCACAAACTCCACACTTATGAATTTCCTGCATATTCTTCAAACAGTGCCAGAAATACAAGTTCTAAGGACCGGAATTTTGTCTGTGACTTAAGCAGAACATGCTGAAGAGACAGTATGGGTCCCAGAGACTGGCCCTCCTATGGAACAGACTTCACATCCAAGTAAAGCTGAGTTTGTCTATTGCCCAATGTAACTGCAACCTATACCAGTGGATGTGGAATAGGAAATTTACTCTGGGCATGGTGCCCATGTTTCTTATCAACAGAGGTAGCTTACAAATGCCTGGCCGTCAATGTCCTATTTTGATACAGGTCATTATTATTCTTTCTGGAAAACTTGGCTAGGCTTAGTAAGGACCCCCAGGATATTAGCCTAGTAACAATTTATGAATCTATGAATCTATAAACACTGACACTCGAAATGCTAAGTGCCAACAAGGTGAAACTATAGTACTGAAAACACAGGAGAAGTGCGGATTTTGAAAATCACTCTTCTCCTTTAAACTTCTTTTATAGGGGACCAAGCCTCCCCTGCATCCCCTGAACTTATATATACCAACTCTGAGATTGCCACACCTCAGAAAAAATGGAATATTCCAAGAAATGGCATCTTGGATGTAATATATCTAAGTCCAATCTTTTGGTCATTCAGTCTCCATATTCCAGGACTCGCTGTAGTGGGTCTGGACATTTCAAATGGTTACAGAGAAAAACAGATGGAATGGAAAAGGAATATGTTCCCATAATTACTTTCTCAAAGTTGATGGCTCAGTTACTGATTCCAAACAGATGAAATATTTTCATAATACATCATAACCCACTTCATCAGCAAACCTTCTGGACACATTTAATGAAATTCAGAGAACATCTTTGACTTTCCCATCAGCTTAAATTTTTCAGACATAGTATTGTTCAAAATAGACAGATAGCTATGTGAAATATACAGCTATGGCAGCTCAGGATCAGATGGACTGTACCCTAAATTCTTAATGGCATGCAACACCATGATTTATCATCTATCTTCTCAAAGACATTATCATTTGCTCTCATTTTACTGATATCTACTAATGTAGCCTTTAAGTCATTGAACTATTATCTCAAAATACAACTTTGGTCCCTCTGACCAACTAGCATCCTACAAACCAGTCATCCTCTTCACATCTTTGGCCAAGATTTTGCGGAAAGCTAAAACTGTAACTTTACAGACAAGGAGTCAAGTTGAATCATACGGCATAATTTCAGCCAACAACATGAAAGAGCACGGCACCATCAATGCCCTCCTAGCGATTGTTAATAGTAATAGTTTATACCTTGGCATGGATACAGGACAGCTAAAAGGGGCAGTGTTTGTTGGTCTATCAAAGGTCTTTAGTGAACTGTTGTCTCAGTTACTCTGTACTGCAGTGATTTAAGGACTATCTCCATAACAGACACGTTTGAGAAGTTGCTGAACAAAAGTGAACTCCATTTCATTAATATACGGAGGTCCTCATGACTCAGTGCTCGCACTGCTGCTATTTTTGCTCTGCATTAATGCATGCAGTGTCTCTCTTGGGATTATGAATGTGCTTCTCTATGCCAATAACAGTCATTTGGACTTCAGAAGTTTCTCCAACTCTAATTGCCAAATATCTCAGTAATAATTTATAGTGTTTTCTTTTACACTTGCCATTTGAGTTTGTGAATAGCCGTGGTACACTGCCTGACTTTTTCCCTATTGCTTGATTTTCTTGATTTTTGGCACAGTTTTACCATTCAGGAGGCTAATTTTTATTCCCTGCTGTCTTTCAGTAATAAGTTGATTGAACACTGTAGGTTTCACTCCAGGGATCAGCTACATCTTACAGTAAACCTCATAAAAACAAAAACTATGCTGTTTGCAGCTCAAACATGTCTCAGTTTGCATGATGAGGAATGATACATTTGAGGCTATGTTGTGTAAGTACCTGGGAAACATTCAGAAATATAAGTACCTGAAGTGCCTGGGTATGTGGCTTAATTTGTCTTTCACCTTCACGTCACACATACAAAAAGTCACTGACATGTTGTACTCCTGCTACAGTGTAAGCGGTATGCTGGCAAAGCAAGATAAACATTCTGCTAGGATGGGCTGATTGCTTCACACACTCAAATATGCCCTGCCAGTCATCAGGACTATTACCAAGTATCACCAATGACAACTACAGACCTTGCAGAACAAAATCTGCAGATTTATTAATAGGGCAGACTGGAGACCACATCACTGTGAAGCTATAAATCAGACTGATTGGCTACCCATTTTCTACAATGCTAGCCTACTGTTCTGAATCTTAATCTATAAATGAATCCATTTAAGATACAACAGCACACTGACCATCTGCCTTTAGTGAAAAAGTGTACATGTACATTGAGTATAAGAGATTTCCTGGCTCTCTCCCACAGTTCTACATGGTTCTATCTCACTTAGTACCAATATATTCTTGGACAAAGGTCCATCACTGCGGGACTAACTTCATACCAGTGTCAGACTACATCTAACTCTTACTGCCTTCTCCCTTCAGCTTAAGCTTGCTTATTGACAGCACTGTGTCTGTATACGTTTTTATTGATAGTACTTGTCCATGTACTTATCGACAGCACTGTCTGTGTACTTATCGACAGCACTGTGTCTGTGTACTTATTTATCAACAGTACTGTGTCTTTGTTCTCGTTTACTGATAGTACTGTGTCTGTGTACTTGTTTATTTTCAGTACTGTGTCTGAGTACCTGGTTATCACAACAGTACTGTGTTTGTGTACCTCGTTATCAACAGTACTGTGTCTGTGTACTTGATTATCGACAGTATGTATCTGTATACTTATCAACAGTACCGTGTCTGTGTACTTACTTATCGATAGTACTGTCTGTGTACTTGTTTATTGATAGTACTGTGTCTGTGTACTTGATTATCGACAGTATGTATCTTTATACTTATCAACAGTACCATGTCTGTGTACTTACTTATCGATAGTACTGTCCGTGTACTTGTTTATTGATAGTACTGTGTCTGTGTGCTTGCTTATTGACAATACTGTGTCTGTGTACTTTTTATTGACAGTACTGTATCTGTGTATTTGCTTATCTACAGTACTGTGTCTGTGTTCTTGCTTATAAACAGCACTGTGTCTGTGTACCTGCTTACTGACAGCACTGGATCTGTATACTTTTTTTTGATAGTACTGTTTCTGTGTACTTATCGACAGTACTGTGTCTGTGTCCTTATCAATAGTACTGTGGCTGTGTACTTGATTTTTGGCAGTATTATGTCTGTATATGTTACCTGTCAATCAAGGCTAACACTGTTTTTGTAAAATCAATGTGTCTTGTGTTTCTGTTGTATAAAGGTCATGGCTGGAAAAGGGACTAATTGTTCTTTTTCAGCTGCCTACAAACAAACAAACAAACAAACAAATAATAAAAAGAGCAACCAAAAGAGCAATATATCTTATTGGTGCACACAAGCTGATTTAATTTAGTATTTCCATCTACTTCTTAAATACTTTTAGGAGTAGAAAGTGATGTCAAAGGATATATATCTGGATACAGGTCAGAATAGCAAACATTCATGTGAGCTAACACTTTTCTGAACTGTAAAGAAGATCAAATATTCATGTCAGCAAATGTTCTTCTCTATGGAGCTTTTGTCGGCAGCCTTTTTAATAAGATTGCAGTGCAGTGGGGTAAGGAAATTTGCCTGTGCCCTGCTGTTGTGTGATCTTAGAGTTGGTAATTATAATTATCAAAGGGTATAGGTGGTGCAGGGGGCTTGCTCCCATTTGTTCCCCCCCATTTGATCATTTTTGCATTTGATGTAAAATGATTGTTTTTTTTCTGTGTTCACTCTTATGAGCATTCACAGTTTGATGAGACACTCATAAATAAATGTATATAGATAGATAGATAGACATATAGATAGACAGACAGATATTTAAATCTGGTCGAAGACGGTTTCACGCGTATGTATACAGCATAGCAGCATGACTTGAAAGCACTATTACCCCCATAAAATTAATTTTTACATCACAGCATGTATGCTATGTGCTACCTCAAATGTATTTATTTATTTATCTGTCTATCTATTTTTTTCTCTTTAACTGGGATAATCCAATTGGTCTATTAATCATGTTTTAGTGAAGTCCCAGAGAGAAAAGCTGGCTCATAAAGAAACAATTGGAAGTGTAAATAATATAATGGACAAGTTACATAAACATTGTTATATAAAAGATAAAGATGTAATATACAAAAACAGGAAGAATGAAATAGCTTGAAAGTATGCAGTGCTTGGATATATTGGGAAGCCTTACTCAGACTTTAGCTGGTTCAACATACAGTCTAAAAAGGTATAAAGATATACAATGATATGTATCATTTATATTTATCAGTTATATTTAAAGTTGTCTGATTAGTAAATAGAGAGAAGTTATGAAAACGAGGATGTGGGAGAGAAATTCAAGAGTTGTGAGAGAAGAAGAGGAGAGAAGAGAGGAAGAAGGTAAGTTAAAGAGGGTATGAAGTTCAGTATTGTAATGGTCAGTTTAGGTTCTTCATGAGGTAGTGAACCAACATGCAGCAAAGGTACAGGTCCCTGTTGTAGCAGGATGTTGTTTTAGTCTTTCTTTCTCTGTTTTTCTGTCCCTCTTTTTATATTGCTGCACTCTAATGCAAACAGAGTTAACAATTAGCACTGACAAATGTTTTAGTCTTTATGGTTTTATGCTTTCACAATCTCTAAATGTTAATCCACACCTGTTCTGTCCACTTCAGTGTTGAACAGTGAAATAATTTATTCTGGGTCTGGCAGTAAAAGAGTTGCTGCAGATGGATTTGTACTTGGAGGCCATTCTGGTATCCAGTATAATGCAGTGGAACTGCAGGGACAGAACCTGATAGACAATTTTAAAAAATGAATATTTTGCGTGATATATTGTATTTTACTTTATTACATTTTATAGCCTGAATGTAGTTTGTCATTTTGGATGTGAAAACTCATTTTTTAACTGTTAAAAGTCATGTTTTATAAAATGTACTCCTGTACTGCCAAACAAGTATCCCTTCTTCCCATGAGATTGACTACTAAACTAAATCTCTTTATAGTATAATCTGCCAAATGAGCCATTCATTTCTGCTTTCTAGCTTTGTTGGTCAACTCAGTTATATATGCAGGAAAATGGAGTATCACTTGGGGGTACTCAAAAGTGAATAACTCTGTGTAAGATGCTGTGTACAGTATTTGGATGTAAGATACCTATCATATAATCTAATGGACAAATTGCCGAACGTCATATGGTCGAAACCATATAATTGACAATTCACTCCGTTGAAACAAACTCAAGACAAAGCCAACACCTGCAGACAATACAAAAACTGCTTTTGCAGGGGGGACAAGCCCCCTGCACCCCCACACCCCTGCTAATTATATATACTAACTCCAAGATCACACTACCGTGGGGAAAAGGCAAATTTCCTGGTCCCTACTGTAATGTGATCTTAGTCAGAATGGTTCAATGGACTGAATTGTTGATGATATGGGTTCGATCATATGACATTTTTCAATTTGTCCATTCGATTATTTGATAGACCTCCTTAGATGTTTTGGTAAATCACCCCACTACATAATGTTCCACTTAAAGTGCAAAACAATTTAATTCATGGGTATATAAGCATAAAATATTCTGTGGATATAGAAGAGTTTAAAAAACAATCATGTTAAAAAGCGTTTTGTACAGTGCTTTTCTTTTTTAATACACATCTGTATGTCATCAAGTACCAACTTACAGCTAATCGGATTATCAAAGATATGTTTCTCATTAATGCGCCATCACTATGGGTGTAGCCTGGCTCATACCATGCATACCATGGAGTGCACTTTTTAAAAATATTTTTTTTGTGCAATTCTGTGCCATGTCACATAATTTGAATCAATGGAATATTATCATGAGTTATAGTTATGTATTTTGTTAAACTAGTGTTTTTTTCTGAATGCCTGGATACTGAAATGGGATTTTTCCTTTATCCTTCAATTTCTGGTGTTAGCTAAGGGAGTCTAAACTTATTGGTAGGAGGCTACAGTCTGGAAGCTGTTGTTTAATTCCAGACATCTTGGCTAATCCCCTGGCCATCACCCTTTATTGTCTTCATGCACTAGTCTTACCTGGACCCTATCTACCAATATTATGAGCTTGGTACAAGCTGTTGTTTTGTAATGGCAAATTATGTTTTAGCAGTACATTGTATAGCTGTGAAATATGGGGGTTTATGCTCCAGCTTGGGAGCTGACAATCTACAGGTTTAATTCCTGCTAATGCCATGTGTGGATTTTTCATATGTAACTAGGAAAAGGTAACATACCAATAATCCCTGTGATCATCTATGCAAGTACAAAGAAGAACCATACCAAAGAAACATTATTATTGTTCTATTGTGGGTAAATATGTTGCAAATGAAAATAAACATTTTAACAATACTCTCCATAACTGGTAACTATAGGGAACTAAGTAGAGATCCAACAGTGAAACATTCCAGTCCACAGAGTGCAGGAAGCTTGATACGAGTAACATAAGTGATAAAATATGTACTGTAATAGAAGTTGCAATGACACCACATGTTGTCACAAGCTCTCACAGATAAAAGGGATATCACAGATGCTTTTACTGGTGCCCATTGTTTGAAGTAACTCTTCACAGCAAATTATCTGGCATCAATATTCAGATCTGATGAGAAAGAAATAACATGGCTGTTAGCATTATGCATCTTTCAGAATCTCCTGCTGTATTCGCTGACCCATCTGTGGTATCATAATCTGTGCTTTATTATTATTTCTGAAATGTTTCCTGGCAGCGCTGGCCACATGAAAACATTATACGAGCAGTGTTCTTGTATTCAGACTAAGCAGTTGCTTAGTCAGACAGCTCTTAATTTGTGGCCAAGCATGACCTAAGTTAGACAGCAGAGAATGTGCCGAGTCTCTCATCCTGTGGCTCATGGGACTAAACATTTTTGTTATTCTCAGGATGTTCCGGATGCTTCCTAGTACTTAACTTACATTTGCATTTTAATTATGTGTTTATTTCATTGGCTGTATGTTTTTACACAGGCTATACCTGTGATGGTGGTATTGTCTTGCCTATGAATCCTGTCCATTTAAATGGCTGGGGAATGTTAAAAGGTTTGTAGCCTACTGTAGGTCACATGGTTTCCACATTCACAGACAGTGAAAATTAATTGCTTTTTGAATTATTCACGTAATTTGGAAAATAGTATATAATTTTACCTAACACAGAAAGTCCAGGTCATGATTTCTGTGCTTGCGTGCTTTTCACTCCCAGTGATTCACATTCAGCCAACCCTGTTATAACATTATCTTAATACTAGAGTTTTTACAATTTCTGTCATATGACTGATAGCATACAGTTTATGTATTTATTCTGTAGGTGAAATGTCTTCACATATGCTATACAGGAGTGCAAATTATTTAATGTTTTATAAATGAAAATTACTAATATTCATCATAATGAATGATACTAAATATCTTGCAGCAACGAGCACGCACAGAACTCTAAAACTCTTCATTGCCATATTTTGTATAAGTCCCTAGAGGAATGTAGACTTCTTATGCTACATGTTTTCCTATAAATTACACTGCAAGAGAAATGAGACTCTAATTTCATGTTTTCATTAAGAAGTGGTTCATTTTTGCTCAATAGTTGCCAATGTTTGAGTCTATGTCCTGTCTGACATCTAGTATAAAAAACAATGTTTCCACTTTTGCATGTGTAGAAATGATCTCACTTTAGGTCTTATTGAGGGTTGGTTCATTTCATAGCACTAAACATTATTGTCCACCAAGCTACAACTAACACTCTTTTCCAAAATATGCCTGACAGTTCTTATCTTAAAATTCCAATATGCTATTTCAAATGCCCATGAAATGTACAGTATAAAATAAATTTACAGCATTTTGATACTGTTGATACAGTACTAAACACAAGAGATATGCCATCTTTGTGGCATACAGGGATAAAGCCCTAACTACAGCATAGGGAACCAGGGTTCGATTAGCAGTTCAGGCATCAAATACACTAGCAAATGCAGCATAGGTGTGTCTATTCTTGGGGCAGGCATGCACACAGATGCACCTTGGGGTTGATCTCAGGCCAAAGTCAGGGATACTCAGGGGAGATTTCATCTTCAAAGAGACAGGCATTAGATAGGTAACTGTGGAGGCAGGGCAGTACACCAAAACTCCCACTGCACATTCATCCCGAGACACTATGACTGTGCATAATGGCAGGAAACTTAAGGTGTAATAAAAAATCCTCTTCGTCAACAATGTGACCCTGGCCAAGGGTGTCTCAGTCACCTCATTGGCCCCAAACATGTGTCAGAGAAATATGGAAGAGACTTGTCAGATTCAGTAGACCCAGTTACTGAGGAGAAGACCCTAGAAGTAGCAGATGTTCACACAGAACACAAAATCTACTGGACTTGGACTTTAAGGCTCATTTCCTTAAATAATTACAAAAAACACAAGACCATCAACATCTCATACTTAGTAACACAACAGTCGCTCATGTGGCATGTTATAACACATGTATATCATAATGAAATATTGCTTCTTTCTCCTGTTGATTTTTTAGGATGTCAGACCTTGCTGTCTTGCTGATGCAGTGTTTTGTGTTTGGATCATATGAGTTACATAAGAAGCTTGTAAGGTAGTTAACAAAGAGACGTAAGGCCATGAATTGCTTACAAGCTGTTTCCTGGGTAGTCATTTAAAATCTTTGGACTCGCATTGCTGAGTCTCAAAATGTAGAGACAGAATGATCAAAAATCTGGATTTACACAAGACTGACATTTCTCAGAATATTTCCCTTTCTCCTATGTATGGTGATCTTAGAATTGGTATATATATAATTTCTGGGGGCATTGTCCTCCACATCAGTGGGTGCAGGAGGGCTTGCCTCCCTATAAGAAAAAGAAGTTTAAATGAAAGTCACTCTTTTGTATTTTCAATCATTTTTGGTCTCTCTTGGGACTTGGTAGCATCAGTCTTGAGATTTCATTAGGGAGCTGTTTCATATAGTCCAAGATTTAAAGCTTAAAGCCTCAGTTTATCTACTATATGACTCTGAGCATGTCACTTAACTAGACACTGCTCTGGAAAAACTAGGCTAGCTAGGCCTTTTCCCTTTTTCTATTGACTTTATGCCACCACAGATTTGTTATCTATCTATCTATATAGATAGATATATACACACACTTATGCATACATCATGCACACATACACACATACTCACACACACACACACACACACACACACACACACACACACACACACACACACACACACACACACACACACACACACACATATATATATATATATATATATGCATGTATCACCACTAAAATTGATCTAACTCTTACAAGGTTGGCTCACAAAATACTTACAAAAACATGGAAAACTCAAAACTTTGACAGATGATTGCTGTACTGGTTCAAGATTGCTAATATAGTAGGGAAGATTTTTTTGCCACTAGTGTGACCTCAGAGTTGGTATATATAAGTACTATTTGATGTTTTAGTCTGGATTATTTGCATCTCATCTCAGCATCATGAACTTAATCCCTCTACCTTTAGTCCTTATCTTCTCTAATATCTGCCATGTTCTTAGTGTATGGTACCCACCTTTCACTTGAACCTGACAAAATACCCCTCGCACTTTCATTCCCCTCATCATTCAAGCAATTTACATGGACTGCTGCCAAGTTAACTGAATGAATGGACTGTGATATATTCTCTGACTTTTTTTTACTTCATCTGTTGGATATCCATACAGATATCAGATTTTTAAACTAAAAAGATTATCTATCTTTGAGCCTTCACACATACTATGATCATTTCAGACATTTTGGGACCACACTGTCCCTCTGACATTTTGAAAAAAACAGTCTTACTGTATGTATCCTATTTTACTATATTCTTCATGTACTCATGCTATAAATCTGTTTTCTGATTGTGCAAAAGTTATTTTTACTGAGTATTTCATTCATATATATATATATATATATATATATTATATTATATATGTGTGTGTGTGTTTTATATATATATATATATATATATATATATATATATATATATATATATATATATATGCAATTCCGCGGTGGTGCAGCGGTAGCATTGTTGCCTCACAGCAAGAGGTTCTCCTGTTCGATTCTCAGCTAGTGTGCAGGGAGTGCCTTCTGTGTGGAGTCTGCATGTCCTCCCAGCGGATTGAGTGGCGTTCCGAAAGACATGCGTGAATGGGCGTGCCTTTGTTGAAGGCTGGGTGTCGAGCTGCCAACTCGGCACCATGAAAATCTACTGCCAATCATTAGCGGACCGGAGTTCCACTGTGGCGACCCCTAACTGGGAAAAGCTGAAAGACAACAACATATATATATTTATATATGCCTCCAGGAGTAAATGACAAAATTACTATTTTTTGCGATTAAACTTTACACCAAATAAGCTTCTCATATCAGAATCCCAGCATGGACTTTTGATAAAAATGGTGCTTAGCATTTTAAACTCAATTGTACTTTGATAACCAGGTTGGTCCAGCTGGGCAGAACACCTAAACTTGAGTAACTGAACAGGACCTCAAATAAAAGCCCATAATGCAAAAACTTAACAGAGCAGTTACAGAAACATGAAGTGAGAGGCAGAGGCAGTACATTCATTAAAGCTTATTTCTAATGCACAGGCACCTCTAATAAAACATAAACCAGAACTGCAAAGTAGTAATGACTATAGATTTTTCACTGTCTTCAGATAGGACAGTGAATGTAAGGTCCTCCAATTTAAGTATTTAACACAAATTCACATCACCAAAAAAAAAAAAAAAACAGAATCATGAAATTCTTTCCTGCTAACATGAACTTCAAATAAAAATGTGTCAGAACTGAAGATCATTAGCTTACTAACAATTACTGTCAATGAATTAAAAAAATGCAGTGACTGCAAAGATGACAGTAAATGTGAGCCTTCCTGCTCTCTGTAAGATGAGGAATCTAAATTATTGGTTGTGCTCTTTCTTTCATGTTTTTTGCCTCTGTAGCTTTTGTGTGTGACCTTTTTACTTGTTTTGTTAGTTATTTAGTTCTTTACTATCCTCCAAGCTTCACAAAAATTAAAACTTGAACAATGCTATAACAAAGTTGCTAAATTTTCAGCAAATATCCCTTTCAGAACCCACCACTGTATAGCACTAAAAAGCCAAAATTGGTTAGAATTGCCTCATCAAGTAACATATGCACAGCTTCTTACCACCTATACAATTACCCAGCAACCATCTGCCTGTGCAACAATAGAAACATTCTACACAACTATGTTCCCAATTGGTCACTGTGATTCAGTGACCAAAACGTCTGTCTATCTACAAACCTATCAAATCTGCTGGGCATTGCCTATAATCGTACAAGGTTGGTAAGGCCTGGAACTCCTTACCTGTATCCATCATGTCAATACCCTCCCTCTCATCTTTCAAAACCACTTCCTAGCTAAAATCTAACTCTGTTCTTGCTCAAAACCAGGATAAACTATATCCCTAAATGTGAACAAGTACCTTTGCATTCCTTATACTTTATTACTCTACCTTCTTCACTTAACTTCCTTACTTATATCAAATTTTCTTCCCTGACTTTCTTTCCAAATATACCATAAGCCTGTTTTTCCCACACTTCATATTGCAATTCCTGTTTGTATTAGACTAGCTTACTTTTAATTTCTCTACAAGCTGTTTAAAATTTCTCTAATTATTAAATGATTGTCATATAACTTGTAACGATTCTTAACCAATGTTTTTGTATTATGTCTACTTTGTTATAATTATTTAAACTGCATATGTTTTTGTTTTGTGAAATTATTGTTCTTAAAATATTTTATAATAATTTGGAATTTTTCTCTACAGGCCTCTGCTGAAAGTGGGGTCCTACCCTGTCAGACTTTCCTGGTAATCAAATGCCAGTAACTAAATAAATCAATAAATCAGTAAATAAAAGCTAGAAGCGATCAGATGGCCTGTGGGTAAAATATTGATTACACTTTTTATCTTGCTGTAATGTTCTTTGGGAAGATACTTATAGGACATTACCAGCTTTGTAGTTGAGTTTTCAGTCAAGTGTGGGTCATTTTAATGATGCAAGCAAATGCCGTGCTGAGCTCAGCCTTGAATCTTGCTGCATGTGCTAGGTGGCACTGGCAGCAGGTTAGTCGAGACATGGGGGCTGGGTTAATGTGTCTCCATAATGGAGGAATGGGAAGGGGAAAGATTTGGATACTTTTTAGTTTTGGTTCTGCTGCAGATTTATTGAGCCTGTGTAACATTCCAGTCAGTTTCTGAATTTGGTTTTGTTATCTGAATGTATTGTGTCCTGTCCATGTCTTAAGATAGATGAAAACCATGGTATTCTATGTTGTAAGTGACTTTAGTAGCAACCTCTTTGATTGAAGTAATATTAAATGTTTTTTATTTGAATTAAGAAAGACTTTTATCTTCAGGTGTGGGGGGGGGGGGCTTTAATATTATGATAGTTGCAGATTAGTTTGTTTTCATCTAGTCTGTTTTACAGACTATTAAAATTAGCTCATACCAGATTAATTTTAATGAACCTGAGTGGCAGATGAATGCAGTGTCATCAACATACCAAAGTTGGATTTTCTGCTGTGGGGACTAAATTTTATTTAAACTGTGTTAATGAGCTGGGACTCAAGCATGGACCCCATGTAGGACCCCAGACTAGGTAATCTTGGGCAGGCTTGGAAGTGATGTGGCAGAATGTCACCTGGCAGGCTAAGACCTGTTGGAAAACAACAAAAGAACCACAGGAGAGTTTATCTGTCATCCATGTACTGGCAAGGAACCACAGGAGAGCTGACCTGGTAACCATTCACTGGTAGGGAACCACAGGAGAACTGACCAGATAACCCTTCAGTGGCAGTGAACAGCAAGAGGGCTGTCCTGGTAACCCTTCACTGGCAGGAACCACAAGACAGCTGACCTGGTAACCTTTCACTGGCAGAGAACCACAGGGGAGCTGATCAGGTAACTCTTCAATGGTTCATCTCCCAGGCCCATGCTTACAGTTACAAAGGGTATCAGAATGTGTCATAGATTTAGGATGTATGGCTAGGCTTAAAAAGGTCCTTCTGGTAATTAGCCCAGTAAACACCTATGAACCTATGAAATGAACTGGCAGGGAACCACAGGATAACTGACCTGGTAACCATTCACTGGTAGGAAACCACAGGAGAACTGACCAGATAACCCTTCCCTGGCAGTGAACAACAGGAGAGCTGTCCTGGTAACCCTTCTCTGGAAGAGTACCACAGTAGAGCTGACACAGTAACCCTTCACTATCAGGGAACTACAAGACAGGTGACCTGGTAACCCTTCACTGGCATGGAACCCCAGGAGAGCTGACCTGGTAACCCTTCACTGGCAGGAAACTACATGAGAGCTGATTCACTGGCATAAACCACAGAAGAGCTGAGCATGAAACCACAGGACAGCTGAGCTGGTAACGCTTCACTGGCAAGGAACCACATGAGAGTTAATTCATTGGCAGGGAACCACAGGAGAGCTGACCTGGTAACCTTTCCCTGGCAGGGAACCACAGGAGAGATGATGCACTGACAGGGAACCACAGGAGAACTGATATGGTAACCTTTCATTGGCAGGGAACCACAGTTGAGCAGACTTGGTAACCCTTCACTAGCAGGGCACTACAGCAGAGCTGCCCTGGTAATCCTTCACTTGCAGGGAACCACAGGAGAGCTGACCTGGTAACCCTTCACTAGCAGGTAACCGCCACAGGAGAACTGACCTGGGATCCCTTCACTAGCAGGGAACCACTGAAGAGCTGATCTGGTAACCCTTCACAAGCAGGGAATTACAGGAGAACTGAGCTGGTAACCTGTCAATGGCAGAGAACCACAGGAGAACTGACCTGGTAACCATTCACTAGTAGGGTCGAAGAAGAAGACTGTATGATCAACTACTGTATATCAAAGGCTTTTGTCAGGTCTAGAACCAGACCTGCTTTAGGATTCTCCTTGTTTGTCTGCATGAGTGTGTTGATTGCAATGTGTATTAGTACAGAGTTCACCCCAAGTCTAGATCTAAAACTCTGCTCAGTACATGAGTTCATGGAATGCTTGCATACGTATAAAAAGGAAAGGTGTGTCCCCCTCTCCAGCATTTTGGCAACAAGGTTAAATAATATTATTGGCCCGTAGCTGTTCATGACATTTGGGTTTCATCTCTTGTGGATGGGGTCATCAGTGTTTGATTGCTGGGATCTTCTGCTTACATATACTTCTGTCAATCAGGAGTTTGACAGGCTAAGTGATAAACTGAGCTGTTACCTACATATACTTGGAAGGCACCCCTTCAGCTGATAATACCCTGTTTCCTTCACATTCCATACTAATTGCTTTCTTCTTTTCTAACGTTTTGCTTACATATTTGAGGAAGATTTGAATGAGAGTCTTAGGCAGGAATGTGGGGGGCCTTACTGATCCAGAAAATGAGTTTATGAGCCATTTCAGAGAAATTATTACGTCCAGTGGACATTGTGTGTGTGTGTGTTTGTGTGTGTGTGTGTGTGTGTGTGTGTGTGTGTGTGTGTGTGTGTGTGTGTGTGTGTGTGTGTGTGTGTGTGTGTGTGTGTCTAAGAGAATGGTATAGGGATGGTTTCCCCTCCTTCTGAGAATTAAAGTCTACTGTCTTGAGTGCTGAGTTTCCCTGGGCCACAAGAGTAATTTATCATACCATGCACATCCACCCTTTTGTGAATTTCTAGAGCTGTCACTTAGGGTTTAATGATGCTGTGTTCTCTTAGTCCTATCTTAGTGAGATGTTGATGATTCTCCAGAAACTTTAAGGGCAGCTAGCTACTGTAATTTTAGGAGACTGGTAAAATAGTTTCCCTGCGATGACACAGGTAAAGTTTTTTTTTCCTTCTGCAATTATACTATTGATTTATTTCACTTTATATACAACTTCAATTTATTTATTTGTTAGCTGGGTTAACGCACAAGGCACAAGTGTTTCTTTCCAGGAATGACACAGGAGCACTGTTTGACTAAGTGACTTGTTTGGATTCATACAGTGCACAATCTGAGTCTTGGAAATTAAATTCATATGACTACAGATAAAGTTCATTAACAGCACATATCCTTAAACCTTTTACATCTTCAAAACTAAAGTGATTAGCAAAAGTATATGCAAAATGTGCATTCTACTCTTTATTTTTGTCATTCATAAATTAAGTTTTCTATATCTACATGATTCCTTATTGCAGAAACAGTCAACTATGCACCACAGTTTGCAAGTAAATACATAATAAATAATAGTTTCACAAGCAAGCATATTCTTCTGAACACACAAACACAAAAGTGCTTTATTATATTTCAGAGTAAATATCTCCCTATCACTTGTCAACAGCAATAAACATTTAATGGCATTGTCATTAAAATAAATTTCAGTGTACAAGATATAAAAGTAGCATATATAATAATCCAGTTGTAGTCTTAAATTGTCTGCTTCCTCCCTTGAAACAAACACACTAGTTCTGTTTTCCTGTTCCTTTCTTATGCGCAGTTTTATGGACATACTAGGTGGGCCCAGCAATTCTTATCTACTTACAAATTGTGTTTTTATTCTTCCGTGTTGTGACAGCTGTACACCGATCATTCTGATAGTCTGTTATTCCACACCCGCTCTAGCTGCTCGCACACTTACTGTTCTTTATTGCTTCCATATTTTCTTTCTCTTTACTTACCATCTAAATAGAAACACATGAAGCTCTGTGTGAAACCCTTTGTACAAATTAATTCAATGGTACATATTGTTATTTTAACTTAGATTATTTCAAAAGGCTATTTGGAACTTGTCTCATAGATATGAATTGCTAAGACATATTAAGTGGAGAATAGGCTTTAAAACATGAACAAGAAACTAGCCTTTGGTTCCAATTTAATAGCCGGAGAAGCTTGGAGTGCAAAATGAATAACCAAGCTATAATATTTATTAGAGACGAACATATATTTAGTATTACAGGCTACCTTAGATAAAGGATATTTTTGTTCCCTCTATCAATCTCTAAATAATTTTCGTGAAAAACTTTTTTATATAGAGTCTGATTTTTGTGTGGGACCAAAGTGCTCTGAATTTTAGTAGTTTTTTTTTTGGATGCTGTATTGTACGTTTAGTTGCTCATTATTGGCTGATATCTGCATGGATTTTTAGTCACATATTTTGTGCAATCACAAGACAATTTAATATATGTGTTCAGCATGGTCCTGGAATCATGTTGATGTTACAGCATATTTATAGTGGTATTTTAGGGAAGACATTGAAACACACATATGCATTATTTTTCATCTCGTCAAACAATTATGCCTGTAAGCAATTGCAGCCGTAACCTCCATGAGTGGGTGGTATATAGGTAATGGACAGTGCCTGTCTTGAGCATGGAGTATACAGTTACATTTCTGGAGTTCTAGTATAATACAGTAGGGATAAACTGGCCACTTTGTAGAAGATGAACTTTGCAGAAGCTCTAAACATGCTAAATGTCGACATTGTGCCCACTGAAAAGTTTGAAATTTTTATTTGGCTAGCAATGGGAATTCCTCACTCCAAGAAACTGCAAGAAGGCTTCTGATTCCTCATTGCTTGCATGAGATCACATTGTGACAATGTCGTGTTATACTTTTGCTATTCAAACTCTGGTTTTCACTGTTTATTTTCTATGCCTATTGAGATACCTGTATAATCAGTGCTGATTAAAGATATATGTGACATCAGAACTGTAGTTCACTGATTTGTAAACCAGTATACTTTTCTGCAGTGGCAAGCTACCTCGAAGTCTGATTCTGAGTTTCACTTTGGATATGGAAAAGTTCTTTTGTTTTTTTCACACTGCATGTACTCTGTCCCTTTACTTAAATTTATGACCACCTGCACTTTAATTTTTGTTTGATTTTCTGCTGTCTTCTGAGAGAGACTAGACCAATGCAAGGTTCTAACAATGACCTTGTTAGCGAATGTTAACATGACGCCTGTGACTTTCAGAGACTGATTTTAGAATAATAATATTTTAAGACTTTGTTAAATTTCCTTATATTTATTACATTTTTAAGTTCTGAATGCAGGTATATGAGTTAATGGAAGTTATTTCTTGGGAAGTAGCTGCGCGTTAGATACTATCTTCTGATGTTCAGAAGTGTTAAATGCTCCAAAATGAAAAAAAAAAAAATCAGTTGTTTGGACTTTATTAGCTCTTTCAGTGACAAGAATATTTCAACTAAATCCCACACATAGCAGTACCACAACAGTGTTTCAACTTTGCAATTATTTTGTATAACAATTGTTATTTTAATGGCATCCCTGAGTCTGCTAACCCTCTGGCATTGTCATCCTGTTGACTTACCATTACATCTCAGTACATGCCTTCTTATGTGGGAAATGGGGCGAGATTCCAAAAGAAAAGTGTAAGTGACTTACTCTGGTGTAAGGCCTATCCATGAAGCAAGCTTACACCTGGGGCAAGATTCCAAAAGACCTGTTTTGGGTGTAAGTGACTTACTCCACTGTGAGGCCTGTCTATAAAACAAGTTTAAACTGGGGCCAGATTCAAAAAGAAGTTCCACTCAGTATATGTAACTTACACTACAATAATACAGTGCTCTGTCCAGGCATCTGTCTGCTCAGGAAATATGGCATGACATCCCTTCAGAAATCCTTCAAAGCATGTGTAAATGCTACCTTACTGTTGCTGTTTTGCTATCTTTGCTAAAGCCTTCAGTTTAGTCAGACAGACTTCACAGATCAGGTCTATGCATAGCTGGTTTCAGCTCTAAAGCTACAGACTGATTTTCTAGTGATCTCCCCCATAGATTCTTTTTAATCAGTCATAACCTTAGTCTCACCCTCAGCTCCTATACCTCAAGAGATTTCAGAACAGCCACTCCTTACTCCCATGCTGTTCTCCTTCTTAATTGATGAGGCCATCTCTGATCACTTCAAATTTTAAATAATTCTTTATGCAGATGGTATAGTTGTCTATTGCTCTTTCACACTCCCCTCCAGTCCACCATCAGATAACTAGAAATTAGAAACTTCAAATTCTCTCCAACTAGCTTCTTGACAACAATTTACTTTGTAACACAAAACTGGCAGAAGTTGTGATATCAGAAACAGAATAAAAACTCTTTATTTGTCTCCCAACAATGGAATATCAATGGACTTTCTTTATCCCTCCTACAAACAACTTCCTACTGCAAAATAACTGGGAATTTGTCTTGATCAAACACTCCCCTTTGAATACTATATTGAGCAAACTAAAGCTAAAACAGTTAAGCAACTGTTTGGTGATCAGAAGGGTGGATTCATTTCTCTTGTTCTATCCCCCACCATAGACTCATAGACCCATAGACAGCATCATCTCCTGGTCTTGTTTCAGTTACAGGAGAGGCAAACCTTTTGCTGGAATCCTTCCTAGTTCCTGTTTAAACTTCTAAAATTCAAAGTCTTCCCCTTCCTCTGATCAGATTAATCCAAGACACACATGAACGTAACCATAGATACCACACAGTTAGTGCTGTCAGTCTTAGGTGACCACATAGTAAACTGCATCGTAGTCACGACGCCACCTCACTTCTCAGTCCCACCCTTTGTGGATCATTTTTACACCCTCCCAGGAATATCTCTCACTATGAGCTTCAGTCTAGAACTACACAACTCCACACTGATAGAGTCAGCCAAATGCTGCTATTGTTTCAGTCATAAGGCTGTTACTTAAAATTATCACCCCTATACCTTGCTCTGAACCTCTACTCCCAACTTTCCCCCATTTACTGGTTTACTTACTCATTAACTTAGTTTATAGGTAACATGTTAACTCTCTCTCTCTTTCCTCCACACAAAAAATTACTTGAGTTGCCAGATTTAAATTACACACTTTATATTCCATCTTAACTGAATGTAATCCATTCCTTTCTCTATGACCAAAATGTATGCATGTGTGTGTGTGTGTGTGTGTGTGTGTGTGTGTGTGTGTGTGTGTGTGTGTGTGTGTGTGTGTGTGTGTGTGTGTGTGTAGGCATAGATAAATAAATAAATAATTATATATATATATATATATATATATATATATATATATATATATATATATATATATATATATATTTCTTACTCACAAAACAATGACACACCTAGGACTAGACCTGCTAAAATGTTGTCATAAGATACACTAAAAGAACTACTGGTCTCCTAGATTATCCCTAGATCCCACATTTCCCATAGTTGTTCTCTCAGGGTCTCCCATATTTTAATATTTCATCAACATCTGTGCCCTAATATAACAATGCCTTTTTAACCCACATTTTCCATCTTCTCCTCTCTTCCCATCTTGCCTGCAGCCTCTTCTCCAGCATGTAGACATCTGCTCGGGTTGTTCTCCTCCCTAGTGGATATAGCACAGCCTTTACAACTGCTCCTCTGCTTCCTCTCTCCCCGTTTCCTAAAGAGAACATACGAAGAATAAAGGTTTACTTTTGGATAAACAATGCGGATGCAGGGACTCCCACAATGTTACCCTTGTTCTTTTTTTCAGCTCTTTCCTTAAATAATTGAATTCACTGAAGCATGGAGTAAGGTAAAATAGCTGCACTCTTTACTGATCTCACTGAAACCATTGATTCTGTTTCCCATCATCTACATCTTAACAGGTTAAATAAAATAAGCTTCTTTGAGAGCTCTTTCCAATAATTTTTAAAGTCATCACCTTAGCTGTAAGAGCATGACAGTCAAAAGTGTTGAATCCGTCTCTGCATCTCTATCTCTAGGATTCTGTTCTGGCCATCTTTATTTTTTATATGCATTAATCATGGGACTACCCACATATTAATGTATTATATAATCCAGATGGTCTGATGCTGTTTAGGACACATCAGTGCCACTTGTACATCAGTGCATCACTTTAGCTAACAATTTCATTCGCTGACAATCTGTGGGTAGATACATGCCTTCTGTTTAAGTACATGACAGCAAAAGTTATAGCCAAACCATATAAAACTTTACCACACTGCTAGGCTACAAGACAGTAGCACATGCACCAGTGAAGCCACACAGACTTGAATGTATGTATATATGTATTTGTCATTCATTAAGTGTACTGGTCTTATGACCATTTTCAGTCAAGACAATGGGGATCTGCAAACAATGACCTTCCATTATACTTTAAATATAAATGGTCAGACATTCATTCAGTACTGAATAATTCATGAGAATAAGTTGTTGACTATATGCAGTTCTAGAAAAATCAATTAAAAATACAGATGTTCTTCGTTTGAATCATTGCTATAGTAACCTTAGCTTTATGGGCTGAATCCTGCTAATGATTCAACAGCCATTCAGCTTCCAAACCTTTCAGAGCGCCTTCCACTCATTCAGTCTGTTAGTCAGCTTGAGAAGAATAAAGTTTAGTTTGGGTATGAAGCCATTTAGAGCTTTCCTGCCGTGGAAGCACTCCTCTGCAGGCTTTAGATGATCAATGGTCGGTTATCCTTGTTCCATTGCAGGACAGATAAGTTCTCTTTGGGGAAAACACATCTACTTTATTTTTCAGGACAGAAATTTTTATTTATCTATGAAACTTAAATATTTAAGTTAGGGCTAGGAAAAGGAGTTTTTTTATTGATTGTGATGTGACTTTTTCAATTTTTAAAAGGGAGCATTACTATTTTACTTTTTATGGTAAAACGTTGGTAAAACTTAATTTAAATTACTTTTTCTGTGGAGAAACTAGAGTTATTTTACTTCAGAAGCTGGGGTAAGTATTTAAAGTGTTTTGACTATGTTTTAACTTGTAAAAGTTACTTTTTTGCTACTTAACTATTTTACAGACTATTGCTGCAAGGTTTCCCAAGGAATCGGACAACTATTTGGCTTAACCATGGAACAACCTACTGGGTCCTCTGTTTTACCTTCTTCCAGTCACAAAAAGAAAAAGATTATTTTAAGCAGCTTTTGCCAGCATAGAAGGCTGACAAAATGCCTCAGCCACAGGTGGCTGACAGCTGTGGCCAAATCTGATTTCCTGGGCCACTCATCTTTTGCCTTGGATGCTGCTGGTGTAGTCCCTACTGTCACCATGGACCAGAGGTTAGAAACATCCTCTGCAGCTGTTGGAGTGCCTTTGGTGGGCAAGGGAAAGACACTTTTGTCGGACCTGGGAGAAGGGGCAGGGAATGCCTCTCTGCTTACCCAGAAAACTGTGCCCATCCTTGGGTAGTCTTTTGCTGCCAGAAGTATGTCTGCTTCTTCAGATTTCCCTGTCAAAAGGAAACAAAATCGTAAACATGTCTACCCTATCCCAGTTAGCCTGGAGAGGAGTAATTCATTGGGCTTAGCTCAGGGTTTAGTGCAAGCTCCTTATCCTTCCTGTATGGTTGTTTCTGGTACAATAAATAGGAATTCTTCTTTTTCTGAACAGATTCATGACTTTGAACCTAAAATGTTTGTGAAAGCACAGATTATGTGTCATCTGCACAGAATTCTGATTCAGACTTTGAGAGTGTGGCTTCGGCTAATAATTTTGAAGGATTCTCTTTTTGAAACTGTTTCTAGACTAAATCAGTTGTGTCAGTGGGAAAACAATGATGTTTCTTAGTCCCTCAGAAATTATTATGATTTGTTACAATTGTAATTTCCAGAACCTACTCCTATTTCTCCTGTTCTGTCTGCCTTGGAGGATGTTTTTTGTCACAACTTGCAATTTCCATGGCATTCAGCCTGCTTCCTCTATGAAAGCAGATAAACTTTATTAAGTGATTCAGTCTTTTACATTTGTATGCACTCATCCTAGATTTAACCCATCACCTATTGCTTTAGTGAACTCAGCTGCTGCTAAACATGTAGTCAATATTAATCCCCCTCCTTCTGACAAAGATGGGAATGTCTTTGAAAAACTGGGGGGGAAAGTGCATGCTTCTGTAACACTTATTTTCAGAATTCTCAGCTGTCAAACTCATATATTGAAATTTATGCTTGCCACTTGTAAGAACACGAGAAATATTTTGGCACATGTTTCCTCTTGTAAGGAGAAATATGTGGCTCCTTATTGATATGGCAGCATTCACAATGCTGAGTGCTGACAGTGAAAAAAACTGAAAGAAGAAGAGAGAATCTTGAACAACACTCTTCTCCTTTAAACTTCTTTTTTGCAGGGTGCAACCCCCCTACACTCTCTGATATGGGGGGGCAAACCCCCGTTATGACACAAACATATATATATATATATATATATATACCAACTCTGAGATCATCATACCTTGGAGAAGAAAGAATATTCTGGGAAGTGACCATCTTGAGCTTAGTATATATAAGTCATTTTTTTCAACCATTCAGTCGCCGAGTTTCAGGAGTCACTCTAGTAGGTCTTGACATTTCATATGGCTAACAAAATCTAATTTGTGCAACATGGTGTCTTCTGTGTCCCAAGTGACTACTCGCTGTTTGAAATGTACTTATGATTCTGCTGATGCCAATTCCAAGGCTGCTGCCACTAGAACTGTTATGAGAAGGCAGGGCTGGTCTTAGCAACTGTCAGACCCAATATGGTCCATTTTAGTGGAGCCTGTCAAATGACCCTCCCCCCGATCGTACTCTCCAACCCTTACAGCTTCTTGGACTTAAGACTATTTCAGATTACGCATCAAGAGTATATGCTATCACTGTGTATTAAAATAAAACAATGTTGTTGTTTGTCTTTTCGGCTTTTCCCGGTTAGGGGTCGCCACAGCGGAACTCCGGTCCGCTAATGATTGGCAGTAGATTTTTATGGTGCCAAGTTATCTGCCCGACACCCAACCTTCAGCGAAGGCACACCCATTCACGCATGTCTTTCGAACACTACTCGACTGTGGGGAGGACATGCAGACTCCACACAGAAGGCACTACAGCCAGAAATCGAACAGGAGAACTTCTTGCTGTGAGGCAACAACGCTACCACTGCATAAAACAATATGTTTGTTTATTAGCTTGAATTTTGTCATAAGACACACTAAAACAGAAGTGAACTACTAGACTCATGGATTATCCTTAGATCCAACATTTCCTGTAGTTGTTCTCTCAGGGTCTCCCAAACTTGCTCAGGCACAGTATAAGGGGGCCTGCTTGATGGGCCACTGAGGCCTTGGGTCTACATTATGCCTCTTCAGCTGGGTGCAACCTGGTTTACCAGCAACTTGTCCCTAAATGCCTGTAGTACTACCCAGATCTCCTTAACTGCACCCCCCCTTTCACTTCCCCCATATCTTTTTTTTCTGTCGCTCTCCTTTCCCTTATTCCCCTCGTTTACCTCTCCTTCACATCCCATGCCCAACAGTTAGAAATACTGTAAAAACGTTGTTGTTATGTATATAATTTTTTTCCACAGAAACATTATACTGTATCCTATAACAATGTAGAAGTCTTCTTACTTATTTTATTGATTGAATTCTTACATCATGTCTCCTTATGATTGTGTATATTGATGTTACCACCCAAACTGATGCTTGTTCTTATATTTCCACTGTTAAAATAATATTGATTAAAACGTTTTGTTTCTTTGGTTGTATCTCTGCTGCACTGAGCATGAAAATGGTCAAGGTGGATCAGACCTCTACCTTGCTTAACAAACTTTAAGCAAATGAATAAAATAAATAACAAAAAAATCTCTTTTAAGTTGTACTCCACACATTCTAGCGTCATTGGGAGGTGCAGCAGATACCACCAAGCCAGTCACATGACTAAGAAGCAGGCTCACTTAGAAGCATAAAACCTGGAAAAATCTGCTGTATCATTACTGTCGCTGGCTCTAAGTTTCTATGTCCTTGGATGACAGGAAATACTGGACCAATAAACAAGTGGGCTTTACTTAATAGCTGTGGGTAAACTGAAGACCAAAAAAAAAAAAAAAAAGAGCATGAAGAATTTCTAACTTTCATCATACATTTTCATTTCATGTTACCACTTTCTTCCTTCATAGGTTTCTGGTCATCTCCTACAGTTACCCTGAATGCCCCCAGAATGCTCAACAATAGTAATAGAAATAATAATAGTCTCAGGCCTTTCCTTAGAAATAATACTTCTCATGGGCCTCTCAGCTTAAAACTGTTTCTGAAAGTTTATTTTTATTTATTCAATTATTTGTTAAACTAAGCAAGTGGAATAATACTTGCAAATCATTTCTAGTTATACTTCAGTGCAGAAAGGTAATAGGGATAATTTAGAGTAGTCACTAAGCATCATATTTTGCCAGGTGGGATGTAATCAGAATAACTGAGGGAGAACATGCAAAATCCACAAAGCTTGTTGTTTCTGACTTCCCCTCCAAAACTCCTCTCTAATCCAGTCCAACCATTTTCTAGCTTCTGTCTTAGTGTCTGTTTGTCCCTCTATTTGAAATTTGACTGAAACTGTGATACCACTGCAGTGCATATGTGACTGTGCCAAACAGCTTGTGTTATTGTTTTCCCTCTTTCAGCCAAGTGAATGACTTTTCTGCCACCAGTGTTTCCCTTAACTCAGCATACACACCTCATGTTTAATTTCCCTGATATTATTTTGCTTCTATCTGTGATTACTAAAAGCTTTTCTCTGCCACATTGTTAAATTTGTAACATTCTCTTACAAGTTTTAGTGATTAGATGTTACCTCACATCACAGTATCTGTTATTTTTATTTTTTATGCTTACTAGTGTTTGTTTTCATGATGAGACGGAATATTCCACAGTTATTTCTTGTAACTGCATTCATTAGCAACCAATCATAAACCCCATGTGAGTAAGAGAAGCAAAAATAAGTCTCTCTCTCTGTCTTCAAATTAAGCTTGTTGAAGGTTGAATGTCGAGCTGGCACCTCGGCGTTCGAGGAAATCTACTGCCAATCATTAGTGGACCGGAGTTCCGCTGTGGCGACCCCTAACCGGGAAAAGCCGAAAGACAACAACAACATATCTTCTGAAATAGTAACTAGGGTGGTACACAAATTCTTACTGATAATCTGACCAGGTTTAGTCTGAAAACCCAATTGAGCACTCAGCCACAGCAACTGACTGTTATGTGAGTGTCAACAACTTACACTGCGTCATACTAGAGGTATGAAGCTGTGGTTACTATGGGTACTACTAATACTGGACTATCCACTAGTGCAGTGCATGATGAAAAACTGCTATGGGAGCAGGACTGCCATTAGGAAAATTCCTTGCTCTTTGCTGTAGTGTAACTCAGACAAATCCCTGGGTTAGGTAAAGCATAATGACCTCGTCATAGCTTATTTGCAGGGTCCTTTGATGGAGTGGGGCCCTATTGGGCCAAATAGGTCCAATTGGCCTAAGGCCAGCCTTGTGAGGGGGTTTGCCTGGCTGCATTCTTAAAACCTCCCAGAAAATGTTAAAAACGAGATCTTGAATGCTCCCTTGGGTGGAGAACTAGTGTTTGGAACATCTGCTTCAGAGGTCGTTAAAAAGTGTGATGAGAAAGGTAAACTGATTAAAGGAATCTCTCAGACTTTTCAGCCGTCCTTCTCCAAGTCTGCCAAGGAATTCAGTGCTACCACCCCAACTTTCTTTCAGGAGAAAAATAAGCAGCCCTGCAAGCTGCTGGAAAGTAAATGTTTTAAAATCAATAGTAAGGAAGTTCCAAAAAGAAAGCAGAAAACCCCTCAGAGAAAGGACAATCTAATAAGCTTGAATGACTATATGAAGGATTTCCAAACCCCGTCCCACCCTGGCAGCCCTTTAATCCTGCCAGAAAGTCTGAATCTCCTTTTCTCTTTTTGGCAACATATTGTTTCAGGCAAATGGGTTCAGAGAATAATCCATAGAGGTTACAGATGGCAATGGGAGTCTCTCCCTCCATTTGGTGGGATTCTTTCTCACCCACCAGACATCTCCTGTCATTCAGCACATGCTTGCTCGAGGGTGATAGAAGTTGTCCCTCCTTCTCCTTAGTTAGGGAAAGGGTTTTATTCCAGCATGTTCCTGGTGCCAAAGAAAGAAGACTCTTGGAGACCTCTTCTGGATCTTTCCTTTCTGAATCAGCCTACAATAGGTCCCAAGTTCAAAATGCTGTTTCTTCACAACTTGCTATACGTTATTCCCCATTTCAGTTTACAAGTGACTTTAGATTAAAAATATTCAAATCACCACATTACTATAAATCCAGATTTAAGACTTTTTTTAATGTTTTGTGAGTCTGGATCACATTATCAGCTCTCTGCATTACCCTTTGGTCTATCTACTGTTCCAAAGGTGTTTACAAAGTGTCTGGCTTCTTTGATGGCCTACTGCTGACCGCAAAGTATTCACATTTTTTCACATTTAGATGACTAGTCAGTTTTTACAAAGGCTCTTCCAAAGTGTCAGGAAACTTTCAGCTGGTTATGGGTTCTCCTACACAGGCTGGGATTCCAAGAGAACTTACAGAAGTCTTGTCTGACTTCTTCTCACAGAATTAATTTCCTGGAGTCTCTTGGATACCTCATTTCTAAGAGCTTTTCTTCTGTGGTAAAAAATAGATCTGTCTTTAGATCTTTTCCTAATTTTTTTCCACTCAGAACTTCATCTTGGCAAGGGAAATCCTCAAGAATCTGGGCCTCAAGGCATCCAAGATACCTGTGATACCTCTTGCAAGATTCTACATGAGAAAAATTCAAAGGTGCCTGTGACCTCTTTGGTCCCAGCATCAACATTCTCTGACGTTTACAATTCCAGTTTTAGGATTTGTCAAAAATCCCATTCTTCTTTCCTGTTCCAGCACAGTCAGTCTCAACAGACTCCTCAGACTTTGCTCAGCAAGCAGTGTCCATGGATACAAGGTCTTTGTAACAAAAAATAAAAAAACAAAACACATGAACATAAAATAGATGTCAGCTCTTAATGCTTACAACTCTTTCAACCATTTTTGATTCTCCTGGACATTTTCAAGTATTTACAGACAACACCATAGTGATGGGATAAATAAACAAACAAGGGGGAACCAGATCTTATCCCTCTGTGTAGACTAGTCATGGTAGCCTGGGATATAGATTTTCAGCACAATCTCACTCTACAGGCATCTTACATACTCTCAGAGTAAAACTGTGTAGCAGACAAGCTGTGCAGGATCACCAGGACAGACTCTCATGAATGGAAATTAAATCAGGAGGTCTTCCAGCAATTGATTCAGCTTTGGAGAACACCTGAAATAGATCTATTTGCCTGTGCTCTCAACAATCAGTTGCCAAAATTCTGCTCCAGGAATCCATACAAAAAGGCCTGAAATAAATATGCTTTTTCTTTTCCATGGACAGGAATGTTCCTGTATGTTTTTCCATCCTTTCCACTAATATCCAGGGTGATTCTGAGGATTCAGAAGGACTCTCCAAAAATCATTGTGGTGACTCTCTTCTGGCCCAGGCAATGGCGGTTCTCACTTCTTTTGGAAATGGCCAGGGCAATTACTACAAGCTTCCTCAAAGATTGGATTTACTTACAAAAGACCAAGGGTGTTTGATGCATCCTGACTCCACACAACTACAAATGATAGCTGGAAGATGGATCCTTAATACTTTTTAGGTGCCTTTTCTCTGAGGGCCTGCAGCAGGTGCTAAGAGAGGCAAGAAAGCCTGCAAATCATATATTAGCAAACGGAAAAGGTTTTCTAGCCGGTGCCAAAAACAGTCCAGCACCCACTAAGTGCTAGTATTTCTCTGGTTCTTCAGTACTTTTATGAGTTACTACCCTATGATCTATCTTACTCCTCAGTCAAGGTTCACTTGTCAGCCATTTCATGTCTGCCCATGGATTCCCCTCTTTTAATGCAAAGGGGTGTTGCATAAGCCTCCTAGGAAACCGATGGCTTCTCCTTAGGATCCTTAATTTTTTGCTAGAAAAACTCTTGCTCCATTTGAACCAGCTCATCAGGCTAACTTGAGGTTCTTCACATAGATAGCGGTTTTACTAATTGCTCGAATTGTGGGCCAACCTTGTGTCATTTGCCACACAGATAGGGTTTCTTTAAGAACTAATCCTTCAGTTATGCCTAATGTGGTATCTGGGTTTACCTTAAGCCGAGTTATTGATTCCTCTGTTTACTTTTCAGAACCTAAAAATGAAGGCAAAAGGATACTTCATAACTTGGATGTCCACAGACAACTGAGGTTCTGTCTAGATAGAGCCAGGTTGTCAGTAGCTTTCCAATACAGTTTTGTGGTGGATGCTCTCTGTGTGGGAGCACAAGATGCACTAATAAAAGCAAGGTTCATGCATGAGTACCTCGCTATAGCTAGCTTGTAATACACAGAATGAGCCAATCAATCTCCGGAATTCAGCGAAAAAGAACATTGCTGTTGTGATGTTCATATGTAAGACCATAACATTCATAAGTAAAAAATGTAACTACACTAAGCGTGTTATTGATAAGATCTTACTTGTTTGCTTTTCACATCACCCTTACTGTTGATTTATGCTTTCCCAGACCCAGTTTCTAATGTTCCCACCTTCAGAGGATCCCATACATTGAGATCCATCAGGGGTGTCCCACACCATGAGGGTCTCCCTTACAGAAAATCCCTACCTAGAAGAGGTTCTCATTTGTGCAGTTTCTAAGAGGTAAGAGCCACCACATACTTCTCAATGGGACAGGTTAGATGGACAGCCATTATGTTGTGACTTTGCAGTGAGATTTTGTCTTTTAAAGCCCTACCCCTACTAAGAGACTGGGCTTTTATCACCAGAATAGGCATGCAGTGGTGTTGTGAGAGAAATGACCCCACCTGTGTAGTGACATGCCCCTGAAATGGCCACTAGATTTCTTGTAGTTCAATACTCTCCTACCACTGCCTTTGCCTTTTCTGAGTGCACCCTGTACATCCCCACACCCTCCCCCCACGTAGGGCGAGCAGGTACCATTTCCTCATTCCTCTTCCACTATACCAACTCCAACAGGTGCCTGTGCAGCTAATCAAACTCAGGTATTCTGGGTCATAGTGAGGGCTTCATCTCTTACCAGCAATGCATCAGGCAATATTTTGCTGTTATTAGTGTGTCTCATACTACCACACAGGAGGCAGCCATCACAGAAGTGCAATGGAAACCTACCAGCATCTTTGAAAGCTGTAACACACACTTCATGTTGCCACAATTTTACCACTCAACAACAGCAAAAAAAAAAAACGTTGTGGCAGAGCAGAGTCTTTAACATCTTTTAATGTGATGGTTGATTAGATGTGCACTTCACTTCTGACTGCCATTTGTGTGGTCGTGCAATGTGTGTGTTACATTTTTTGAAGTTGTTAAACTTTGTATGCCTGAACTTTCATTTAACTGGTATTACATAGCAGTAACTAAAACTCTTTATGTAATACAATGAGTTATGCTTGGGTGTCCAGTCATAATGGTTAAGGTCTTTGCCTCCCAGTTGGCATAATGGTTAAGGTCTTTGCCTCCCATGCACATGGTACAAGGTTCAATACTGACCTCTGGGCAATGCCTGTTTGGAGTTTGCATTTTCTCCCTGTGTCTTTGTGGGGTTCCTCCCACCTCTGAAAAACATACTGTTTCCATCTTAAACTCACCAATGAATGGAGCTGTGGACAGCAGCACAGACTCTACATGATGCCCTATAGGGGGAAGAGTTATGTAGACCAGTCACTTTGGGCTTCTACTATGGTGCTCAGTATCCTCAAGATAGTAGAACATGGACTGCAGACTGCATACTGTGGGAGGGCTAGCCACTTGATGGTGTAAGATATGGCTCTAGGGGATTCAGTTATGTTGACTAATGTCGGCAGATGGGCATGGGTATTTGCTGGTGATAAGTAGGTTGAGGACCCGGCCTACTCCAACCTATGTCAGGGACCCATTCTAATGGCGGGAAGGATGTATGTGCCCCCTATTGGCCAGTGTGTGCCTGCCATAAAGCCCAGTAGCCATGGGTCCATAAACTACTGAGCAGCCGGTGTTCAATTTCCTAGCCTGGGTTACCTGGGATAGCTCTGTTGAGCGAAAGCTGGACATAAAACCAATCACCCTGCCAAACATGAACTAAGAATTGCTACACTTAATGTTGGTTCACTGACAGGACACAGCTTGGAAGTGGATGACATGATGGTACAGAGGAGGAAGCAAAGCCACTTGGCTTGGGATCCAGAGTCTACTACTCAGGATGAGGACAGGCTAGAAATGGTGTGTGAATTGTGGGGAGAGAGAGGCATCAAAAGGCAGTGAGGGATATCATCAGAATTAGTGGCAGACTCATGGCAGTCAGACTCCACTGTAATGATAGGGCAGTATTCATAATCTCAGCCTAGGGCCCCACAACATTCAGACAGCAGTTGCAGGACCAGGACCTACTAGATAAAACAGAACAATTTGAATTGGTGTTGATCATGGGTGACTTGAATGCACATATCGGGACAGACAGGACAGGATATAAGGACTGACTGGATCCACACGAGTGGGGCAACAGGAATAAAGAAGAAGAGGGCATTCTAGACTTCTGTCTGACAAATGGCTTGGTAGTAGCCAACGCATGGTTCAGGAAGAGAGACAGTCATAAAATCACATGCAAGAGTGTTCAACATCAGGTAGACTTCCTTTTAGTAAGGAAAGGGCACTGGGGTAGAATCAATGATTGCAAAGCCATCCCCAGTGAAACAGTTGGCCCACAGCCTAAACCACTGGTCGCCACAATCAGCTGCAAGCAGTGGTCAGAGAAGGCTTTAAGGTCAACAAAGACCAGGCTGAAGACCTGGAAGTTAACTGGCGAGAGTGCAACAGTTCAAGGTATTACTCAGGGCTGTAGCATCCCAAGAAGAGGAGGAAATAGAGCTGAAAAAGAATGGCAACACCTCAAAACAGCATGTGAGATGACTACAGAACAGATATGTGGCCGAGCCAGGTACTGAAATGAGGTACATAAGGAACACTGGTGGTAGAATGCAGAATTCCAGAAAGTCATCTAAAGAAAGAAGGAGTGCAGGAAAAAGTGGGAGACAGAAAAAATCGACCAGCCTAGGAAGGAATATTGGTTGGCTAACAAAGAAGCTAAGAATGGAGTTACAATAGCAAAGAACAGAGCATTGGAGGCACTCTACCAGCTTCTGGAAAATGACTCAGTAAGTGGCACAAAGAAACTATATTAGGTTGCAAGGCAAAGACAGAAAGATAAAAAAGATGGTCAGACACCCTTCATAAGAGATGCCAGCAACAACCTGCTCACCAGTCCACAGGACATCAAAGGCAGATAGAAGGAGTATTTCCAGCAGCTTCTGAATGAAGAAAACCTTACAGAAGCTGTAGTACCCCAGACACAGCCTACAGTGAGAAAAGAGGAACCCACCCTAGGAGAAGTAAGAACAGCACTAAGGAAAATGAACTCAGGGAAAGCAGCAGGCTCAGATGAGGTCACAGCAGGTATGATATAGATGCTGGGTGAGATAGGGAAGAAATGGCTCCTGAAGTTATCATAGCAGTGTGCAGAAAAAGGCATATCCCAGAAAAGTGAAGAATAAGCATACTTGTGTCAGTGTACAAGAACAAAGGGAGCATCCACAACTGTGGGCAGTAGAGATGTATAAAACTCCTGTCACATTACATGAAAATTCAGGACAGGGTGACTGATAAATGGATGCAGAGTAGTAGAAAGTAAGATGGGAGATGAGCAGTTTGGATTCAATTCAGGATGCAGCACAACTGACCCAATGTTTGCAGTGAGACAGATAGCTGAGAAGAAGCTAGAGATGAGGAAAGAGTCCAACTAGGCATTCCTAGACTTTGAGAAAGCATATGACAAGGTCCCAAGAAAGTTGATTTGGGCAGTACTGCAGTGCAGTGGTTCGAAGTCCCAGAAACATTGGTAGAATTAGGGTAGGCTATGTACAAGGACCCAATGAGTCAAGCATGAACAGTGTTTGGTCCCACAGGGGGGGTTCCCAGTGGGAGTGGGTGTGCACCAGTGTTTAGCTCTAAGCCCACTATTGTTTATACTGGTGAAGGACTACATTAGCAAACAGGTTGGAGGGGACAGATTGGCAAAGTTGCTGTATGCAGATGATGTGGCATTACAGGCAGACTCTGAGCAAGAACTTCAGAAAGGATAGAGGAATGGAATGCAAAAATAAAGGATGAGATTAAGCACAAGTAAGACAGTGATAACGGCAGCAAATTGGTGAATCAAAAGAAAATGAGAAGTGAGATAGAAGGGAAGATAGTGGAACAGGTAAACAGCTTCAAGTATCTGGGAGGGGTGGTTGAGAAGGGAAGTCTGAACGAGGAGGTCAAAGCCAGAATCAGAGGAGCTGCAGCCAACTGGCATAGAGTCTCAGGTGTAGTGAATGACAGAAGAATGCTATAGAAGCCGAAATGTAAGGTGTACAAAACAGTGGTGCAAACAGTACTACTGTCATCATCATCTTCTTCTTTCGGCTGTTCCCGTTAGGGGTTGCCACAGCTGAAAATCTATTACTTCCTGTCCTCTGCATCTTGTTCTGTCACATCAACCACCTGCATGTCCTCTCTCTCACCACATCCATAAACCTTATCTTAGGCCTTCCTCTTTTCCTGTTACCTGGTAGCTTCATCCTTAGCATCTTTTTCCCAATATACTCAGCATCCCTCCTCAGCACATGTCCAGACCAACATAATCTTGCCTCTCTGGCTTTGTCTCCAAACCTTCCAACCTGGGCTGACCCTCTAATATACATATTCCTAATCCTGTCCACCCTCGTCACACCCAGTGCAAATCTTAACATCTTTAACTCTGCCACATCCAGCTCTGACTCCTGCCTTTTTGTCAATGCCACTGTCTCCAACCCATATACCATAGCTGGTCTCACTACCCTCTTGTAGACATTCCCTACTACTGTATGGTACAGAAACCTGGGCAGTAAAGGTAGAGCAGATAAGGAAGCTAGAGGTGATGGAAATAAAATGCCTGAGAAGGGTGGTAGGATGCACACTGTGGGACAGATGAAGAAATGAGGACATAAGAACAGAAGCCAAAGTACCTCAAATTGTAGAAAAGCTAAAAGAGAACAGATTATGGTGGTTCAGTCACATGTGCAGAAAAGCAGAAGACAATCTGGTGAAGAAGATTTGGGACATACAGGAAGAAGGTAAGAGGAAACAAGGATGTCCAGCAAAGAGGTGGATGGATTGTGTGAGAGAAGATCTGCGACAGTCAGGCATGAGTGTCAAAGAAGGCAAGAGAGTGGCATTGAATCGAGAGAAATGGCGACAGTTAACATGATTCCCCGACCCCATGTAGAAAAATGGAAAAAAGCATGTTGATGATGATGATCCAGTCATAACTTCAGTTTGTAGTTTGTTACATGTTCCTGAAATGGTTTTGAAGAACTTTTTTATATTCCATTTCTTGAATGCACAATAAATTGGCTATAATTAGTAACCTGATTGTAATCCTCTATGTTATAGTTAGGTTTACAAGTATTAAGCTTACTGTAACAAAATTATTTTTCCTTCATTTCAGAACATAATCGGTGTGCTGTTATATATTACATGTTATTTTGCTAGTGCAAATGTCAGACACAAGCATTTTTGATACTTCAGACCCTCATAATCATACCTCTCAATTTCTCGGTATTTACCAGTTTTGAGGGCAAAATAAAGGGATGCTACAAATTCCTGCATGACCCCTTCAATTCCCAATTTTCACGGGCTGTTTTTTCAAAATTTTTTTTTTGCAAAGTTATTACTGACATCATCACATGCAGGGGCGTGCGCAATGATGTCAGCTTCATAATGCAGACTTTCAGCCTGTCAGAATCGGCTGAGGGCTTGAGTGGTGTATACTTACTCTACTGTTTCTGTTTAAATTTTTCCATACATGCCATGCATGCCCGTGGTTGCAACATGAATCTACTGCATTGTGGAAGTTAGCACTGCCGAGACTCCCTCTTTGATGTGTTCCCAGGAAACTGAAGCACAGCCCACTGGAACTCTTAACTTTGCTTTGGAAGGTGATTCAAAGGGGTTTCTGTGGGCTGGAGTCTAGAGTATGTGCTTCTTGTTGTCACATTGGGCATTCGCGTTTGGGATTCTGCTTGTCTTCTGAAGATAATCACTGCATTATTGGGGTTATTAAAATCAAGAGCAGACCTATAGAAAAAGGGATGTTCGCGTGAATCACGTCTGATGTCAGATGTGCTGTTTTATAGTGTTTAGATAATGTCGTCTACAGTGTGTTAACTTCAGGGTGAGATGGTATTTCTGTTGCTGGTCTCTCACGTAACTGGTAGAGGCTTACTGTCATATAACTAAAGCATTTTGGGCTGCTTTGTAGTGGGGATTCATAAGTTGAATTGTATTCTGGCCAAGGTTAGAAAAATAAACTGCTTATAAACTTGTATCAGATCACTGTTTTAAATGCTTAAACGTATTTTATTTTAGATAGGTGAAAATTGTTAGGATTGTTGCAGGCTTCTCGTGTATTTCATGTGGTTTTACTGTCTGGCAGTTTATTGGCCTAGTTGTTATGCTAGCATGGTTGGCTTTTTGCCCAGCATCTCATCTGTCGTGCTTCCTTTTTGGACATTTTTCATTAAACTGTTAAATTTTGTAGTTACTGAAATATTTTGGCATGCCATTCTGAGTGCTTTTTTTTTCTTAAACTGAAAATGTAATAGGTAATGGGAAAAGGTTGATGCTGCATATGTGTATACGTTTCTTAAGACTATTTGTGGTACTCTCTCTTTAAGTACATTACAGCACATACAAATGTGTATTAAGAAATGGTAGAGTACTATAAATGGTGATAATTCAGCATCACACATTTAAGTGTCTGATAGTTGATGCGGTGGGTTAAGACTGTATGCTGTAGCCTGCAGTCTTGTGGTGTGGCATTTGATTCCTTCACCCCTGATTTGCCTACTGTGTGACCTTGAGCAAATCAGTCAGATATTGTTACTGTCTGTCTTAAAAAGGGTCTGTGTATCTAGTGGGCCTACCTGGTTGGGGATCTATGCAGTTATGCAGGTTTGATTTAATGGATGTTAGTGTTACTTTCAGGGGGGCCATTTGTTCCAAAGGTGAGTTGCCATGGGGGTAGCAATTTGGAGTCCCCATCACATTTTTTAGTCTCTAGTTCTGGTATTAATAGAGCTGTCTGATTTGTGAATATACGTGGCAAACTAAGATGATGGGGTATCTAATGGCATGAAACACCTAGAAAATATAGCCCCACAAGAGCAAATGGAGGGTCTTTCTTGGTTATTGAGAGATTTTAGGCCAATAACTTTTCTTGGTTAGGAACCTTTCTGGCCTTTCCAGTTTGATAATGTATTTAGAAAAATTGTGTGGAATGGGGCATTATCTGTAAGTTTGGTTAACCAAAGGTCCAGATTCCCAGTCTGGAAACTGGAGAGGCCCTAGTACTAAGCCAGGTGCACACCACTACTTATTGTTTGTTTCTTAGTTTTCTAATCTACCTGAAAAGACACTTATTGTCAGTGGCTTTCAAAGCTAATTTAAGTTTATAATTTGCTTTACTTGCCTTGTTAATAATAGTTTTTAGCTCCTTAATAATATTTAGATATCGTTGAGGTAATCTTTTAATATGATAAATTTTAGGTTTATGGTATGACTTTTAATTTAGTTGGTGACTTCTCATTACATTTGGCTGTAGTAGATGTGGACATGTCTAGGCACTTACGGGAGATGATTTGTATAAGTAGATGTCATTGTCTGGTCTGGTGATGATGCAAGTGAATTTGGATAATTCATCATAGCATTTAAGACATTGTCCTTCTGGAGTTCTTGAAGTAATTATTGGCTACAGAGGTTTTAGAGATTTTGAAAGTGATAGTGTACATGTTAATGGTCACATTTCTCCAGGGAGAAGCTAGAGGGGGTGGTCCATGAAGTGGCTGTCTTAGTTAACTAGAGCTAGGTGAAGATGTCATGTTCTGTAGCTGGTTTTAACTGTCTTTTTCCCCCAAGGATTTTAGTTATGAAGTCTTGCTATCCCTGTACATACTTGAGTTTGGAGGTATAGGCTCTCCCAGTTTATTAAGAGGTAGTTGAAGAAGTCTTCTATTATGAAGTATTTCAGTATCCTTTACCAAAAATAACATTGAGTCTTGTGTTATCAGGTAGCATGGGAAGTGTGTACTGGGCTATAAATTGACTTTGTTCTGGAAAAATTAGAGTTAAAGACTTAAACATTGCATGTGATATAAATAGGACCTGCTGGACAGATAGATATGTATCCCAGAGACTACCCCATCTATGGAACAGGCTCCCCATCCATGTAAAGCAGAGTTCCTCCCTGACCCAATTCAAGTGCAACCTGGACAATTGGATGGGAAACTGGAAATTCATCCCTGGTTTGGTACGTGTCTCTAATGGACACAGGCAACCTGTAAATGGTTCATCTCCCAGGTCCAAGTATTTTCTTTTATCGGAGGCATGTGCTTTTAAATTAGTGTAAAGGTTTGAAGATGTGACATGCATTCCTCTCTACCTTTTAGAGCAGAAGATCTGGACAAAACCTAAAATAATGATGAACAAAGGACCAAAATAAGGACAGATTTTAAGGACTGCTCTTATAAACTTAAAAAGTTGCTAAAATAACAGGATTTGTGTCCCCACTCCTCACCCCTTACATTTTTGGCTTTATCACTAACTGCTGAGTGCTGACTATTGTGCTAAAAGATTGAGAAATATGTTGTCTGTACTCGTTTTTCTTCTTGAAAGCAATTCACCAGCTGATGCACAGTGTAGTACTTGTTAGAAAGAATTAGTTTGATTGTTTTATATGTGTAGTAGTAGGCTAGTTAGTACAAGTTAATTATATTTTTATATGAGAATTGTATTTTAGTTTTATACAAGTTCAAAGTTTTATACAAGTTCAGATATTAATAATATAAATAAAACAGTTTTGTTCTGGTTTATATTTTGTGTTATTTAATGAAGAAGGCTGAGGAGTGCAACTGCAGTTAATTTTATTTTTATAAAAGAAAATTGTATTTTAGTTTTGCACAAGTTCAAATATTAATATAAATAAAACACTATTATTGATTAACTTATTTTGTGTTTCGTGCTCATATTTTGGTTGTCTATTCTGCAGTTTGCATTTAAAAGTTGGTATCCCACAGTTCCATTTGAGTGGGTGAGGTTACATAATTATGCACGCAAATTTTATGTTAATCAGCGTACAGATTTGTACCTATTTTTCATGGGCCTTTGTCCAGATTTTTGATGTTTCCAGGTTGAGAGGTATGTTCAAAATCAAGTAACAAACTAAACGCTGATACAGAACTTCATTGATCTCCTCCAATATACCTTAGTAAAATGGCAAAAATATGCTTTCTCAGAAATGTTTGTATGTCCAAGTTTTTAGGGACTCTTCTGTTTGCCTTGCTCAAACGCTTACTTTCTGATTTTATTTAATATATTTCAAATGTGTATTGAATTGTCTTACATCTGTTTTCAACAAATCAGGGAGAATAGAGCTTGTTTCAGTCTTTTCTGATATTTTTGAACAATGCCATCACAATTAGTCAGACAGCAGAAAGACTGGTTAGACATACCTTGGAAACTCAAATTTGTACTGAGGATGTGCTGAATGCTTCACTATGGAATGACCTCCGCTCTCACAAGTCAAACAGAATTTCCCATATAACTGTTGGAAATGGGCATATCAAGTCCCAAAAGAACTTAAGACCTCAGTTTTTGTAGAAGTGGTTTGTAAGGAGATGTGGATGAAAGATGGTTGATGCTTGTCATGGCAGTAACACTATGCCTTGCTAATAGAACCAAATTTTAAGAAAGTTGTCAAGCTAAAGACAGAGGCCTCACAAGGCTCCCATATAATTGACTGATTGATTGATAAGTACCAACAGGCAAGAAATACAGCAACTATGGCAGTCACAGAACTGAAGGCTCATGTGTGGGTAAAATTGGGCAAGGCTATAGAAACTGACTTTTGGATGGCCTGATATAAGTTCTGGCAAACCATCCAATAACTCGGGGGGGGGGGGGCAGATATTCAGCAGAATGTTCTCAACATGAGTGCTAAAGCACTGACCTTTATCAGGGATGCAGTTGAGGGGCAGTAGGAACACCTTGATGAGCTCCTGAATGCAGTCGATTTGCCCTCCTTCCACTGAGAAAGCAATTCCAGAAGCAGCTTCTGGGATTGGGTTCAGTTCCATAGATGAGCTAATTGTGACAATCACACAGTTCCGCTGTAACAAGGCTCTGAGAGCAGATAAAACTGACCCAGAAATGTACTGGGCACTGTTGGGTTCATAGGTTCATAGGTTCATAGGTTCATACTAGGCTATCTGCCCTAGGGCATTTATAAGCCTAGCTAGAGTTGTGTGGCTTTCACCACCCCTTAGGTTGAAGAATACTATACCCATTAGTTTGCCGTGCCTCTGTCCAGCAGTGATACAGAGATGATCCCCGGGGTAAACCTACGATTTCCCATCCACTGGTCAAGATTCCTCTTGAACAGAGCCAGCGAGGTGCTCTGTCTCACATGGACCAGGATTCTGTTCCACAGCATAGGGAGTCTCTGGGTGATGAATCTGTCCCTACAGCACGTCCTATTTATATCCGTGTTGAGGTTTAAGTCTCTTGCTCTTGTGGCTCTGGTGGATTTGGATTTTTTGAGGTGGAGCATGTTCATTAATTCCGGGTTGGACATGGCTTTGTATGTCAGGCACAGGTCACCTCTGAGCAGACGGTATGCGACTGAGTAGAGCTGGAGTTTCTTCAGTCGGGCAACATATGGCATATTTTTGAGCCCCTTTATCCTTTTGGTGAGGAACTTTTGGGGTCTTTCCAATTGCTGCAGGTGTCGGGTAAGATACATTCCGAATGGGGCATTGTACTCAATCATTGGTCTGATAAGTGAAGAGTACAGGGGAACAATGACCTCCCTTGATCTGGATGTGAATCCCTTCATAATCAGGTGGGCAATGTAGAAGGTCCTCCTAACCACTTTGGCAATGTGAGTGTCAAAAGAAAGGTTACTGTCGACTTGGGTCCCCAGGTCCCTGATAACCTCTTCTGTGCTTAATGGATTGCCACCTATGTGGTTCAAGCTTAATGTATCTTTTCAGTGTTGCATAAAAGGTAAACATAGCAACTGTGCACTGGCAAACTGGGGTGGACAGCCTTGTTTCAAAAAGTGGGAGGAATGTATATCCCATTTATAATGGGTCACTCTTCTCACAGTAATAGGGGAAAATCTGTGCCAGGGTGCTGGAAAAGAGACTCCATCCAATAGCTGATCCTTTGACTCAGGAGAAGAAAAGTTTATTCCATTTTTGGTCATGGATCCCTAGATCAGCTCTTTGTAGTTGCCCAGATATTGAAGTGGGTGTTAGGAGTTTCCTAGTGCTGTTTAGATGCACTTTGTTGTTTGGAGAAAACATACAACTGTTAAAACAATATGGGATGTCTGCACCACTGCTGTGTGTCATTCAGTACCTGCATTTGAGAATTGAGCACTGTATCCACATTGATGGTATTAAGTCAGATATGTTAAACCTGTAAGATGGACAAATACATGTATTTTGTCTACTCTTCTGTTCATAATTTTCATTGGCAGGATATTGTACAGTAGAGGCCTGGAGAATATCCAGTTTGGGGGCATGAGGGTGATGACTTTATTGTTTGGCGATAACATTGTTCTCTTTCTCATATGTGACTGCAGTCTTCAGTGTGCCATGGAGTATTTTGCTGTGAGCATAAGTCAGCTGAGCTGAAATCAGCAGTAAATCCATATCAGAAGTAGTTTTCTTCTGTAAAAGAGTGGTTTGCTCTCTGCAGGTGAGGGGTAGCAGCTACTTCATGTAGAGGAGTTGAAGTATTCTGTGATCTTGCTCACAAGTGGAGGCACAGGTGACTATGACACTGACTAAGAAATGGTGCAGTTGTGGCAGTACTGCAGATATTAAATTGAGCTGTGGTGGTGAACTGGAACATAGTACTAGTTAAAGGTTCTTAATCTGCTGGTCAGTCTTTGTCCCATCATGGTCACAGGCTGTGGGTCATGACTGACAACAGTAGGAGGTCTCAGAAGTCAGCAGCAGAAATGAGGGGTTCCTTTGCAGAGTAGTGAGGTTTGCTCTCCTTGACAGAATGAGGAGCAAGGAAACCTGGTAGGATCTCAGAGTAGAGCTGATGGTTTTCTGGGTTGAGAAGAGTCAGTTGAGGTGGTTGGGGCACCTAATGAGGATCCTTCCTGGACACCTTTCATGACAGGTGTTTCAGGTATGGCCCACTGGGAAGATGCCCTAGAGGACCACCAGGACATGCTGAAGGAATTGTATGTCAGCTTATCTGGGAACACCTGGTGGTCATGACTTGGGTATAAGGAAATCTGCTACACCCTGCTTTGATTGCTACTACTGTGAACCTTACCAGGAAAAGTGGTTCAGTAAATGAATAAGATGGATGGACTATCACAGTTATTCAGTTTCCTGGTTATGACATTTTGGTTTATATATGAGTTTTAAAAGACAAGTCTTTTTGGCTCTTTCTGGATGTATTACAATATTCCATGTATTCCCAGAATTTTAAGATTGATTCATTCTTCAGTTCTGAACTGTAAGAATGTGTAACTCAGTTATTTTTTGTCCTGATACCTGTTGAATAGCTAGAGGATATTTTGTCCTGTTGGTGCTTATATTTGATTGAACTGATTACTTTTGATTTTCCATTGATTTCTGTTTTATAGAACACCATTACACTTTTTAGAGTATTTTAGTTTTATAAAGACATACCCCTGGATTGATGAAGCTTGTGCCAGGTGCAGGCGTAGCGTCAGCGTTCTAACACCAAATATGGAAGCCAAGCGATTCAGGTACGAGCTGTTTCCACATGCACTACCTGCTTATGCTATGCCAGCACAACTCCAGAAATGTAGAAAATGGTTTACATTTTTGCAAACATAAAATCAGAGCCATGACAGCCGACCAAACACATGTATTATATTGAAAGAAAAAATGAGAGTTCCAGCCACGATGTCAAGTTGCAAAAAGCACTCTAAAAAGTCCAAACTCCAGAATAATAGCCAATACGATTTATTAGAGATGAAAAGATAAGCGCTTTCGCGTAGTGGACCTACGCTTCATCAGACAACAATAAACAAACAACTATACATTTAAATACCCGCTTGCGTGGGAAAACCCCCTCAATTAAAAGCAATTAATCAATTAAAACATGGCTATAGTTAAATTCATAGTGGAAAATCTTTTGTTATTTAAAAGGGCACCATTCTAAGTGCAAAGAACTTATTGGTTTGTTGGTGAGAGATCTACTCAGCAGTAAGGTTGCTTTCTTTTATGACATGTATTATATTGTTAATATATGCCAATGGCTAAATATATAGCCATTGGCATAAAAAAATGTACAAAATATAACATTAACTTTTAATATATATATAGTCACATTATCGCGACGTGGAAGCGCAGGGCAGTGGTGCGCAAAGGGGAATCACAAGGAATATATAAAAATATAGAATAAAACCACAATGAAACACATATCATGATTTCCCCATAATAGTCAATGGCAGGCATGCTACACCATACTATGGCGCAAGGGTTGCTAAGGGGCAGTGACAGTGTTATGCACAGTAGCTAGGAATTAGTAGGCAATGCCATGCAAATGAGAGGAGTAATAGGGAATCGCAGATTCCCCATTAGTGTAAGGATGCACCTCACAGCATAGCATTATAACAGCGAGGTGTGCCCTTGAGATAAAGATGACATCAAGAGAGGGGTGTGCCGCCATTGCTGTAAGCACATTGGAGCATTGCTAAACCAGTTTGCCCCTAGCTAGGCAAAGCTGCAGGATAGGGGAGTGTTGAATTGGCCATAGCTATGCTTAGCTGAGAGTACACAAGGTAACCGAGTATGCATGTGAACGGAGATGAAAACGCATGTAAACCCGGTAAATGGATTTGTGCGGTGCACACTGCAGCTGAAACAGGAAGGATATAGGAAAGAAATAAGGAAATGCTGCAGCAGTGAAACTGGTGTACAAATGACTAATTAACACCTAGGAGCCTACAGTGGGCCATTAACAACAGCTAACAAGGCTGCAGGCAGCTACCTGCAGAACAGGAAAGGGGAGGGGCTGTATTGCATAGAAAACAGTAAAGTGTCAAAGCAGAACAAAGCTGATTTGCAGTATATCAGCTACAAGGCACATTTTGCCATGACTGGGTAGGGAAAAGTACAAAACAAGAAAGACGGCAGGTGGATGCATGCCTGATAATGGGAGGGGATCCAGGTTTAAAAGTGAATTAAAGGGCAACAGATTAATCAAGGCAGGCAAGTAGATCTCCACAGTAAAGGCTCCACACTTGCAGTACTCATTGCAAAACCCATAATTAAGACACGCTGCAGCTGGAATAGCTCATACACACCCACTGACATCAGCAGCATCCATAGCACAATAGTATAAAGTGTATTCCCATACACTCTGCATCAGTGGTGTATACAGATGGGGACCTTTTAGTATAAACATGTTAGGGCCTGCCATAGCTTTGATCCACCAGTATGTGTTGGAGACTGAAGGTGGTATGGAGGATGATGCACACGACCACCTCAGGCACCAGACGAGGAGGAGGAGAGTGTTCAGACCCAGGGTAACCTACTAGGGGCTTCATGATCTGAAGATAGTAGAGCATTACAGGGTGGACAGGGACATCCTACAGCAACTTGTGGAGCTGTGCCGGCCACGCCTCAGAGCCAGAACAAACAGAGGGGAACCCATCCCAGTGGATACGAAGGTATGTGTAAGCCTGAGAATACTAGTTACAGGTACCGTTCAAAGACCAACTGGGGATATCATGGGGATCTCACAGGCATCAGCATCCAGGGTACTACACCAGTTCCTGGATGCTATGTTACCACATGCCAATGAGCACATACACTTCCCCCGAATGCAGGAGGAGTTGACCAGCAATATGTGCCTCTTCCACCATGTGGCAGAATACCCAGAAGTACTGGGTGCAATAGACTGCACGCACATATACATCAAGTCACCACCCGGTGAGCAGGGTAGGTGCTACATAAACCACAAGGGATACCCCCCTCCATCAACTGCCAGGTCGTGTGCAATGCCCAGGTCATTATCATGGATGTGTGTACTGGCAGCCCTGGAAGCTATCATGACTCCCACATCTGGCATGCCTCACAGCTGTATCAGTTATTTGCCAAGGGGGACATCCCAAATGGCCACCTGGTGGGGGATGCTGGCTATGCACTGGAACTGTGGATGATGACACCCATCAGGAATGCCATAATGAGGCACACGCACAAGCCAGAATCATCATAGAGTGTGTGTTTGGGATGCTGAAATCACGGTTCTGTTGCTTGGATATATCTGGTGGAGCCTTGCAGTACTCTCCAGGCACATGTGCCCACATCTTCATAGTGTGTGCCATGCTACACAATATGGTCCTGCGGAAACAGCTGCAGCAGGGACAGAATGGTGAAGGCCCTCACAGCCCACCACCATTGCCAAAGGCCCCACAGGCAAAGAGGTACTCAGACCATGAACATCCTGAGCCAGTCCCAGTAGGCAGATGGAGGAGTGCCCAGTATGCCTTGGCAAGGAGGGAACGTATAGCACACACACTGACAGTGTAGGCACCTACAGACTGACACCTTTCTCCACCTGCACACACAGTAAAAATGGATGGCACACACACAAGACTACCTGTAAATTGTCATGTATAGGCAGACTACTGTGTGCATCCAACATAGGCAGCCCTCAACTATTGCATACACAGCTGCCATTGGCACAAGGTAAGTCAACGCCTGAACAGTAAATTAAGCTATCAGTATATGGAGATACTGTATGTATAGATTCATAGGTAGGTACTTGGCCAACTGCTAGAGGCCATTCATAAGCCCAGCCAAAATGTGTCAGCTTTTGCCACCCCGTTGATTCATTAACTGCCCCTCTGTGGAGCAGAGCCGATGGCGGGATCCCTGGGGTGTATCTACTGTTTCCCATCCACTCTTCAAGAATTCTCTTGCAGAGTGTTAGTGAGGGGCTCTGTATAATGTAGTTAGGGATGTTGTTACAAAGTATGGGGAGTGTCTGTGACAGGAATCTGTCCCTCCAGCATCTTCCAGTTATTGTTGTGGCAAGGTTCAGCTCACTACAGTGTGTGGCTCACTGTGACATGGATTCCCATAGGTGGAGCATATCCATCAAGCCTGAGTTCGACATGGCTGTGTTGGCCAGTGGAGATAATCTCTGGATAAATGAGATGCCACAGAGTAAAGCAGGAGTTTATTCAGTCTGGCTGCATAGGCCATATGTTGGAGGCCAGTATTCCCCTTGGCGAGGTACATTCGTGGACCTCCCAGCTGTTGGAAGTGTCTTCTGAGGTACATCCCACATGGGTTATTATACCCTATGATGGGACTGATGAGTGATGAGTAAATGGGCACTATAACCCCAGTATGTCTAGATGGGAATCCTTTAGTAATCAGATGGCCTACATAGAAGGATGTCCTAACTACTGTGGAGATATGATTGTCAAAGGGGATATCACTATCTGCCTTAGTCCCCAGATACCCCATTACCTCTTCCATATTAAAGTGGCTGCCACTTATGTGTTAATATGTGGGTGCTGATTCCACAATGGAATAACTATGCAGTTAGTGGTACTTGGCTGGAGGCCATGACATTGACACCCTGTGACATTCTCTGAGAGGCCCCTTGAGGGATGTCTGTGTCAGCGGGACTATCAATCATGGCTCCCAGTTCTCAGTCATTGCCAAACATGGTCTGCCATAGTCCACCTGTGTTTGCCTGTATATACCAAACAGCAGGGCTTTAAGGACTGAGTCCTGTGGGACACCAGTCATGACTGGTCAAGAGTTGGACCTGGAGACCATTAGTCGTACCATGTGGGTTCTGTGTGTAAGCCCATTGGCAACCCAACCTGTGATGTATGGGTGTATGTACAGGCTGATGTGATTATTAATAATATCTGAGTGGGGCATGGTGTCAAAAGCCTTGACGAGGTCCAGGTAGTATGTGTGAACCACCTTCCCAGTCATCTAATGTCTTGGTGACTGTATGTAAGATGTCAAACAGGTTCAGTAGGCATGAACTGCACTCAACCAAGCTGACCTGAGTTGTTAATGAGTGCCATGAGGATGTGAACGATGCCATTGCAGACCAGGCCAGTCAGGCTTATGGGGTGGTAGTTACCATGGTCAGTTGTGATTCCACCCTGATGGAGTGGAATAACCGTTGCCATGTGCCATTGTATGGGCATGTAGCCTGTGGAGAGGCTGAGGTTGGAAAGCTTAATAAGGTGGGGGGGGTCAGGTTGTGTTGTACAGTTTGCAAGATGCAGTCTGGGACAACATCTGCCTCCACTGATGCTGTGTTCTGCTGTTAGAGAGGGCCATTTCCACCTGTGTGTCTCTGATTTGTGGGATACTGTACCTTTTGGGTAGTGTTGTAGGCTCTTTAGGGGGTGAAGTACGCACTGAATGTATCTGCAAGGATGTTGGCGATATCAGTAGGGTCAACATATTTTGTGCTATATTTCACCGGCACTGTGCAAATCTGTGTGTCACCACTTAGATCCTTGACATAGCCAAAAAAGGCTTTGTGGTTATCTTTTGAATCCTTGCGTATTCTCCTGCTGATGTTAGCCTTGGATGATGTCATGAGGGACCTACTTATCATACTAATAGTGGTCACGGATGTCTGCCCTTTGTGGGATTTGCTGTTTGTCTGGAACACTGTCCTACTTCTGTAGTATAGCCTGTTTATTGCAGAGGTCACCACACTGGTGTCCTTGTCTAGGAGGAGTGAGTCTTGATTTACCAGTGATGGCACGATCCATACATCCGTGTAGGTGCTTATAGACTGCATTTGTAACTCTGTCTGTACCTTGAGCAGTGTTTCCCCTTAGTGTGGGGGCTGTAAAAAACCCCACCCCTGTCACTAGTAGTGTAAATTTAGCTGTACGACAGGTATACACTGTGGTATGCGTGGGCGGGTGAGATGCTTGGGTGTGGAAACAGTGAATAGTTTGTGGTCAGATCTAACCAGTGACTGGTTAACCTCCGCTGTGGTACACTTGTTGCCCATGTTGGTGATGACCACTTCTAGTAGTTTCCACCCCATGTTAGGGAGGTTACCACTTGATGCAGGGCATATGAGGTGATAAATTCCAGGAAGCGCTGGGCCTGGAAGTGAGTACTGGAGTAAGTTTCCCAGTTAATGGTTTGGTAGTTGACATTGACCAATGCCAGGGTGTGCATTAGGACTGTCATGTTCTCCATTGTCTCCAGGTAGGTGGAGTGGTGATCCTGGGTCATGGAGGGTGATCCCTAGCAGGCCACAGTTTACATTGCAGTTGTGGCTGATGTTAGCTGCACATAGATGATCTCAGAGGTATCATGCTGCCCTACTAACCTGCAGGTGTAGGTATCCCTGATGAATATGGATACAGCCCCTTCATGTCTGTGTAAGTCCATGTTCTGTGGCTGAAATGTGTGGTATGGGTTGTAGTCTGGTAGTGCTGGTGTGCTCTCAGGAGTCTTAAGACAGATCTCAGTTACTGCACAGATGTTGATGTTGTTCATCCTGAGAAGTGCTGTGAGTGCATGCATGTTGTGATCACAACCCCTGGTGTTGAGTAGCATAACCCTCATTGAATCTGCTATTGTGCCATTTATAGATCTAGTATCCACCTTTGAGACTCTCCTAAATAAGGCACCATAGGGGTGCCAATAGCCTTGGCCAGTATTCCAAAGCCTAAGGCTGACACATAGGCCGGTATGGTATCGTTGCATGCATGTTCCCCATCTGTGCTTGTTTTTCATCTCTCCTGTAGGTAACCTACTGATAAGCAATAGAAAGCCTTAAATTTATACATCTTCTAGCTTCCAAGATATGCTTTTGGAGTGACTAGGTATCAGTGTTCTGTATGTTCTTGCTGTACTTAACTGTTTCCTGACTACGTGGTGATTTCTCACTGTATATTGTGATCTGAAGGTCTGTTTATTCACATATTATGGATGCGATGGCCTGCACTTTAGAGGTTCACAGATAGCCAACTACCTATCTGCCCAAGGGCAATAACAAGCATAGCTACAGTGTGTTGGCTTTTCCCACACCATTGATGAAGTAACTCAGCCTCTGTCAAGCATAGCCAATGAAGCAATCCCAGGCAGAGTTGCTGGAAGCTGTTGAAGACTGGGGTTGTGGAGGGTGATAGGGGAACTTAGTGATCTAAAGAGGGCATGTTAATGTGACAATTCAACACCATTCAATTCCCCCAACAGGTCTCGCAGCTATCAAACCAGACAGGTAACAGAATATACACCCCCTGGCTGTATGGTTCTGGGACACATGATCCCAGGGGTGTATATTCTGTTACCCATTCACACAACAAGGTTTTCCTTGAAGTGTGTCAGTGAGGGGCTATGCCTAATGTAGTTAGGAATGTAATGTATTGTCTCAAAGTACATTTGTTATATGTTGTTATTTCAAGAGTATGTGAAGCTCAGTGAGTTTGGGGGCCTCCTTCCTTTGCTTAGCCTAGCTTACACATAGAAATCATCTAAATAGGAAATAGTCGGAAGCAACGTTAATGTCAACAGTGTAATGGTTGCAGCATCTGCATAGTATCTGTGCGTTCGAGGTTACAATCCCGATAAAGGCAGGGATGTTTATCATGTTCAAAAGTATACCTTAACCACAGCTTGCATATATAGGTAGTAATCGTCTGTATAATAAACATTCAAAACACCCATATAAACCCATGTGTGCTGGAGAGTACCGTCAACAGAATGTAATGTTATGTCAGCACATAGTTAAGATGTTACTTCACTAACATGTATATATCCTGAGTAGTTAGTGGATGTGGCTGTGTTTGCGCGCACAGGTTATACGTTACAAAGTTTGTTTAACTGTGTTTAACCACTGCTATAATGTCACACAAACACTTTTAAACATACTTACAACTGCTTAAATGAGCCTTATTCTGGAGTAAAAAAACATTTGTAAAGCATCGTAGGTGTTGATCCCTGGACCATGCATACTATAGTCATGGGACTTACCACTAAGCCATCTGAGGTGTAGACATGTTTCATGGTCTTGAGACTATACCTTATACCATATGCATTTCACTGTAATGATCACAAATGGGACTTTGTGTATATATGTACAGTACATTGTAATGTACTGTAGTTTGTGAACCAACACATTCCAGTCTACATATGTATTACTGTTACAAATTAATATGAAATATATATATATATATATATATATATATATATATATATGTCAGTGATGTCTGCACACACACACACACACACACACACACACACACACACACACACACACACACACACACATATATATATATATATATATATATATATATATATATATATATATATATATATATATATATATATATATATATATATTCTACAGTTACAATAGCCATATATACAAACATCTATGAACACACTTTGTGACACAAAAGCACTCCAAAGGAATTGGAGTGTACACAAAACACATGCAGCTCTGGTATTATAACAATTAATATTAACCTAATTCACCATAGAAGGGCTGGTTGTTGTGTATGTGAAGATTGGGGTGGGGGAGGAATGATGGGTAATGCAATCATGCATCAAGGAGGGGCCTGGGTCGGATGTCCAATAAGTGAACTGGAGGGGTATACATGGAGTATGGGGACAATATAAAAAGGACACAAAACAAGAACCTTACTCATTCATACTACACCCTGTCATGTCACATTTCAACACCTAAGTTCACAAACATATGAACATTAACATGTATCAGACATATGTACACCAACTATCACATTTCTTTTCAGTAGTGAGGAATGCCTGTAGTAAAATATATATTCTAAACACCATAACATTTGTACATATCTCCGATGTCTTAGTGATAAAGACAGTGACTGTGGTGTTCATGGTTCCCGGTTCAAGACCTGCAAGGGCTATTAGGTTATTTTGAGGGCCAGAATAAGGGCTGTTGGATGCAGGTGGATTAAAGCACTCTTAAGCAGTTGTAAGCGGTTTTCCATGGATTTGCATGATGGTAAGCAGTGCTGAAACACGGTAAACAGTGAAGCGCTTCACAGGTTTAACCTTTGCTTAACGTCGCACAGACCACGGGCAAACCTGCTTACAACCATGTAAATGTGCGTTATTCACACTTTCCTTACCAGTGCCTACTCTGAGAGGTAAAATAATAACACCTTCCAGGAGTAGAACCCGCAACCATGTACTCCATCCTCAGAGTAACCTAACACTAAGCTACCTGGGATGTACCTATCCCAGTTGTATATGCAGACAGGTTAAAACACAAAAGGGAGGAATGTGTTGAAATAGGACAACCCGCCATGTACCCAAGTAAAGGTGTATGCTCACATATATATATATATATATATATATATATATATATATATATATATATATATATACAGAGAGAGAGAGAGAGAGACATAGAGACATGTCAATATATACAGATCTACATATATATGTAGATACATAGATAGGTTAAAAACATCTACACATCTATGGAGGTACAGATAAACGTATGCAATAATATATATATATCTATATCCATATACACACACACACACACACACACACACACACACACACACACACACACATACACATATATATATATATATATATATATATATAGATATATATATATATATATATATATATATATATATATATCTATATATATATATATATAGATATATATATATATATGGATCTACCTTACAAGCTTGACACTTCACAAGATCGACATTTAGAACGATGACACCACAAGAACGAAACCGCAAAAACATGAAAGTTCACATGTCCGACAAACCACAATCCCGACAGTTAACAAAACAAAAAGTTTGCTGTTCCACACAACACACACACACACACAACACAAGCACACCAACAACCTAAAAACCTACACTGCACCTTACACACAACTATCTATGCACTAACCTTAACCCAAACCCTAACCCTAAGGTCCATCACTATCGCACATTTACCTTACCTGCACCCTAACCCTAACTCACTTAATCCGCCCCTAACCCTCAAGTCCCTCACTATCGCACACTTACCTTACCTGCACCCTAACCCTAAATCCCTCGCTATCACACACTTACCTTACCTGCACCCTAACCCTAAGTCCCTCACTATCGCACATTCACCTTACCTGCACCCTAACCCTAAATCCCTCACCATCGCACACTTACCGAGTTGCGCTCACATGTTTCCCATGTCAGTGTTTTCGCTGTCGGGATTACAGGTTGTTGGTTATCTGCTCCATCGGTCTTGTGGTCTCGTCGTTCTAAATATCAATCTTGTGAAGTGTCGAGCTTGTAAGGTAGATCTATATATATATATATATATATATATATATATATATATATATATATATGTGTATGCGCACATACATACATGTCTGTAGACAGCATCCGAAGTATTCATATCTGAGTATAACATGGACTATAGCAATCACACATTCCGCCCCCCCCCAAACAATATGAACATAATATATGAAGAGTATATCCCAATACACTATTACTAATATGTTCTATGGACACAGTCACCAACACAACTGCAATGACTGCAAATATCCATGACAGAAATACACAGACAGCTTTCATTTTGCAAAACTTTATTACATTCCGATGTATTGCCAAAAGGATTCAAGGACTAACAGTACATGCATGCTATACAGGAAGTATTTAACAGTGCCTTAATGAATCAGCCTGCAATTACCATAGTATTAGTCCACTAAGGGATAGGTGTCCACATTGGGAAAGAACACCGACACACATATAGACATTGTATAAAAGGGGTTCCTACACACCTGCATGTGCTATGTACACCCACCAACATCTACCCCACAACCAAAATAATTACATTAATACATACTGTTATACCATCTGCGGCGGTGGTGCCATGGTAGCATTGTCGCCTCACAGTAAGACGTTGCCCTGTTCGATTCTCAGCTAAAGCGTCTTCTTTGTGGAGACATGCGTGAATGGGCGTACCTTCGTTGAAGGTTGTGCCTCAGGGCTGGCAACTCGGCATGTAAAAATCTACTGCCAATCATTAGCGGACAGGAGTTCCGCTGTGGCAACCCCTAACCAGGAAAAGCCGAAAGACACAACAACAACATACTGTCATACCATAACCAATTATTCAACTACTGTACAACATCTGCTGAAACCTTAATATACCTGGACACAGACACACTAACATGGCTCTATGTGAAATAGTTGCTGTTATACAATTGAACAGCTGCTGATATAACAGGGTTTGTATGAACTAATCCCGTTTCAGAGGGTTGAAAGGTTCGTACACCAGGAAGTGTTACCGAGTACTGATTATCAGCACAGTATGATACACAGTAACACAAAACAAAATATGTCTGGTAAGCAAACTATAAACCCCCTAACATTATATGCATAGCTATGCAGCCTTGAGCTGGTCAAACAACCTGGCCAGACTGAAACATATGCAGAAGTATTAAGTACAGACAAACCTCGCACAAGTAGCAATGTTCAGAAATATAAAAGCAGTATTCACATTTAGACCAAATCCTCTAGGCATTACACACAATATATTACTGTTCATCTCCATACAGCTGTTGCAATAGATTCCAAACAACACTTCCACGCTGTCTTCCTCACAAGTAAGGCAAAGGGACAATGTCCAAGTGGAGTACTCAGTTATACTCCACTGTAGCCATGGTATTGGCTAAGGAAGTAGCAGCGCAGTTGATGTGCATGTAATTAGCTACTTAGGAACACCAATTGGTTATCAGGATAGCACATGTTACTGATATGTAACTATAAAAGGTTGCCTTGTCACACATTCAAACCATCTGTAACTACCTGTAGGACAGTACAAAACACTGAAAGTCGAACCAAAAACGAGTATTATACTAGTCAATAACAGCTCCAATTACTAAGAAGGTATGTTTAACATGTAGTATGTCTGTGTATGCAGTACCTGTTCTGTAGGAATTACAGTGTAATCAATGCGTATAGTGGAAATAGCTATCTTGTAATGATGTATTGTTGAGCAGTAGTAATGCTTGTAGTATTCTATGTGTGTACTGCTGTAGGTCACAAGGCAAACTCCGCATACACCACAAGGGATGATATGGGCTTGGAACCCACCAATTTGATTCCAGCCACTGTCAGTGTCAGGATTGGTCCAACAAGTATGTGCTATAACAGGGGATAGTATATGTCGATATATTGTAACAGTCGACATATGTATGGGTGTATAAGTGAGATGAACATGTTAAAGGTGGGCTTACCGTGCAAATATGGTGTGCATTGTGGGATATTGTGCCAATAACTGTGTAATGTACAGTATATTAGGCAGATCTGTATTCTATTCTACGTAGCAGTTCTGTTATGTTATGCAAACAGTAGTTATGTCTCTTGGCAATTACAATACTCAATAACAGGATACATATCATTTGTATTCATCTGACAGTTTAGCAGCATGATAGCAAAGATAATTGGAAGAGCCAGGTAACTATCCATGCACATAACACATGTAATATCCACCTCTCTAGTATCGTTTGCAAGCAATAACAGCTGTGCATGTGTACATGTTATGCAAATGTGTAGTGACCATTGTTACAGGGCTGGACCTCTTTAGTATAATTTGCAAGCAATAAGAGATGTGCATGTGTACATGTTATGCAAATGTGTAGTGACCCTTGTTACAGGGCTGGTTCTCTCTAGTATTGTTTGCAAGCAATAACAGCTGTGCATGTGAACATGTTATGCAAATGTGTAGTGACCCTTGTTAACAGGGCTGGGCCAAATGGCTATGTGCACACCTACATAGAGTGGATATTGAGAGTAGATACACACTGGTTGAACTACCAGTTTTGTGTAGCCCAACCTCTCATTGCCAACCTAACATTTACTTGCACATACTGTATGTAAGGTAGTGTATAGCACTGGTAATGAAACAGGTTGCATATCATCTTTAACTCTAGTGTAACATCTGCAGTAGGAGTGCAAGATGTAGGAGACAGCTGCCCATGTGTAATAGCCACTTCATAGGTGATGGCATACACTATTTGATTATATCCTGATCATGTTGATAGTGGCATTAGAGTCTATTGATACATGACTCTGTTTGGAGAGTGGGTGTCTGTGCCCAACAGAGCTCATGGTCCTGATGGATATGTGAGTATATACCCAGAGAAGGAAACAGACCTGTAGACACTTGCATCATCTGTAATCAACTAACAAGATGTGATGTGCTCCTCAGAGGAGGATTGCTGTTAAAGGTAGCTACAATGTTTCCGTAATATCCAGTGTTGTCATGTCCATAACACAAATATTTACATGTGAGCATCACTGTCTAAAACATCTTCATAAGCAATATTTTAACTAAATACAGTACTTGGTACTTGTAGTACTGAATGCTCATTCAGGCATGTCCACTAGTCAGCTACTGGTGTTTACTAATTTCAGCTTTGTGTATGTGGCCATCCTGGGGGAATGTAATCTCTATGCCATGTACACTGCCAAACCACCTAACACCATGCCCCACACAATGTTTAGGATGCAGCTACAGGGGTAAGCTGGAAGGCAGCCCAGTCTACAGCCATGACTGGACTGGACAGTCATGAGGTGTAGGTTAACACATGCATCTCATCAACACAACCAACACATACCTTTATCAGAAGACAGTAAGGACACCCACACACACTACCAGAAATCACACACATTCACAGATGCTTTTAAGTATCTGGCCAAACAAATGACCCCCCCCCCCCAAGCTGGAAGAGACAGACACCAAAATACACAAACTGTATGACATAGTTTGCATAATTGTGCCACACCTCAGAACACGTGGCTGGAAATATGCCCAACAGTACTTAGGTTCATAGGTTCATAGGTTCATAGGTTCATACTAGGCTATCTGCCCGAGGGCATTTACAAGCCTAGCCCATAGTTTTGTGGCTTACGCCACCCCTTTAGTATGGGGAACTATACCCATTATTTTGCTGTGCCTCTGTTGAGCAGTGACACTGAGGTAATCCCTGGGGTATATCTGCAATCTCCCATCCATTGGTCAAGATTTCTCTTGAACAAGGCCAGCGAGGTGCTCTGCCTCACATATACCGGGATTTTATTCCACAGCATAGGGAGTCTTTGGGTGATGAATCTATCCCTCCAGCGTCCTATTAATAGCCGTGTCGAGGTTTAAGTCTCCGCCCTTGTGGCTCTGACGGATCTAGATTTTTTGAGGTGAAGCATATTCATCAAATCTGGGTTTGACATGGCCTTGTATGTTAGGCAAAGGTCACCTCTGAGCAAGCGGTAAGCGACTGAATAGAGCTGGAGTTCTTTCAGTCGGGCAGCATAGGACAGATGTTTGAGACCCTTTATCCTTTTGGTGAGGAACTTTGTGGCCTCTCCAGCTGCTGCAAGTGTCGGGTCAGATACATTCGAATGGGGCATTGTACTCAATCATTGGTCTGATGAGTGATGAGTATAGGGAGACTATGACCTCCTTGATCTAGATGAGAATCCCTTCATGATAAGGTGGGCAATGTAGAAGGTCTTCCTAACTACTTTAGCTACATGGGTGTCGAATGACAGACTACTATCAACCTGGGTCCCCAGGTCCCTGATAACTTCTTCTATGCTCAGTGGATTGCCACCTATTTGGTAGCTAGGGGTAACCTTGTTTTTCCCAAGGGTATGACTATGCATTTTTGGCATTTAACTTTAGGCCATGGCTCTGGCACCAGTTATCCGTTTCTGTGAGACCCTTCTGAAGGATATCTGTGTCAGATGTGTTTTCTACTATGGCAGTTTGCAGTCATCTGCAAACTTTGTCAGCCATAACCCTCCTGTGTTTGCTTGTACTTGAAAAGTAGATGCCAAACAAGAGTGGGCCCAGGACTGAGCCCTGTGGTACACCACTTGTGACAGGCTTTGAGTCTGACATGGCGCCAGCAACTCTGACCCTGTGGGTTCTGTCACTCAGCCAGTTTGCAACCCATCTTGTGATGTACGGGTTAACATTTAAGCTGATGAGTTTTTCAATGATACCCGAGTGGGGTATTGTATCGAAGGCCTTCGCCAGATCGAGGTAGGCTGTATGGACTGCCTTCCCTCATCAATGGCTTTGGTGACTGTTTCGAAAAAGTCAACCAAGTTTGGAAGGCATGATCTGCCTTTGACAAAGCCAAACTGGGATGGATCCAAAGTCTGCAAATTCCCTATGTCTTTATTTATGAGGTCCATTATGATCCTCTCCATGGCTTTGCAGATAAGGCTTGTCAAGCTAATGGGCCAGTAATTTCCAGGGTCGGTGGAGGCACCGCCTTTGTGAAGTGGGACCACAGTTGCAGTCGCCACTCCTGGGTACGATCCAGAGGTAAGACTATGATTAAACAGCTGTCCTAGCTGTGGGTTTAATTCCTCGTTGAGTTTGTGGAGCACACAGCCGGGACACCATCAGGTCCCATGGATGCTGTGTTTTGCTTTGGAGAGAGCAGTTCTCACTTGGGCGTTGGAGATGTTTGGGGGCTGCAATCGCTGGTATAGATATCTCTCCTTTTGGGGAGAAGTTTGCACTGAACCTGTCAGCCAGTATGTTGGCAATGTCTGTAGGATCAGTAATCTTCACATCATTTTGAACTAGTTCTGAGCATATCTGGGAGGTTCCTCCCAGGTTTCTAACATAGCTAAAGAAGGCCTTATGATTGTCTTTTGAGTCTTTAGCTATTTTTCTCTCAAAATTTGCTTTGGATGATTTTATGAGAGCTCTTAGTTTTTACTTATAGTGATCAAGGGTGTCTTACCTTTTAAGGATTTTGCTCTATCTTGTAGTAGCTTCCTCCTTTTGTTGTAGAGTTTGTTTATGGCTGGGGTCCACCAGACTGGACGCTTGCCTTTGGTACAAAGAGTCTTTGTTTTGCTTGGGATTGCCTTATCCATGCAGTCCTGCAGGTGCTGGTAGAAGGCATTTGTAAGTGATTCAGCTGCTTGAGTACTGTTTTCCGGCTCGGGGCCTTAAAGGAGACCACACTAGTCTTTAGAAGTGTGAAGTCGGCTTTTCGAAGTTCTTTACTGTGGTCTTTTTATTTCAGGTGGGGGTGGGATGAGGACCTCCATCGAGATTAGTTTGTCATCTGATCTCACCAGTGAGGGGTATACTTCGTGTTGAACATTGTGCTCCCATGTTCGTGATGATGAGATCAAGTATGTTTTCTCCTCTTGTGGGGATGGTGACTAGTTGTTCCATGGCATTTGAGTTTATGAATTCCAGGAACTTTTGGGCTAGGGTGTTTGGGCTTGAGTAGTGTTCCCAGTCTATATTAGGGTAATTGAAGTCACCTAATATGATGGTGTTTGGTGATACATTTATCCCTCTAGTGTTTTCAGGAAGGCCATGTGAGGTTCCTGAGTTTGTGAGGGTGGCCTGTAACATGCTACAATTTGCAGAGCAGTCTTGCCTATGGTTAATTGCACCTGGATGGTCTCCGATGCATCGTGCGTTGCCACCAGTCTTGAGGTGTGGGTGTCTTTGATGAATATGGATACCCCTCCTTTCTTGGTATTGTCCGGATTTTGGGGCGGAACGCATGATAAGAGGTAAAACCTGATAGTGCTGGGGTGCTCTCAGGAGCCTTGAACCAGGTTTCTGTCACTGCACAGACATCGATGTTCTCCATACTGAGAAGGGCCTCGAAGTGTGCATTTTGAGATTTAGACTTCTGGCATTGAGCAGCATTACCCTTAGTTTTTTCCTTTTTGTGTTCTAGGGTGGTAGGTTTAGAATTTGAGCTTTGCCTAAAAAGGCACTATGGGGTGGCAAGAGCCTTTGCCAATATCCGGAATCCCAGGGTGACAGGTGCAAGCCGTCCTTTGAAGCAGCGTGGCTTGTCCAGCATGTCATCCCAGGCAGACAGACATTGGATCCCCTTTGAATGACACCAAAGTTTAAGCCAATTGTTAAAGCTGATCATCTTATCTCTGTATTGTGGCATCATTCTTGGTGAAGGTAGGATACTGCTCAAGGTCAGGGTCATACCTGCCTGGGCTACATAATCAGAGAGCTCCTCAATGTCTCTTTTCATGTAGTCCAGGAGGTGCGTCTCAGGTCGTTTACACCAGCGTGGACAATGACTGAGTCGTATTTGTACCTGCTGTTGAGAGACCTGAGTGCTTGCGTTATGTGGATTCTAGCACCGACAGGCAGCTTACTGTGACCTTCTCCTTACTCAGTCTGGTGAGCGGGCGTCAGTGTGTCTGACTATGGAGTCACCAATGACTAGTGTGTCTGGCATTGTGTTTGGCCTTAAGGGCTGTGACTGTTTGACACTCTGACTGTGAGGTCTATGTGTTGCAGGTGTTGTGTTCTGAGGTGGTGGTTGTTTGGGTGTCTGCTTTGGTGGCCTCTGCTGTTTTGGTAGATTTTTGATCAGAGCCTTGAGTATGTCTTTGTGTGTTTATGTGTATGATTTGAGGTTGTGATGGTACTATGTGAGACTGGGTCTATAGTGTGTGTGGTAACCTTCTCCTCCTGACTGGTCTTGCCAGTCCTATGTTGAGAGCTCAGCCTCCAGTTTGGCCGTATAGTTGCATCTCTCGCATGTATTTGTGTTTTGTGGGAGGAGGAGAGGGTTGTCTGTGTACATGAGGCAATTGTAACATTGCCTCAATATTCCCAGGTTCACCAGCTGAGCAGGAGAGGACACTAGCAACTGATCCCTCGACATGCTAGAAGGACTAGACAAAAAACTTTAAAAGAGATTCCGGGGATGTGGGTGACCGAGAAATGGGGTTTTGCCTTTTGGGGTGCTATCTATAAGAGTGCCGTATCAAGGTAATAAGTACTGTAGGAGCAAGTGCTAGGTTTAACAGATAGAGAAAAGTCTACTTGGAGTCAAGTAGAGATGATCTTTTAGGTATTAGAGAAAGTGCTAGTAACAGGGATGCTTAAAGGTAAGATTGAAAAGAATGCACTCTGCAGTGTGCACTAGAGAAGTTAGATATGAAAGTAGGTAACTTGAGTTTTACCTGTTTAAAAGTTAAGGTTTAGTGGAGAGTTACTATTTTAAAACAGCAAGATGGACTGAAAGGGGTGGTTACTTTTGTATTTTGGTACTATGAAATACTGTAGGATGGCCAATAAATTTAAATAATTGAAGGGGTGGGATTTCAAAAGTGATGGTTTTGTGATTACTCACATAAGCCAGTGAAAGTAGAGAGAAATGAGATATAGGGTCAGATTAACATAAGAGGCGGGCAACTAGAAAGACAGTGGTATTTAACAAGACAACTTAAATGGGTGGGAGAGAGGGAAAAATTCTGCCTGACTCAGAACAGAGAGAGCTGTGGTCTCTTTTGAAGTTTTAATATGCTGTTTAAAACAGAATGCAAGCAAAACACAAGATAAAGAAAACAAACTACAGTATTCAAAATATAGAAAGGCAACACAGAAATACAAAAAATAACAGCAAACTAACCTTTCCTTCACAGCAAAGTGTAGCAGAGTCTGGATGAGCCTTTCTGGTAAAGCTCTGAAATGTTTTAGTTTACTCATTTGTGAATGCAAACTCTAGCACTATGTTACACACCAACCTATACGAGGGCATACATACTGTCAGCTGCCTGTCTGCCATGATTAGCCACATACCCATACACTTAGACCACCTTTTGAACTATACACATGGCTCTGGCATATTCCATGTTGTTGTGCAGGACCTGTGATGCAGTAGCCTAGACTGCATGGAAACACATGTAGGAACTGTCAGGTCTTGTAGCCCATGCAGGTATGTCCCAAGGCCTGGGTTGCATTCTGCCATTGGCCAGAATGATACTGCAGTACAGGGACAAAAGGATTGTACAATTGTCTAGTGTAGTGCTGCAAGTCAAAGGGTATCTGGGATCTGTCTGCCTGGGATAACATGGTTGACAAACCATGATGCTTTGCCAGACAGGGCCTGCACCTGTTACCCCTGGGAATCTGGATACTGCCTAGGGCCCATGCTTCCCCTATAGTGCATTCATCATGCACAGTTCATATGAAGGTCCACTGCTGTTACAGGGACAGCCAAGCAATAAACTGCGGGTCTCGTTACACAATGATACATGTCAGAAACACTATATGGACACACATATGTCAATTCCTAACATGGAGAACATATCTGTGCAGTGGCTGAGACATGTTTCAATGCTCTGAGAGCACACCTGCATGACCATGTTATAACACATACCTCACCTCTTGCTCATTATCCTTTATTGGAACACACAGGCCACAGGTGTGTCCATATTCCTGAAGGATATGTACACCCCCACGCTAATTGCACTTGCATAATGTCAGATGCATTATGCTGAGCAACTACCTTTGTGCCAAAGTGGAATTCAAATTGCATCTTGCAACAGATCACCCATCAGGCTGCGGATTTCCCAACTGTCATAATGTGCTGTAATGGGGAAGATTATGTCTGAGACAGAACCATAATAACTATTCCATTATGAACTGGGAAGACTCCTCATGTACCAACACCTGCGCTCAGTGCATGTTGGATTCTATTGACCCCAATGACCTGGATCACAGTAGTCACACAAAAAGGGCTAACAGTATGCTACACATAGTCAGTCTCCAATGCCAATGTTATGTTTCCTAAGAGCAGAGTGGTGACTGTCATAGCACCCATGCAGATGGACAATGCATGTGCAAATGCTGAATCCTACACAAATGAACCTTAAGCAGTCACATATGTGCAGTGACTGTGCCATTGAAACAGAACCAGGATTCAATCCAACACAAACAAGAAGGCAAATTGGTAGCACCATGCTTTAAATGGTACCACAGAAGGTAGTAACTGTTGCAAGAGTGAACACACATGAGTGTAGGTGATCCCTGATCAGCCTCAGTAAGATGCAGATACGCCGTATAAAACCACACAAAGCTACTGTGAAACTAATCAGCCACATATTATGAGGCCAAGCACAGAGCATTCTATAGCTGTGTCATTAATCGTAATGGCAATGACAAAACCTGCCGTGCTGCACAGCACTATGGCATGGGAAGTACTGGACCTACAGAAATAGCATCCGTTCATCCAGATAGGGTCTTGGAGAACCTAAACCCACTCTCACTCCCCCCAACAGGTACACTTAGTAATATATCCATGTACACTACAGGGCCCCTGTAATAACGACTATGCAGGTACAAGCTGCACTCTCTAAAGCCATACATACAGCTTTCATGTGGCCTGTCAACATCCCAGGGTGTATCCTACACAAATGTAAGAACAATCAGCTATCCACATACACATCATGTTCGATCATAGCTCCATGTCAAGCTGTGTACACACCAAATGGTGCAAAACAACAGTTATCACACCCCACAAAGGGAGAGACACCATTGATAATGGGAAATAGTGCACAACTACCCTGCTGAGTCTGGTCTGTAAGGCCATGAATCATGATCAACTTATTTGCTGTACTCAGTACAAATGTTGATGCCAGTAGGGTTGATTCACACTGCATATCATGACCTTGCCAGGTCTTACGACACCATCACTCATACTGTGTTCCAGCTACACTCAGTAAACTAGGTGTATATCCTTTTGTCACAGGAGTTGTTGGCAACTGGACTGCTGGCAGAACCCACACTACAGAAGGTGTCTGATGAATACACGCACATCAAACCAGTGCCAGCCACAGTAATACTGGGTTCATTCCTGGTACTCCCCCTCTTTGTATCTATACCACACAGACTAACACAGAAGGCATCAGCCTACTGATGTTTCTAAATGACTATGAACTAGGAGCAATAGTTGACTCAATGTGTGCTGCATTCAACATACAGAAGGGCCTTAGTGTGTCAGATGTGTGGTGTGTGACGTATGGCCACAGTCTGACAGCTAAGTATTGCATTGTCATCCCCTATGTTACAAACCCTGTAGCCATGAACTACCACCTAGGCAACTGTATGTATGGGATGCAGCTGGACAGTACTCTTTCCTTTTATAGTTACTTCACCACACCAGACAGGTAGTCGTATGTGGAACCCCTAATCATGACAGGGTGCCATCCAGGAATATAAAGATAATTGCTCAGCCATACTCAACACCTATGTGACCCATAATAGATCACATATTTACTTTAAGGATTATTGCCCATGTGTAGATGGCCTACACTGCCCTTCCCAATCCCTAGCTGCACTATGTAGCATGCAGCCTACCCTGAATAAAGCCACGTCCAATCCAGAGGTGTTGGACATGCTAGACTTAACACATCCTGATCCCAAATAAACACATACTTCATGGACATCCACCTTTCTAGTACAAGGATCACAACATGCCAGACAGATCTCTGTCCCATACACTTAACATACTCTTGCCATACTATGCATCCCTGTCCGGAGAAGCTGCACATCGCCCCTCTCTGTGACATGGTGTGATGACCGCATGCCAAAAATATCTGTAACCCTGTGGATCCGTCCTGTGGCACTGCTTGAACTGGCCACTGAAACTTACCTGTCTTTTGCCTACTGCTAGGTAAACTGTCTGCCTAGGCTCATAAATGGCCCAGGGCATATAGCCTACTAGATCACTATGACCGTACATGCTATAGTTGATATCCATCCCTGCAAATACCATCAGGATAGCTATTGTCCCATGTGTTACACATGCGCAACACAGGCAATACATGGCAGTATGATACACAGCTGTGCAGTGCCATGTAGATATATATGGCAAAACACATACATGCTTGCAAGTCTGCAGGGTCACAGGTCATGTCCCTAATGGCTATGTATGACTATATATGTGACATATACACAGCATTAAGGTCAATTGCATTAATGTGAACACATCCAGGCATGTGCTGATAGGTAAATACACCAGTAAAGACAACATCCACATGGTGTATGAGCAATGTCATCACATGACACACACATATATGGTGATAACATCACATCACCAGTAAGTGTCAAATGTGTGTGACTTATACATGTCAGTGGTGCTAGTGTCATGCAGATTTGCAAAGACGTATTTGTAATCTTAATAAATGTGATACACATGTATGTTCAGCTGTACTTCTGTACTTCTCTGTGAGTTACTGTGACCTGTCTCCATCATTATGTCTTCCAGGTTTGCCACGTAGCAGGCTGCCAGCGTACAGTCGCTTGGAGGATGAGGTCCTTGTCCCATACCTCCTTGACAACCATACAACACTTTTCAGCCATGTGCCACAGGATGCACAGCAGTGGGATGCCCTGTGGGAAGAACTCTGCAGGAGGGTAAATGATGTTGGAGGTCACAATTGCACCTATCAGCAGGTGCGCCGACACTGCACTGACCTCATAAGACGGACAAAACAGCGTGCTAATGCAATTGTCAGGGAGCAAGGTGAAACAGGTGGGAGGCCACTCACCCAACTCCACTCACACATACCAAGGAGCTACTGGCCAACCTGGGGACACCTGCAGACCTCCATCCACAAGCTTTAGCTGGTATTGTGGAGGTGGGTGTTTCTCAACCACTGAGGCTGGAGTTGCCTGGTAAGTCACTACTGCACATATAACACAACTATATTTCACATAGTTACATGTGTTACTGTACAATATGTAATGTAACATCATATGCAAGGCATGTATGCACACATGCCACATACTATAGTCTGCTACTCTATGTATGCACAGATGTGCATACTCCATAGTATAGTGTATTGTACTGGCTTATGTGCTAACAAGGACATTGCACCCTGTAGCTGTCACACAGGTGTAGATAATGATCTTACTGCTGTGACACTCCTGTTTAGGTACCTCTGGCATTTTGCAGTGACAGCAGCTTGTGTCAGGTAAGATTGTTATTATTTACCAGGCTTGATAATGCACGGAACATATTAATTGCATGCTATCTGCCATAACACATGTACACATAATGTATGGTGGTCCTGTTAATAGACACTGGTCAGACCTGCATGCATCACAGTGGTTACCAATGTGAAACAATTGAAGACTGTATGAAACACCTACACTAAACCTTCTAAACTGTCATTGCCAGATGTTTGGACAACAGTGAATACAATGGTGGAGGTGTGTTTCACTGTAGGGACAGGTACTACATATCAGCATTACACATGTTGGGAATACGAACAGTACTGTACAGAGAGTATATGTCTGCACACACTCTAAATGTGTTATAGCTGGAGTATGACCGGCCCACAGGATACACTCTTATAGAGTATACCCTTGCTATGAATGTCACACAATGTCATGTGCTATCTGACATGTCCATGACATGTAGTGGGCTGACATCAACACTGCTCAACTATCCTGCAAAACATGTCTCACATCCCATACATACCACCCTTTGTCTGCATAACCCTGTCGTTAGTGGAGTATATGACATCTATGGGTGTATGCCATATGGGATAACACTGACATGTGAAATAAGATGGCCATCCCAACCACTGGACAGAACATGTGTACACATGGCCTTGGAGGATGGCCAGAGACATGAAGCAACACACACAGTAGAAGTGATGTACATGTGTGTACACCCTGTTGTACATTAGCTTGACACAATACAACTATGACCTTTGTGTAATGGTGATATTGTAGATGTGAAACACTAAACATCATACAGGCCTGTGCACAGCTTGTGTAGGCATAACATGAAACCACCACATAATTGAACATCTTGAGTGTGTCACAACATGAAAGCATTCACCTATACAGTATCCAAATACATACATGTGTTGCACAACATACACATACAACCACATCAGGCCACAGATATAGTACATTCACCTTGCTGGTGTCAGACATCACTGTCATGCCTGCTCCTCATGTGTGTGAGGTACACAGACGGCATGTGGGATATAGAGTACTGCTAAGTTAGCCATGTGTGGACATAGTTGCCAGGCATCAGTAATATGGTTGCAGATGTGCAGGGGTGTCATCCGTATACCCTTCTGTGACTTGTGTCATACATTCCACATTAGGGTTTAGTGTGTATACACCTCAGTGACATGGGTCACATTCCACATTAAATATGTATTGTATGTGAACATAGTCATGGCTATGAACTGTGTCAGTAGCTCACACTGTATAGCAATTGTGAAGCCACATGATGCCCTGCAATCGCTATGCACATCAGCTCAATGTGCGGCATGTCACTGCATATTTGTAGGACGGGCAGACAACATTGCATCAGCTGAAGGGCCATGTTAGTATAACACATCCCTGCATTGAGACACCATTACTGTACTGTAGATTGAAAAGGACACCATTGTGTTACACATGTATGCTTGTCATTCAACATGCCAGAAGAAGACATGTCATACTACATGTGATTGGCAAGGTCATATGCCACACAGCAGGCCGGTGTACTGTAAACCTGTGCTGGTCTGTGGCACCATTGCAAAGTAGGGACAGCCATGTTAAACATGTATGTACAGCCACATGCACAATGTCTAGACTCAACTCAGGGGTAGGCAGAATAATGTTGAACAGACATGCAGTGCTTTGGGGGAGATATGCAAGCTAGGGCTCAGGCAAACATAGTATGCAGTCGACATACCCTACTGTTCATGTCCTCACACATAGGGGCGGTGGCCAACACAAAGCATCAGTGGCAGATGTACAAAGGTCAGCGATGGTCTGTTAACATGTGGTGTATGTTGCACACACCATGGCAGTGCAGTGCAATGGTGCAAAGTGCATGCATTGTGTTGCAGGTATGGGGCATAGGCTACTAACACAAATGGTGCAATACAGGTATGTATGCTAACTACCACTATAATTGTGTAAGGTGCATGCCATCTGCTATAATACATGCATGCTGTTGTGTGCAACTCAGGGATGTATGATAACTACCACTATAATTGTCTAAGCTGAAACTATAATTGTCTAAGCTGAATGCCATCTGTCATATCACCTGCATGTAGCATGTGTGTCTGTGTGTGTCTGTGTGTGTCTGTGTGTCTCTGTCTTTCTGTGTGTGTGTGTCTGTGTGTCTCTGTCTGTCTGTGTGTGCATCTGTGTGTCTCTGTCTGTGTGTGCGTGTGTGTGTGTGTGTGTGTGTGTGTGTGTGTGTGTGTCTGTGTGTCTGTGTGTCTTTGTGTGTGTGTGTGTGTGTGTGTGTGTGTGTGTGTGTGTGTGTGTGTGTGTGTGTGTGTGTGTGTGTGTGTGTGTCTCTGGTATAACTTGTAATGTACAGTTCTTGTCCTCCCCTCACAGGTGCTGATGTAGGTGCGTTGCCCTCCTGTGGTCCACCTGATGTTAGTGTCCCCACAGACTCTAGCAGTGATGATGATAGTATGATTGAGGTACAGGCAGGGTTGTCAGGGGCTGAATCTGTGCCATTGGTTGCCATTCCACCTGTCTCCCCCTCAGCCTCGCACACACTTCCCTGTCTACACATACCCCATCACCACTGGCCATAGAGGAAAGACAGTTGGTGGGTGGTAGCATGGAACAGGGAAGTGTGGAGATTATGGAAGGTGTGCCTGCACACCATGATCCCAGTCAACTGACTGGTGATGTCCCACACAGGCATGTGGCCAGTGCTGCTCATAGGAGGACCACTGGCCAACATGCCCCTTCAAGACAAAGCACATCAACTGGAGTCACCAGACACATGTTTTGGGCTGTAATGGAGGCACAGGCACATGCTGAATGGCACAACAGAAAAGGTCTGAGGCTTCAGAGGGCTGCTATCCATTCATTAACTAACATCCAGGAATTTGCAAATGCTCACCATCATCTTGCAGATGTTTTGGATAGACGATTGGGTGACATGGTGGGAGTCCTTGACCGTGACATGTCAATCCTCGAGCGTGGAATGTCTGTGCTAGAACATCAGGTGGGAGTGAGGTGTCAGGCATGTGGGTTTAGGTCAGCTACATCACCTGTTGAAGGTCTACATGAACATGCTACTGCACATGCCCGCTCCCATAGTGGCGGTAGCAGCAGCAGTGCAGCTGGTACTGTGCAGTCCACACCAGGACACAGCAAGCCACATGCATGTGGTCCTGGACGGTCCCAACAGGGACACGATTCCAGTGGAAATGTGTCATGAGACAGTACCCAATCTGGACCTCTGCCTGGTAGTGCCCGTGCAACCTCTGGCAGGCGCAGTTCACATGGCCATGGCTGGAGACCGGGAACTGTGAAACCTGTCTTGTACAGTCTGCAGCTGTCAATAATACCCCTGTGTAGGCCAGCCACATGCCATATCTGTGTGCATGCATACACACACACACACACACACACACACACACACACACACACACACACACACTGGAAGCAAATGTAGGGCACCTCAACACACACATGCATAACATGTACACACACCCAATGATATCACAGGCCCTAACACACACATGATGTCATCCAATGGTGCAGCCTAGGCCTCTGGCAAACATTATCACCATGTGCATATGATGATGCCTGTGTCGCATCCCTGTCATCCACACCATAGGTGCAGGGACATGCTCATATGGTCAGATGCCCAGGGTGAACATACTAGGTAGACAATTGTAGATCAATATTGTTGAGTAGTGTTGACAGGCAGCAGACATACCATGTATTACAGTTTTAGAATGCATTTTGTACATTTGACAGTATGTATCATGTGTAACAACACTAACAGCATGCTGATCTTGGCGTTCTGCCTTCCTCTTTCAGGTGTAGTTGCATGTGCCGGGGGATGTTGGTGTTTGCAGTTAGTGTCCCATATGTACATGCTGACTACCCACAGGTCAGTATGACAATACCTGCATGTACTTTGTAGCTTCCACATCACAGTTATATTCCCCCATGTTTCAATAAAAAACATGCTTCTGGAGCATAATTGAACATCTTGAGTGTGTCACAACATGAAAGCATTCACCTATACAGTATCCAAATACATACATATGTTGCACAACATACACATACAACCACATCAGGCCACAGATATAGTACATTCACCTTGCTGGTGTCAGACATCACTGTCATGCCTGCTCCTCATGTGTGTGAGGTACACAGACGGCATGTGGGGTATAGAGTACTGCTAAGTTAGCCATGTGTGGACATAGTTGCCAGGCATCAGTAATATGGTTGCACATGTGCAGGGGTGTCATCCGTATAGCCTTCTGTGACTTGTGTCATACATTCCACATTAGGGTTTAGTGTGTATACACCTCAGTGACATGGGTCACATTCCACATTAAATATGTATTGTATGTGAACATAGTCATGGCTATGAACTGTGTCAGTAGCTCACACTGTATAGCAATTGTGAAGCCACATGATGCCCTGCAATCGCTATGCACATCAGCTCAATGTGCGGCATGTGGGGTATAGAGTACTGCTAAGTTAGCCATGTGTGGACATAGTTGCCAGGCATCAGTAATATGGTTGCACATGTGCGGGGGTGTCATCCGTATAGCCTTCTGTGACTTGTGTCATACATTCCACATTAGGGTTTAGTGTGTATACACCTCAGTGACATGGGTCACATTCCACATTAAATATGTATTGTATGTGAACATAGTCATGGCTATGAACTGTGTCAGTAGCTCACACTGTATAGCAATTGTGAAGCCACATGATGCCCTGCAATCGCTATGCACATCAGCTCAATGTGCAGCATGTCGCTGCATATTTGTAGGGCGGGCAGACAACATTGCATCAGCTGAAGGGCCATGTTAGTATAACACATCCCTGCATTGAGACACCATTACCGTACTGTAGATTGAAAAGGACACCATTGTGTTACACATGTATGCTTGTCATTCAACATGTCAGAAGAAGACATGTCATACTACATGTGATTGGCAAGGTCATATGCCACACAGCAGGCTGGTGTACTGTAAACCTGTGCTGGTCTGTGGCACCATTGCAAAGTAGGGACAGCCATGTTAAACATGTATGTACAGCCACATGCACAATGTCTAGACTCAACTCAGGGGTAGGCGGAATAATGCTGAACAGACATGCACTGCTTTGGGGGAGATATGCAAGCTAGGGCTCAGGCAAAGATAGTATGCAGTCGACATACCCTACTGCTCATGTCCTCACACATAGGGGCGGTGGCCAACACAAAGCATCAGTGGCAGATGTACAAAGGTCAGCGATGGTCTGTTAACATGTGGTGTATGTTGCACACACCATGGCAGTGCAGTGCAATGGTGCAAAGTGCATGCATTGTGTTGCAGGTATGGGGCATAGGCTACTAACACAAATGGTGCAATACAGGTATGTATGTTAACTACTACTATAATTGTGTAAGGTGCATGCCATCTGCTATAACACATGCATGCTGTTGTGTGCAACTCAGGGATGTATGATAACTACCACTATAATTGTCTAAGCTGAAACTAAAATTGTCTAAGCTGAATGCCATCTGTCATATCACCTGCATGTAGCATGTATGTCTGTGTGTGTCTGTGTGTCTTTGTCTTTCTGTGTGTGTGTGTCTGTGTGTCTCTGTCTGTCTGTGTGTGCATCTGTGTGTCTCTGTCTGCGTGTGCGTGTGTGTGTGTGTGTGTGTGTGTGTGTGTGTGTGTGTGTGTGTGTGTCTGGTATAACTTGTAATGTACAGTTCTTGTCCTCCCCTCACAGGTGCTGATGTAGGTCCATTGCCCTCCTGTGGTCCACCTGATGTTAGTGTCCCCACAGACTCTAGCAGTGATGATGATAGTATGATTGAGGTACAGGCAGGGTTGTCAGGGGCTGAATCTGTGCCATTGGTTGCCATTCCACCTGTCCCCCCCTCATCCTCGCACACAGTTCCCTGCCTACACATACCCCATCACCACTGACCATAGAGGAAAGACAGTTGGTGGGTGGTAGCATGGAACAGGGAAGTGTGGAGATTATGGAAGGTGTGCCTGCACACCATGATCCCAGTCAACTGACTGGTGATGTCCCACACAGGCATGTGGCCAGTGCTGCTCATAGGAGGACCACTGGCCAACATGCCCCTTCAAGACAAAGCACATCAGCTGGAGTCACCAGCCACATGTTTTGGGCTGTAATGGAGGCACAGGCACATGCTGAATGGCACAACAGAGAAGGTCTGAGGCTTCAGAGGGCTGCTATCCATTCATTAACTAACATCCAGGCACTTGCAAATGCTCACCATCATCTTGCAGATGTTTTGGATAGACGATTGGGTGACATGGTGGGAGTCCTTGACCGTGACATGTCAATCCTCGAGCGTGGAATGTCTGTGCTAGAACATCAGGTGGGAGTGAGGTGTCAGGCACGTGGGTTTAGGTCAGCTACATCACCTGTTGAAGGTCTACGTGAACATGCTACTGCACATGCCCGCTCCCATAGTGGCAGTAGCAGCAGCAGTGCAGCTGGTGCTGTGCAGTCCACACCAGAACACAGCAAGCCACATGCATGTGGTCCTGGACGGTCCCAACGGGGACACGATTCTAGTGGAAATGTGTCATCAAACAGTACCCAATCTGGACCTCTGCCTGGTAGTGCCCATGCAACCTCTGGCAGGTGCAGTTCACATGGCCGTGGCTGGAGACCGGGAACTGTGAAACCTGTCTTGTACAGTCTGCAGCTGTCAATAATACCCCTGTGTAGGCCAGCCACATGCCAGACCTGTGTGCATGCATATACACACACACACACACATACCGGAAACAAATGTAGGGCACCTCAACACACACATGCATAACATGTACACACACCCAATGATATCACAGGCCCTAACACACACATGATGTCATCCAATGGTGCAGCCTAGGCCTCTGGCAAACATTATCACCATGTGCATATGATGATGCGTGTGTCGCATCCCTGTCATCCACACCATAGGTGCAGGGACATGCTCATATGGTCAGATGCACAGGGTGAACATACTAGGTAGACAATTGTAGATCAATATTGTTGAGTAGTGTTGACAGGCAGCAGACATACCATGTATTACAGTTTTAGAATGCATTTTGTACGTTTGACAGTATGTATCATGTGTAACAACACTAACAGCATGCTGATCTTGGTGTTCTGCCTTCTTCTTTCAGGTGTAGTTGCATGTGCCGGGGGGATGTTGGTGTTTGCAGTTAGTGTCCCATATGTACATGCTGACTACCCACAGGTCAGTATGACAATACCTGCATGCACTTTGTAGCTTCCAATCACAGTTATATTCCCCCATGTTTCAATAAAAAACATGCTTCTGGAGCATAATTGAACATCTTGAGTGTGTCACAACATGAAAGCATTCACCTATATAGTATCCAAATACATACATGTGTTGCACAACATACACATACAACCACATCAGGCCACAGATATAGTACATTCACCTTGCTGGTGTCAGACATCACTGTCATGCCTGCTCCTCATGTGTGTGAGGTACACAGACAGCATGTGGGATATAGAGTACTGCTAAGTTAGCCATGTGTGGACATAGTTGCCAGGCATCAGTAATATGGTTGCAGATGTGCAGGGGTGTCATCCGTATACCCTTCTGTGACTTCTGTCATACATTCCACATTAGGGTTTAGTGTGTATATACCTCAGTGACATGGGTCACATTTCACATTAAATATGTATTGTATGTGAACATAGTCATGGCTATGAACTGTGTCAGTAGCTCACACTGTATAGCAATTGTGAAGCCACATGATGCCCTGCAATCGCTATGCACATCAGCTCAATGTGCAGCATGTCACTGCATATTTGTAGGGCAGGCAGACAACATTGCATCAGCTGAAGGGCCATGTTAGTATAACACATCCCTGCATTGAGACACCATTACCGTACTGTAGATTGAAAAGGCACCATTGTGTTACACATGTATGCTTGTCATTCAACATGTCAGAAGAAGACATGTCATACTACATGTGATTGGCAAGGTCATATGCCACACAGCAGGCCGGTGTACTGTAAACCTGTGCTGGTCTGTGGCATCATTGCAAAGTAGGGACAGCTATGTTAAACATGTATGTACAGCCACATGCACAATGTCTAGACTCAACTCAGGGGTAGGCGGAATAATGTTGAACAGACATGCACTGCTTTGGGGGAGATATGCAAGCTAGGGCTCAGGCAAACATAGTATGCAGTCGACATACCCTACTGTTCATGTCCTCACACATAGGGGTGGTGGCCAACACAAAGCATCAGTGGCAGATGTACAAAGGTCAGCGATGGTCTGTTAACATGTGGTGTATGTTGCACACACCATGGCAGTGCAATGCAATGGTGCAAAGTGCATGCATTGTGTTGCAGGTATGGGGCATAGGCTACTAACACAAATGGTGCAATACAGGTATGTATGCTAACTACCACTATAATTGTGTAAGGTGCATGCCATCTGCTATAACACATGCATGCTGTTGTGTGCAACTCAGGGATGTATGATAACTACCACTATAATTGTCTAAGCTGAAACTATAATTGTCTAAGCTGAATGCCATCTGTCATATCACCTGCATGTAGCATGTGTGTGTGTGTGTCTGTGTGTCTCTGTCTTTCTGTGTGTGTGTGTGTGTGTGTGTGTGTCTGTGTGTCTCTGTCTGTCTGTGTGTGCATCTGTGTGTCTCTGTCTGTGTGTGCGTGTGTGTGTGTGTGTGTGTGTGTGTGTGTGTGTGTGTGTGTGTGTGTGTGTGTGTGTGTGTGTGTGTGTGTGTGTGTGTGTGTGTGTGTGTGTGTGTGTGTGTGTGTGTGTGTCTGGTATAACTTGTAATGTACAGTTCTTGTCCTCCCCTCACAGGTGCTGATGTAGGTGCGTTGCCCTCCTGTGGTCCACCTGATGTTAGTGTCCCCACAGACTCTAGCAGTGATGATGATAGTATGATTGAGGTACAGGCAGGGTTGTCAGGGGCTGAATCTGTGCCATTGGTTGCCATTCCACCTGTCTCCACCTCATCCTCGCACACAGTTCCCTGCCTACACATACCCCATCACCACTGGCCATAGAGGAAAGACAGTTGGTGGGTGGTAGCATGGAACAGGGAAGTGTGGAGATTATGGAAGGTGTGCCTGCACACCATGATCCCAGTCAACTGACTGGTGATGTCCCACACAGGCATGTGGCCAGTGCTGCTCATAGGAGGACCACTGGCCAACATGCCCCTTCAAGACATGTTTTGGGCTGTAATGGAGGCACAGGCACATGCTGAATGGCACAACAGAGAAGGTCTGAGGCTTCAGAGGGCTGCTATCCATTCATTAACTAGCATCCAGGCACTTGCAAATGCTCACCATCATCTTGCAGATGTTTTGGATAGACGATTGGGTGACATGGTGGGAGTCCTTGACCGTGACATGTCAATCCTCGAGCGTGGAATGTCTGTGCTGGAACATCAGGTGGGAGTGAGGTGTCAGGCACGTGGGTTTAGGTCAGCTACATCACCTGTTGAAGGTCTACGTGAACATGCTACTGCACATGCCTGCTCCCATAGTGGCAGTAGCAGCAGCAGTGCAGCTGGTGCTGTGCAGTCCACACCAGGACACAGCAAGCCACATGCATGTGGTCCTGGACGGTCCCAACAGGGATACGATTCCAGTGGAAATGTGTCATCAGACAGTACCCAATCTGGACCTCTGCCTGGTAGCGCCCATGCAACCTCTGGCAGGCGCAGTTCACATGGCCGTGGCTGGAGACCGGGAACTGTGAAACCTGTCTTGTACAGTCCGCAGCTGTCAATAATACCCCTGTGTAGGCCAGCCACATGCCAGACCTGTGTGCATGCATATACACACACACACACCGGAAACAAATGTAGGGCACCTCAACACACACATACATAACATGTACACACACACAATGATATCACAGGCCCTAACACACACATGATGTCATCCAATGGCGCAGCCTAGGCCTCTGGCAAACATTATCACCATGTGCATATGATGATGCGTGTGTCGCATCCCTGTCATCCACACCATAGGTGCAAGGACATGCTCATATGGTCAGATGCACAGGGTGAACATACTAGGTAGACAATTGTAGATCAATATTGTTGAGTAGTGTTGACAGGCAGCTGACATACCATGTATTACAGTTTTAGAATGCATTTTGTACATCTGACAGTATGTATCATGTGTAACAACACTAACAGCATGCTGATCTTGGCGTTCTGCCTTCCTCTTTCAGGTGTAGTTGCATGTGCCGGGGGGATGTTGGTGTTTGCAGTTAGTGTCCCATATGTACATGCTGACTACCCACAGGTCAGTATGACAATACCTGCATGCACTTTGTAGCTTCCACATCACAGTTATATTCCCCCATGTTTCAATAAAAAAACATGCTTCTGGAGCATTTCTTCCCAGGCCTCCGCTGAAAACAGGATCTGTGGAACCTAATCAGACTTTCCTGGTCAACAAATGTTAAAATAAAAAAATAAATAAAAAATTATGTTTACTGTTCTAATGATCCAAGAGCATGATAGCTGTGTAGTAAGCTACTGTGCTCAGAGCCATCACATCCATAGTGGGTGACATCACGGATATAGTTACCTGGAGCAGGGAGGAGATAAAAGAGTGGTATGGCAGATGACAAGGGTAAAGGCCAGTGGAAATAGTGGCTTCTCATTGGAAAGCAGTAATACCCACTGCCATGACAGCATGCAAACACAGACACACCCACACACTCAGGGATTCACAGACACACACACACACACACACACACACACACACACACACACACACACACACACACACACACACACACACACACACACAGTTGCCAGTGTTTGGATGAGAACCCCTGCCTATGTGCATATCATCATTATAGTACTACGCAATTACAAGACGCGCCACAGAGATTACACATGTACAGGTAGTCGGAATGGCCTAAGATTGAGGACATCAACAGGGATACTACAGTGCAGTGAGTGTATGTGGGGAGGGGGGTCCATCAGTAGGCTATGTAACAACAGGTCACACCCCAAGGTGTACATGTTAACAGGTGGTTAGAATGCTCGTCTATGATTGATGATATCAACAGGGATGCTAGATTGCATTGAGTGGATGGGGGAAGGGGGCATTAACATTTTACTATGGTAAAATACAGCCTCACTCCAGGGACCGGACAGCCATACACACACACACACACACACACACACACACACACACACACACACACACACACACACACACACACACACTCACACATACTGTGGCATTCACAAAGATATACACCTATGTCACACACATACAGACACTTTACATGTGTGAGGTTCAACCACCTGCCTATGCCTTTCTTTCTACACTTCACTCTGTACTGGTGTGAACAACAGTATTCAGGAGAGTGAAAACATGTGGGATGTATTCCCAACCATACGTCACATATATGGATACACCCACACGTGCCAGTACTGTGAATCAAACACCTGCCTATCTCATGAAAGGTATTACAGAAGTACAGCACTATCGCATTTGTTACAAAACTTACTGACTCTTTCCTTTGCCAACTGTGCTGATATATGCACAATATATGCACAGGGGAGGTATTACTGTTACAGGTGTCATGAGGTTTGCCTTCAGTGTAACCCTTACTGCATTCTACATTGTCTGTCTTCCACTTCTATTAACAAAACCTGACCTTATCAGTTACACAGGTTATTTTAGGAATGGTTGTAACACTCCAGTGAGCTATCCTCAGTAATCATTCATCTGCAAAGAAGCCCCACCACTTAGTAGTCATGTCCAAACATCTGTCCATACCTCATGTACGGCTTACTGTACTTAGAGCATATCACCATATACAGTTGGCAGTGTTGAGGTTGTATTGCAACAGCATGTACTAAGACAACAGTCACCTTCAGACATCAGACACTGCACACACATGGAATCTACACAAACATCAATACATGTACACATATGATGTCTACATCAGTAAGTGCACTAGCAGGTCAAGAGAATACATTCCACACCTTCCCCATGCCATGTGTGAAACATAGCCGAGCATTACACCATAATGGATGTTGTATTCATGTAGTGGTAGGACACCACTACCTTCACCAAGTAGCCAAGTGTACATATATGACAACAGCACATATCAATGAGACACACACACAGCATTATTCCATGTCATGCTCCTACATACTGTTACTTGACAGTGCCATGGTGAAGCCAGGGCACTATAATGGTCAACAGTGAGCACATCATATTTGCCACACACACCTCATGTTTATTGGAAGAGTGCCAGCAATGTGCTCTGTTAGAGCTAGGCAGTACACTCATTCAAGCATGTGCAAGGTCTGTGGCTTGTAAATATCTCACCGCAGCATGTACTGGCTATTGTGGTACTAAGGCTAATGTCCAGACAGCACACAGCATGCATGGCTTGCAGTTGTTGGCATGGGGTATATGTAGGAGCTGTGGCTACACATGGCTGTACATGTCATGAATATATCACCTGTGACTACTCTGGAACATGCAGAGCAGAGCTGGATTTCCCTGAGTCTGTCAATACAAGCCTTGTGTAGGTCCTATGATCCTGTTATTTGGGTATGTTTGTAGGCATTGCATTAGGTGGACATGTCTAATGACATACATGCCACATGGGGTGTTGTATGATATGATAGGTGTCATGGGTGACCAGTAAAGAGGGAATATTACCTATGCTAAGACAGATATCAAACCTTATGTACTGTTAGCGTGCTATCTGCCATGTGCATGTGTGTAATGACTGTAGCCACCTTTATGTAGAAAGGATAACGAAATCTATGGTAATGTCATTTATGTTGTATGAGTGTGGGATGTACATATCCATGGCAGGTACAGTTAGGTCATATCTAACCAAGAGGGTGTTGTTTACTGGTGTACAGCAACACTGGGCCGTGTTAATGCTGACAACATCTGACGGACCTTGGTATGTGTACAAATGAGCTGGTTACAACCAGTGGTATTATTGCATTACATAACACATTATGCAGCTGTGTCTGTACATGGGTACTTTGTTCAGTTGATGTAGACCTAGGTACAGTCCACCAATCGAGGGTTATCTGGTGGTCTACCATACTATGTCATACCACATATGGATGTGTGTTGGTAGTCTGGGGACAAGGTGGTGGATGTATATGAGGATACAACCTAGAATGCAGCATTTGCCACTGTCACCTGTACCTGACTCATCTGTGATGAGTTATGTCAATGTAGTGGTCTTTACATGTGAGTAGCCTTTATGAATATGTGGGCACCACCACCTGGAATGGTCCATACCACTGTTATGGCCCACATGTCTGGATCTGAGTCATATGGTGGTAGTGCAATTGTGCACTACAGAGCCTTCAGCCAGGTGTTCCTGTCTGCACATATGTCAGTATTCCCCATTGTAGGTTCTACATTGAGCAAATGGATTACTAAAACCACACATCTAGCACTGGTTAGCATAAGCATCCAAAGCAATTGTCTTGTAGGTGTCAGGGTGTTACTTCTGGGTTTAGGACATTTGCCTTGGAATGCAGCTATATGGGTAAATGCAACCTAGGTATTATCCACACACACGTGAAACATGGATGCATGTGCTCTGTGTTGAAGGCTTGTTGTTCATTTATGACAGCCCGGAATGACAGACACTGGGCAACCTCATAATAACAGCAGGACATTGGCTCATTGTTTTGGTCTAGCAGTTGCCACTCGTACCATGACATCACTGTGAGTGGCAGTAATGTGCTTGGTACCAAATGCCTCATGTAAGGTGATGGACAGCAGCTGAAATTGTGTATATGACCAAAGTGAGATATACTTAGGGTAGCAGTCCTGCTAATAATGACAACAACTAACACAGCCGGGAGAGGTCATCTTGACACCTGCACCTCAGTACCATTGCACAATGTGGCTCACACATTATGCTTGCACATGCCACTGTTCCATGTATAATTCCACTGTCCACAACCTGCTATCAATGTATGCCTTTCAGGGCAGCAAGGTGTGTGACAAATGCTGTTGGTAGCATCTACCTGTGTGTCCCAGGTAAGCTATTGTCTGTCACTTCCACACATGCATGAATGTGTATACTTAACATATAGATGTCAGTACTTCATGTACATGTATGCATGTGTATCACACAGCACAGACACAGATATATCATTTACGGGCCACATACAGGTATCAGGTAGTAAACCAGTATGATGTGCATATATACTGACAGGTAAGATATACATAGCTGTAAACCTGTGTGTTTACAATAGGAGTCCATTACAACGTGTTCTGTACATGTCAGTGTATGAGCATGCACACTGTGACCTTCTGTGGTTAGAATAGGAGTGCATCCCAAACAGCCCTGTGCTACTAAGTGTATGAGCATGCCCAGTATAACCTTGTGTAGTTGTAGTCATAGTGCATCCCAAACGGCCCTGTGCTACTAAGTGTATAAGCATGCTCACTGTAACCCTGTATAGTGATAGTAGTTGTCCATTCCACAGATGAGCATACTCCAGTTTAGGTTCCTGTTGTGCTACAACTATACCTCTCAGGCCTACCTGCAGATGATGTGTCTTATTTGTGCATACAGGTTGTAATGGACACCTACTTTAAACACACAGGTTTACAGCTATGTACTTCGTGACTGTCAGTCTCCCTGCTGTTGTCCTTAATCTTAGAAGGGCATTCTGACTGCCTTGGAATGTGTAATCTCTGTGGCGCATCTCGTAACTGCGTAGTACTGTAATAGTTATCTGTAGATAGGCAGGAGTTCTGATCCCACCACTGGCAACTATGTGCATGTGTTTGTGTGTGTGTCAGCAAATGGCTGAGTGTGTGTGTGTGTCAACAAATGCCTGAGTGTGGTTGTGTGTGTGTATTTATGTCTGCATCCTGTCATGACAGTGGGTTTTGCTGCATTCCAAAGAGATACCTCCTTTTGCACTGGCCTTTATTCTTGTCAACTGCTAAACCTCTCTCTTCCCCCCTCCCCACCGCAAGTAATCAGTTCTGTGATGTCATCCAGCTCAGAAGTGGAATCAGAGTAAGTGTAATTGTATGTGTTCTGTGGCACATACCCCAACTGCATACCACTGTACTAGTTACCTTTACATAGGCAAGACGTGTATGCATAATACTGAAAGTGTGTGCATGTTTGTGTGTGACTACTCTGTAGCCAGGCATACACATGTGTAATGTCTTTTAGCACACCATGGTAGCCATCTGTGGTGACCGGTGTCTACAAAATATTACATAGTTAGGAATGATAAAGAATACACAGTCAAGCACGACTACAGTTGGGTATGTTATTTTCCCGTGCCACTGTCGAGCAGTGACACAGAAGTGGTCACTGGGGTGTAAGTCCATACCCATCATTCCCCCACCCTAACTCCGTAATCCTCGAGGTAGATTACATTAGCCATCATTCCCCACCCCAAACTCCACATACACAACAACCATCCCTTCTCTGGTGAACTGCTTAAGATTTAAATGTTATAACACAAGAGATGCCTCTATTTTGTGTACACGTCAGTTCCTTTGGAACCCTTCTGTGTCACAAAGGGTGCTCAGACGTGTGTGTGTATATATCTATATCTATATCTATATATATATATATATATATATATATATATATATATATATATATATATATATATATAGCTATAGCTGTTTCTGTGTATATGCATATATATATATATATATATATATGGGTCTACTTCTAATGCCCGAAGCATGATTCACGACAGGAAATAACCGGACGCCAGAAACCCGACAACACACAAACCCGACAACGCGAAACACCGAACACCATAACACCACCGACACACTACACGTCAACAACACAGTACACTACAACACATATCCACTAGCCCTAACCCAAACCCTAACCCTAAGGTCCGACACTACCACACACACTCCCTACCTGCACCCTAACCCTAACTCACTTACACACCCCAAACCCCAAGCTCCGACACTACCGCACACACTCCCTACCTGCACCCTAACCCTAACTCACTTACACACCCCAAACCCCAAGCTCCGACACTACCGCACACTCAACTATCACACACCCTAACCCTACATCCCTGAGTATTGCACACTTACCTGTCCGCTCCCTACTCCTAAATCCCTCACTATCGCATACTTACCAGGTCGCGCTTACACATTCCCCTTGTCGGTCTTCCGTCTGTCGATTCGAAGGTCGGTCAACTGCGTTGTCGGGTTTCTGGCGTCGGTTATTTCCCTGTCGGCGAAACGGCGTTTCGGGCATTAGAAGGAGACCCATATATATATATATATATATATGTGTGTGTGTGTGTGTGTGTGTGTGTGTGTGTACATCCCGTAGGTATATATATATATATATATATATATATATATATATATATATATATATATATATATATATATATATATATATATATATATGTAGTTATGACAGTTGTGCAGATATAGACTTATCTTTGTTGTTTCAGAGTACAGTACATTCAAGGGTACTGTACATATGTACACAAAGTGACTGTCCCATTTGTTTTCAGTACTGTGGAATACCTGTAGTGAGATGTGCATTATAGACACCATGTAACGTGTATACAACCCAGATGGCTTAGTGGTATGTCCAGTGACCTCAGTGTGCATGGTTCAGGGTTCAAGACCTACAAGCCTTGTTGATACTATCAATTAGGACTGCATAAGACAGTTTTAAGCAGGTATAAATGTGTTTTTGTGACAGTAAACAGCGGATACATGCAGGTAGCAGACATGTACAACTCACAGTACACTTGAAATGCCCTTCTTTGGCAATCCTGCTGATGTCACCCACCTACGAATACACCTCTGGGACTGCTGTAACCCAGTAATCTCCATGGTGCGTGCTGTAACTGTGTAATGCTGTAGTGTGTTAAACTAGGTTGGTAGGTGTTCTAATCCCAGACAGGCCAAGTGTGTGTGTGTGTGCCTGCCTGTGAAAGAAACAATGCTTTTAGAGTATGCACACTCTTTACTATTCACATACTCACCTTTGACAATCCTGCTGATGTCACCCACCTAGAAATACACCTCTGGGACTGCTGTAACCCAGTATTCTCCACAGTGCGTGCTGTAACTGCGTATTTCTGTGGTGTGATAAACTAGTTAGGTAGGGGTTTTATTCCAAGACAGGTCAACTGTGTGTGTCTGTCTGTCTGCCTGAGAAAGTCACAATGCTTTTTAGAATATACACACTCTTTACAATTCACATAACCACCTTTGGCATTCCTGCTGATGTCACCCACCTAGAAATACACCTCTGGGACTGCTGTAACCCAGTATTCTCCATAGCGCATGCTGTAACTGAGTATTGCTGTAGTGTGATAAACTAGTTAGGTAGGGGTTCTATTCCAAAAGAGGCCAACTGTGTGTGTGTGTTTGTCTGTCTGCCTGAGAAAGTAATGCTTTTTAGACTATGCACACTCTTTACAATTCACATAACCACCTTTGGTAATCCTGCTGATGTCACCCACCTAGAAATACACCTCTGGGACTTCTGTAATCCAGCAATCTCTGTAGCGTGTGCTGTAAATGCATAATGCTGTCATGTGATAAACTAGTTAGATAGGGGTTCTATTCCAAAACATGGCAGGTGTGTGTGTGTGTGTGTGTGTGTGTGTGTGTGTGTGTGTGTGTGTGTGTTTGACAGTCAGAGGCTGTGAGTGTCTAACCACTGGACATGTTGGGGAGCAGATATTTTAGTTTTCCTAGATGGTGTCCATATTATATGTCACAATGTCCACCTCACAAGGAGTACAGATGTCAATCAGCCAAGGGACTGTGTTGGCAAGCCATACCCCTACATCTGGCAAAAGGCCTGGTGAACAAAGTATGAAACCCTACTATTACCCGGAATATGTTCTGAACCCATGTGTCATATACAAACACACTTGCCTAGAATATCTTGCTATGTTGCTAGTACCCTGCACATTGATGACAGATAGGCATGGTGTGATTTCTGTGGGCTGCAGAGGGCATGGCACCCTGTCCAGCAGTACAATAGGCACAACATTGCAGACAATGTGCCTTCACTATGTTCCCCACTGGATGCTTGCAACATATGTGGTGCCATAAAATGTGATCCACAGAGGCCATACAATGCCTTGCACATGTGCCCTGTATGGACTGATGCCACTCATATCAGGGAATACCTGTATCATGCTATCAATGCAGGTGTAGGGCCAGCCTGCTGTCTATAAGCAGGTCCTGCCACACCAGGCCAGTATTGGCATATCTGAGGATAACAGTCTGTCTACACAACATGTGCTGGCCAAACCAGGTACACTTGTACATGTCACTGTACATTATTGTGGGACATGCACATCTCAGGCAATGTCCATGTCAAGGACTATCAAACACAGACATGGCATGCATTGCAAAGCAATGGCCATACACAATGGTAACCAGGATGTCAGGACAGTTCATACAATACCCATCTGTGTGGGACATTGCAGACACTACACCCCTGTATCACACTGCACACCATTGTTGGGTGGCATGTTGCCAATGATTACACCTCACCCAGCCTTGTACAGCCATTTTGTACAGCCAACCACTACACACCCATGAAGCAATGCACACATGCATGTCAGTACTGGCACCTTGTGTCTGCATGTGGGATATGATGCTCCCAACCACAGTCACACACAGTATAACTTCCATTGGTATACCGACTGATTTCAGACACGTTCACATGCCCTAGCCCATAGAATTTCTGGATATCCCCTGCGGTGCATGTAGCACCTGTGCATTACTGCAGTGTGGTAAACTAAGTAGTTAGGAAGTGTATTTGTGGGCCTAGCAAAGTGTGTCAATGTGAGTCCATTAGAGAGTGTGGCTGTGTTGACAATGACATCCGTTCATGTGGACAGCCATGTGTGCTACACCTAATGTATGTCTACTATATCTCTGTTGAAGATGTCACTCACCAGCACACATATATGTTCTTACAGAACACCAACATGTCAACTTTGTGGCACATGGAGTAACTGCATGCACTTGTAATAGGAATGACTAGTCAGTCAGAGGCTTGAACCCCTGTACTGGTAGGTGTATGACAGACAATGCTTAGGTTTTAGTCTCCAAGCCTTTCTCTGATGTACTTTGCCTATGTTTGTCCCTCCCACACACTCTCTGGTGGATGTGGAGTTGTACACCTGCTCAGCAGCAGCTTGTGTTTTGTAAGTGATGGTCATGATCAGGTGATGGCATCTGCACCTATTACAGTCCTCCTCTAGCTGATTGCATGTGGAACAGCTGTGATGATGTTCCCATAGCCAATCGCATGGAAACACAGTACAATATCTAGGAACATCATGTTGGTGTTTGCCCATGACAATCGCTGAGAATGGAACCTGGATCTGGTGTTTGGTAAATGGCATCACAGATGATATCTGGATGCTCCTCAAACAACATACACAGTGGAAAATAGCCTAAAGACAGGAGGGTGATGTGCCAGACATGACTACAGCATGTAAGTGTAGCTATGCTACATTGAGAATACTGCCAGTTTAACAAGTTGTGTGTGGTAATGGCTATTCCGCATGTTTTAAAACTGACAAGACAGTGCTTTGTTTGTGAGGGAACCCCCATCTGTAGGGCCATCTGTGGACTGGTCAGTGTGTGGAACCATTTGTTTCCTGTGTTACTCACTGAACAGACATCTGTGAACTGCAGGAGCATAGTGTGAGGATTGCAGGCAGTACATGGTGATAGTGATGAGAGTTACTGCCATCGCATCCCTGATTGGACATATGTCACATGAAACAGTGGTATGACAGTCACTGTCTGGGGTTCTCAGTGACATTCCAGTAATGAGCCACTGTTCATAGCTGCAGTCACAAGTCTTCTACACTTTGTACAGATGTCATGCAGTATATATGCATGTGTTGTGCTCCCTCTGCAAATGTATACCATCTGTTGTGTTGGGTTGATGGTCATATCTATACATGCTGTTATAAGTAATCCTGAATGCGGTTGACTATTATTAAGCCATATCTGTGTTAAAACTGCAACACCATGGGCTGTATGGGTTTGGAGGTCCTGGCAGAACCTCCTGTCCCACTTCAGCTGGCCATGGCACCGGACACCAGTACATCTGGGGCCCAGCCTTGGACCTCCACCTCTGTTGGCTTTGCACCACTGAGGATGGGGCTTGTCCCCCTGGGAGCAGGTCCAGACAGGAACTTGTCCGCTGTCGTACAGTCCCAGACGTGGTGCGTAGGGGGCTCACTAAGGGGTTTCAAGGCCAGATACGCCAGCTCAAGGGCAGAGTGTCACATTTACAGGGTTAGCCTGCCCCCTCCTAGACAGCCCCAAGTACTGCCACCTTTGCGGCTGTTTTGGTGCAGTGGTAGCTGCTCATGGCTGGGGACCTCCATCCCACTGTTTCCATCTGGGGGCTCATGGGCTTGTGACTGCTGAACACCCCTCCCTGTCCAAGGTGTATCCCCCCACATGTGTCATATACCAACCCTGTATGCTGTTTTGTCTGTCATCCTACCAAACCTATCCTCCACGAGCATACCTACTCCCCTTCCCCCACGTCCCACTCTTACCCTATGGAAACAAAAGGCCAATCAGTTCCTAGAACAACATTTGCCCCATACATAGCTGTCCATTTCACACACGTGTCCACTGGCCACATGTAACCCTTTTAATATGCATAACAACATACTCCAGTTTCCTCACCCGTGTCTCTCAGGCACATGATCCTGGTATGCACATGACTCTTAAAGGTTCCAGGTACATGTGCTGCAGATGACCCCATTGTACACACAATACTACCAGTCCCTCTATGGTTACCCCATTTACCTTTTTCATGATGACGATGTCGCACACACCACCTTTCAAGAGTACTGTTCTCACATAATGATTGGACAGGAACTGTTGTGTTAATGTAAATAAAATGCACAGAGTGATGTATTTGGCCAATGTACAAATGTTTGTGTGTATTAATGACACATGTCTGTCTGAGAGCGTCTTGATATTACATAGGACAACACCACTACATAATACAGACATTGCTGGTGTTTCCCTTTTCATTCCTTTGTAATGCTTTGTTGTCACATGGGATGTTCCTGATATATCTATATATATGTATGTATCTATATCTGGACATAAAGACACACACACACACACACACACACACACACACATGCACACACACATACATCAACATGATGGAATACATTTCCTATACTGTTGAATGACTGCGCTGGATGATATGTTTGTGATAACTTCCAATGTCTGTATATCTGCCTATGGCTTAGTGGTAAATCACATTAGCTGTATGTGCAAGGTCCTGGTTTCAAGCCTTGCAGAGGCCATTTATTTTGTTGCTGGGCAGAACAAGGCCATTGGATACGGAGTGATTAAGGCACATTAAAGCAGTTGTGAGCGGGTGTGCATGGGTTTGTGCTGAGCTAAGCAATGCTAACCTCCGGTTACAGTTTCTTACAATCAGTTTGCCTCTACATTGCTTCACCAGTGTAATACTCACATACTGGCAGCCAAACAGGCTTACACCCACTTGCTCCAGCACTTGCAAATGCACTGCATTTGGTGTTTGCATCTGACACTCACAATCCTGGGTGGGAGTGAGGACTACAATATTACCTTGTGATGCCTATTACATCAGATTCCATGCCTTCAGTATCAGGAATGGCTGCCCATTAGGCAAAAGCATGCCATTCGACTGTACAGAATCTGTGGCCTGTCCAGAGTTTGATTCATATTATTGGTGTGTTCCTCTTACAATCTGCACCTGTCTGGCTAATACATGGGAACTGACACTCTTCAATACAATCAAGTAATTGGGTTTTGGAACCCACATCCTTCAGCCGAGTCATGCTACTGCATAACTAATATTCTATCATCTTTCTAAGGTTGTAAGTGGAATATGTGCTTTCTGTCCCTATCAGACCTCTCAAACAATTGGGGACAAATATCAACTGAATCAGGGACATGTCATAACAGCATCAGGGACATATTTAAATTATTAGTGCTATTAACCTGACACGTTAACAGACTCAGAGCATATGAATTCATACACATTTTCTGAGGTAAATGATGTTTATAACTCTTAATTGTTGTCATTATTCATTACGTGCAATTCACCACCTTTCCTCCAAAAGTTACTAGTTTTAGAATGGATTAAGTGGGACAGAGTTAAAATTTGAGTCGAAATCAGGGACTTCCCTGGAAATTGGGGACATTTCAGAGGTATGGTCCCTATTTGTTCCTCCAGTGGTTTATGTCCTGTCCAGTGGATTTGCTCTTAGGGGTTGAGACGTATGGGCATCAGTTATGGCCATTTCGGAATATTACTTACATCCCCAGGGCAGTCCTAATACGACTGCGCCAGCCAACACCTGCATGCCTAGGCCCATAATTGCATACCCATAGTTCTCCCACCTGCCTCTCCTCTACAGCACTCATCCTTACTGTGGGTGCAGGTGGGGTATAAACACACCACTACACACTGCCCGCTCTCCATATGTCGGGACACATGTACGTTGTGTCGACCCATGGGTTATCAGGCTTGCACAACCTACTGGTCCATGTACATCTACAGCCTGGTTTGATGAATCATTACTGGGACTGACTCTGATGATCATAAATTTTTGGGTGTCTCACAAGGGACATCAATGTCTATGTTTCAAGATTAGACCTGGCAGGTCTCTCCCACTGGTAGTATCCTGACAGTGGTCTGGGAAGCAGTGGTGTGTTTACTTCTATTGTGTGTCTATATGTCTCACCGGCCTAGCTGGGGGGGGGGGGGTTGCTGCTACATGTTACATGTTTGCTTATTGGACCCCTCACCCCCATATGCACAGCCTGTTAACATATGTAATTCATAACTGCTGTATCATATCCTAGCTATATACATGTGTATATTTACAGTCACATATATATATATATATATATATATATATATATATATATATATATATATATATATATATATCTCCAACAACATATGGGACTATGGGTGTCTGCATATGGATATATCTATATGTGAGTATGTATATGTATTCTGTCTCTGTATGTATGCATTTGTACTACGGAGAGGGAGAAGCTTATCTCTTTATTGCTATGGATAGATACATACACACATACCTCTACATATATACGTCTACATCTGGTTATTTTGTTCCTTGCCATATAGATTACACTTTGCTGCAGTGGGACTCGTAGTGGGTGTGGCAGGTCGTTGGGCGATGCCTCTGCCCAATGAACACATTTGCTTACATCCCTGGGGCTGTCCATATAGGCCCACATCAGCCAACACCTGCACAACTAGACCCATAAGTAGCTACCCATAGTTCCCCCAGCCGCACATCCTCTACAGCACCCATCCTTACTCTGGGTCTTGGTCGGTTCTGAACACACCACTACACGCTGCCCACTCTCCACTTCACGAGACACATGTCATACAATTGTCTCGAACCATGGGTCATCAGGCTTTCCCACCTTTGTATTCTGGGTATGTATACACCCCAGCCAGAATGGTCGGTGTATCACCTTCTTTTTGTCTTGTCAATTTTTGGGGTGTCCCGCAAGGGAAGCTCCTGTCTGTGTTCCAAGATTAGATTTCATGGGTGCACTGTGTACCCCCCCCGCTTGTATCCTGCCTGTGGTCTGGGGAGCAGTGGACTATTTACATTGCTTGTGGGTTTCTGTGTATGTTTCTTGTGTCTGGCTAGGAGTGTGGAAGGTCATGCTATGTGTTTCATGTTTCTTGCTTGGGCTCCTCGCTTCCATTGGCATAGCCTGTGAACATATGTCATTCTTGTGTGCTGTTTCCTATCATAGCTGTATATCTGTGTATATCTACACACACATTCGCACACACACACACACACACACACACACACACACATATATATATAAAAATATATATACACACACATATATATATATATATATATGTGTGTGTGTGTGTGTGTGTGTGTGTATGTATGTATATATATATATATATATATATATATATATATATATATATATGGATTCCATACATTTGGTCGAATTACACTTAGTCGAAAATTATATCAGGCATTGCACTTCACTGAAAGCTCACTTGACTGAAAGCTCACTTTGTCGAAGTTCATTTGGTCGAAAATGGAATATAGCCCCTGCCCCACTGTAGTGCAACCCTGGAGTGAGAATATTAAATAATGGGGGGTGTGGGGGCGTAGCCCCCCACACTATGCCAATAGTTTTTACTAAAGATATATATATCAATGCATTTCTAATGGATATACCTTCTTATAACAGTGAATACATTAAAATCATGTGGGGGGGCTATGCCCCCCCCACACCCCCCCTTATTTAATATTCTCACTCCAGGGTTGCACTGCAGTGGGGCAGGGGCTATATTCCATTTTCGACCAAATGAACTTCGACCAAGTGAGCTTTCATTCAAGTGAGCTTTCAGTGAAGTGAACTGCCTGGAATAATTTTCGACTAAGTGTAATTCGACCAAGTGTATGGAATCCATATATATATATATATATATATATATATATATATATATATATATATATATAGATATATACACATATATACACACACACACACACACACATATATATATATATATATATATATATATATATATATATATATGTGTGTATATATATTTTTATATATATATATATATATATATATATATATATGTGTGTGTGTGTGTGTGTGTGTGTGTGTGTGTCTGTAAAGCAATGCATACCCCACGCAAATGCACTTACACATACTTACTGGTGTTTATATATACTTAAACCTGCTTACTAGTGCCTTATTCATTATGACACTGTCACTTCTCTCCAGTTAACTTTTAATTGTTATTTTGCAGGTTATACAGCAGACAGATGTTGCAATATGTTCATGTACGGATTACTGATGGTAAATGGTATGTGATGCAGTGGGATTTGGAACGGGAATGTCTGTTCATTAGGCCGTTGCTCTAACCAATACACTATTCTGTGCTGCTTCATTTGCATATATACCCACATACCCATGGCTCCTGGTTCCCCAAACACCCACCCCAACGCCTCCCTAATACTGCAGTCATCCATTCTCCAGCTGGATTTGCGGTGTATCCAGATCACTACACATTGGCCACTCCCTACTCCTGTAGACCCATCCCATTGGATGACTCACTCCACGTATCCTCAGAACTTCCAAACTTTTAGTCCACAAACACTGGTGACATGAGCGACCAAAAGGACACTATTCGCAATTTTTGGGTTATCCCACATGGGACACGCATGTCTTTATGTCAAGATTAGACTCTATACTTCATTACATCCTTACTCCCGTTAACATGACACTACAATAAATTAATAAGTATGACTATGTCATAATGCACACATTACACATGAGAACCTAATTATGTACGTGTTCGGTGCATTTCTTTTACAAATAGACCAGTTTAGCAATTGGCATTGCTGTAGCAGGCATATCACAGGAATGATTCCTTGTGTGGGAAAGTCCTCATATTTGATTTTTTTCTGCACAGCACTGGCTTCGGACATTGTACACACTTCTGAGTTTTAGCAGTTTCATCCCTTCCCTCTTGTCTACAACCTATTATTCTATCTACTGTCGAGGTTTGTAAGGGCGCATTCATGTTATTTATGTCTGCAAATGGAATGAATGTGTTGCAGAGAATGTACTTCTACATATAGATGTCTGTATGTGTGTATGCATATATACTTATAACGAACTCAGTGACCTCCACGGGGCAGTCCAATTAGAACCAGCCCATCCAACCCTGGCACCCCTGGCTCCATAATTTTATACCCATAGTTCCTCCACCCCACCCAAGTTCAACATACAAGCATACCATCCATTGTCCAGTTGTTATAGTAGCCATGACACACCTCCACACATTGCCCTCTCCCGAGCGTTAGCAGCCCTACACGTATGTTGTCCCAACCCATGTATTCTCAGGCTCTACCACCATTTAGTCCTTGAACATACCTGCCCTTGCTTATGTAATGGACGGATGACCAAATAGCCTATCAATTTTTGGGTAGTCCCACCAGGGACTACCCTCTGTGTGTAAAGTAGACTTAGCAGATCAACAATGTTACTCCCACTGGTAATATCCTGCCTGTGGTGTGAGTAACAGTGCTTTGCTCACTCCTGCCCAGCTGGATATGACATGCGCTGACAGCACTATATAATACTGGGGTTGGTGTTGATTCTCTTCTCATTCCTTTTTTATGCTTAATTGCTACATCGTTCTTTTTTCATAGATACATATATATATATATATATATATATATATATATATATATATATATAAGTAATATATCTGTACATGCTTGTATACATTTCCTATACTGGGCACTGCTTAGACCCGCGCAAGCGCACTCAGACTTGCTTACTGGTACTTATATATGTTTACTGCTGCTTATTTGTGTTTACACCTTATTACTAGTGCCTTATTCATTATGACAGTGCCACTTTGATTGAATGATATTTGAGTTAAATATCTCATGCGATACTCTTATGTCGGTTTTACAGCAAAACGACATTCATTGCACACGGAAAATGATATGTGCTATTCTTGGGCTCGAACCGTGAATGCCTGTTCATTAGGTGGATGCTCTAAACACTACACTATTGACATTCACGTTGATTCTGCATGTTTTCTCTATTTGAATGAATTTGATGTGTAAGCTACGCTTGGCAGAGGGCAGAGATGCGCAAACACACTGCACTTTGCTTACACCTTTGATATTGCAGCAATTCAAATGTATAATAGGGACACGGGGAATCTAATTGTGAAAGTTCTAGGGACAGGGTTCAACATTCCACTACGTGCTTGTGTGTTTACTACTTTGATTTTATTTCACTGTTCGTGGACAGTCTTGTATGCTTAGCATACATTTTGGTATACACGGACACTGAATTACTGATTTACTATTAGAGGCGGGCTCTACTAGTAGGCATATTAGGTTTTGCGATTGTGATCTGAGGAAGCAATTTTTAATTGTGAAAGTGCTTATCTTTCATTAAAACTGTGTTTTTTTACTGCTTTTCTGTTGGCTGGTGGTTTGTGCGAGTTTGGTTTGACTTTTACATCATCTTAAAGGAGCACCACAAAGAAATTCACAGTGTGCAGCACTCAATCAATTCAACTGACAAAATTTGCAAACAAGAAAAAATATATAAAAAAAATCTAAAAAATAGTATAAAATGTATTCCCTATAAATTCAGAAAAATGAAAACAAAAGTATGTAAAAATATGTAAAATTTAAAACCTGTATTTATGGCTCATCTTTCCAGTGCTTTAAACTGAGAAAACATGCTATTGAAACATGTTCCTGAGAACATTAGAGCAGAGGCCTAAATAGTTCAAATTGCAGACAACAGATTATAGAGGTTTGGACATATGTGCAGGAAAACAGTCGATAATCTGGTGAAGAGGATTTGGGACAGATAGGAAGAAGGCAAAAGGAGATGAGGCCAACCACCAAAGAGATGGATGGACTGTGTTTGAGAGAAGGCCTGTGATAGTCAGGTATGATTGTCAAAGAAGGCAGGAGAGTGGTATTAATTTGAGAGAGATGGTGACAGTTAATGCAACACCCCAACCCCATGTTGAAAATAGTAAAAGGGGAGCTGATGATGATTACACTGCTTTTGTGTTGTATCAGTTACTCAAACACTTGTGATAACCACTTTTGCAACTATATACTGGCTCCTGACACAATTTCACAGAAAGCATACATGCATCCTCTTTCAACATCTCCAGTATCAATAAGATGTACTCTTGACTGCTAACTGCATTTGTATCACATTTTCTTATAGAAATAAACTAATTTTGCATCTGAACTGCATGAATTCTCTTCATTACGCCAAGTGAGATACACACGCCTCTCTATCCAGAATATTTGTTTGTTTTAACTGAACTTGAAATACTATTATCTGAAAAACACCTTGTATTCTGTTTCATATGCAGAGTCCATCCACACTTGACCATTTTATTGAAAGAACTACTGAAATAAAACGTATTGGCATATAATATTAAGCAATAGCATTTTAACTAACATAACAAGTAACTTCCTTCTACTATGCCTAAATATTAGAAGTATATCCAACAAAGTCCATGAACTCCATGCCACCATAGACTTGTACTCCCCAGATATAGTCATCCTGACAGAAACCTGGCTAAAACCTCACATTACCAGTGAGCAAATACTCCCTACAGGTTACGACATACTAAGAGTAGACCGGCTAAACAAAATAGGAGGTGGTGTAGCTATAATATTTAAACAGCATCTAAACATCCAGACCTTAAAATCATCAGCTCCACAAATAGGCAATAAAGAAATAATATATACCAACCTCAAAATTAACCAAAACAAAACCATCAACATAATTGGATGCTACTTCCCACCTGGCCAAAACATCACTCCCCTAGAAAACCTCCTCAGCTGGTCTACCCACCATCTCCCCCAAGAAACTATCATCTTAGGTGATTTCAATATTGACTGGCAATCCTGTTCTGGCAGCAATCCAACCCATCATGTACACCTTCATGGCTTCACTCAACTAGTCCAGTCACCAATCAGGATAAATAAAAATTCCACCAAGCACACTACCCTGGATTGGATACTAGTTAGTAAGAGCCCCCAGTCATATATAACAGGCTGCTTATCAGATAGCCTCAGTGATCACTCCCCAACATTCCTACTCAAAAAATACCTATACCAAGCTAAACCTGTCATCTACCGTCAAATACGTAAAAAACTAAACTTTAACCCACTCACATTCATCTCATCCCTCAAAGAATGTAACTGGCATCCTCTAAAGTACCTCAGTCTAGATGATGCAGTTGAATTTTTTTAATACTACCTTCCTGAACATCCTTAATTACCATGCCCCCATAAGATTCTCCAGAACCAAAGCACAACCCTCCCCATGGCTACAGAAAACCACTAAGTCAGAAATGAAAAAAGGGATAAAGCCTGGCAGCACTGGCGCAAAACCAAAACCCGCTCAGCTAGACAGAAATTCCTAGAACTACGCAATAGAGTCAAAAAGCTAATAAAACAGGACAAATCCCAATACTACCAGTCTGCCCTAGACTCCTCACAACACAACCCCAAACAACTCTGGTCCTCCATAAACTCCATCCTCCACCCAGGTAAAGTCAGTACCCCCCCTCCTAACATCCCTCACTCCTCAGAAAATATTGCTACCTCATTCAACACACACTTCACCCAAACCATGCTATCACTAGCTAAACAACACAACCCCCCACCCCTCCAACCCACACCTTCAACTAGTAATCTCCCCACTGCCTTCTCTTTTTCTCCTGTACCTACCTCCAACATAAAAAAACTCTTAACTAAACTTAAACCCACCAAATTAGCAGCAGACAGCCTCCCAAGTGAATACCTACAAATCACAGCTGATGCTCTGGCCTACCCAGTATCCATCTTGATTAACCGATCTCTGTCAGAAAGTTACATTCCCACACTGTGGAAAGTATCACATATAATTCCCCACCACAAAGGCGGACCCTCCACAGAACTAACCAATTACCGCCCCATAGCTATTCTCTCTCCACTCTCCAAAATACTAGAGAGATGCATACACTCTCAGGTCTCAGACTACCTCCTTACTAACAACCTCCTTTCCAGTACTCAGCATGGTTTCTGACCAAACCATAGCACCACCACTGCCTTTCTCTCCTTTACTAACACTATCCTTCAGCATAAAAACAATGGCTATCTCTCCTCTGCTACTTTCCTAGACCTATTTAAAGCATTTGACATGGTCCGACACAAACAACTTATCTCTGTCCTCAATAACCTATCCTTCTCACAATCGGTCACCAACTGGTTTCAGAGTTACCTGTCTGACCGCCAACAATCCGTTGTATGGCAGAATGACATATCTCCCCAACTACCTGTCTCCATAGGGGTTCCCCAAGGATCCATCCTTGGACCCCTACTCTTCTCTGTTTACACCAATAATCTAGCCTCTGCCACAAACATGGCACACTCATACAATACGCAGATGACTCGACCATCATCTGCTCAGCCCAGTCCCTACCAAAACTGCAAAAAGTCACACAGGAAGCCTTTTCCTCTGTTGAAACATGGTTATCCGATGCCCGATTAATACTCAACCCAAACAAAACTAAACTACTCACCTTCCAACCCACCAAACATACTCAAAACAACTCTCACTTTAACATCACGGCAAAAGACAACACCACTATATACCCAACTGAACACACCAAATTGCTGGGAGTGGAAATAGACAATAAACTAAAATTTGACATTCACATATCCATGACTATAAAAAAAGTCCACAAAAAACTAGGAGCGTTATACAGAAATAAGCAATTTCTCACCAAAGCAGCAAAGATTTCAATAGCAAATTCCCACCTTATCTCCACCCTACTATTATGCCTCTCCAATATATACCAACTTAAGGCAATGTGATCTAAACAAGCTAGAGACCTGCTAACAAAATCGCCAAATTCGCCACAGGGGCATCCTGCCGTAGTCACCACTGTCTCTCACTTGCTGAACTGGGCTGGCTTGAACTCCCTCACCTCCTTCAGTGGTATCAACTCTCACTCGCCCACAAACTAGTAAACCATCCACTAAATGTCCCATCCCTCCAGAATCTACTCCAACCCTATCACACCACCAGACCACTAAGATCCAGCAGCAAAAATCACTTGCAGATCACTAAAGCCAATAACTCTGCTGGTGAAGCACTATTCTCTTGCGCCATAGCCAAATTATGGAACCCACTCCCACCCACAATTACCTCCATACCATCATGCACCCACTTCAAAACTTTACTAAAAGCGCAACTAAAAACATGCTGACTATGCCCTTGCAACTCCCACTCTAATATCATCCACCCCAGCCAACCACTACCTTTCTTTCCACTCCACTAACTACCTTGATTATAGCAAGCTCAGATGCTCATAAGCCAGTACTTATTATACAGCACGAACTTCTTCTTCTTCTTGTAACATTTGTTAATGTCTGGTATGCACTTCACAGATAAAGATTCTAGTTGTCTACTGATGTACTATGTTCTTCATCTGTAAATATGTTGTAAGTAATTGCTATGTAAATTGTTAATCACTATGTAATCCAATGTAAATACTGTCTGTTTATTTTAATTGTCGAGCTTTTCTCCCTGGGCCTCCGCTGAAAATGGACCTACGTCCAGTCGGACACTCCCGGTCAACAAATTTAAATAAACAAATAAATAAATAAATAAATTTTAGATCTTAATCCAAAATCTTTTTCCAGGAACTCCGCAGCCTTATGGATCATTTGCTCCATTCTCCTTCCTTCTTAGATCAAGTTTGGTTTGGCATCTGCATCGTGCCATGGTTGTTCAGTTTATCTGTACAGGAACACTACAAGGTACATATGATGTTAATGGACATTGTTTTAAGGTTAAAGAACACAAAAGCTGTTACAATGCTGCTGTTGTTTATGCATTTGTTATTCTTACACCATATATATTAACCAATCCAGTCATAAGGTTATAATTCATATTCAGGGCTATATAAAAGTATACATAATGCCTCTACATTTAGTGCAATAGCCATACAGCTTAATGAAGTACACTCTTAAAGCTTTCACCTTCTTACATTTTTGATATGTATCATTGCAGCAATCCTGAACCATATTCCAACTCACCACATACATCAAAAACAAGTTTGATTCATATTTACTTATGACACTCTATGCCCAGATGGGCAAAATAAGCAGTTAAACATGAAATTATTAATGTAAATATCAGTATGTATGTATTTATTTATGTTTGCTTATGAATTTGTTAACAATTGTATTTTTATTGTGACAGCTCCAACAGTGTAGACAGATAAAGCCCTGAGTATGACTTAGGCAATCAAAGCTCACTTAGTGTCTCAGGTCCCTGATGGAGCCGGGAGAGGAGGATGCCCATGTACATTGGAGTGGGGGTGGGGGGAAATTCAGCCTGCCACAAACTGCCATAGTGCCTTGAAGGAGCAGTGGTCATACAAATGCATACCTGGAAGGAGGTATTGGGTTGACTAAACCACCGCCTGCTGGTAGCCTTCAAAGTGAGTGCGTGGAAGTGTGCATTCACATGAGGAAGGCATTGTGGGCCTCCACAGTGATGTGGATTTGGACCATTACAAATGCCCTTATTGTCAGGATGCTGGTGGTGAGGGCATAAAACACCTTCTTCACTGACTGAATGATAGCTCCTTCTGAGCACTCATCCTGATCCTGGGAAAAATTCCAAGTAAGGGAACAAATGGGTCATGTCCCATTGAGTAAGGCTTGATGACTGACAGACATGAGGATAAAAACTGCACACAGAAAACAAATGTACTTATATTTATATTCATGTTTGTATGTATGCTTGGTGTGCTTATTATATTTATTGTAGGTCTCAGAGAATTTAAATACCATTACTGTTCCTACAGGATCCTTCTTTTTTGTATTTCAGTAGTGGAATTTTCTTAGTAATTCTAATTTTCTGCACTGTAGTGAAACAAGTAAAAATGATTACTACTTTGCACAGGATACCTTCTATAAGATAAAGTTTTTAGCTACTTCTCTTTAGGATTCTTTAGTTTTGATTTAATTTGTTTGTTTACCAGGATAGTGGACTGATCCACAGGGACTCATTTTGGCCATAGCCCATGAGCATTGTCTGGTCAAGAGATGTGCTGAGAGCCACTCAATAGACAAAAGGAGCCGTTGGAAATTAAACCATAAAGTACAAAATGAAATAGCTTGTAGCCTTAATCCTTTATGTTAACTGCTAAATTAATAACTATTTTGTCCACATGGGTGTAAACTGTCATAAGTAAATATGAAACAAAACTTATTTTTGATGTATTGCATCTAATGGGTTGGAATATAGTTCAGGTTTACAAAAGTGAAGCTCTTAGGTACAGCAAGTAATTAAATGCTGAAAAATCAGGGATATAGAGGCAGTTGAAGGTCAGTGAAACACTGACCAGCACCCTTTATTTCCTGAGCATCTGTTATAGTTCTGTGTACTTCTTCTAAATGAACAATAGTTAGTCAGATAACGAGTAATAAAAAATATTTTATAATGAACAGTAAACTTTTGTAAATAGCTGCCCTCTCAGTAAAGAAACACATTAAATAGGATACTTAAATGTACACATATTTTCTGTAGATTTGCTTTCAGATAGATCCAAATATATTTTTGTTTCTACATGTGTTTAAGTCTACGTCTCACAATATGTTTGTGTATGCATGTGCACCCTTCTGCATGTGTCAGTATGCAGCTCAAGTGCATGTCTGAATAACTGTGTTGATAAATGTGTGTGTCTGCTTATTCCTGTGTGAATATGTGTCCATGTCCACATGTACTTGCATACAGGTATGTGTGTACATAAGTAAGTGAAGCACTTGTACTTAAGGCTACATTTGGTCTGAGGAAGCTTGCAGAGAATCTTGAATCAGAATTTCATACGTTCATAAGTTAGTACTAGGCTAACTGCCCTTGTGGGCCATTTTAAGTCTAGCCAGTTAACCCTGGTGAGAATCAAATCCTGCACCTTGTGTCTATAAGGTAAACACCTTAACCATTATACCAACCTCCCACTCATGAATTTCTTCAGGACAAAAAATGTATTGAGCTTAAGGTAAATCAGTGGTGTTACCATACCTAAAACAGTTTTCTTCTGTGAGCTTGGATATTTGTCTTAATCATCTGCTATAGTTTATGCAACTGGTAATGAATGACAAGTAGAGCTACCAAAACAGCAAAGCTTTATTTGTAAAAAATATTTAGTCTGACAGACAGGGGAGGAAATATAACAGTGAACACAATGAAATGTGTACAGCTGGACATGAGATAATGAATCAGTTGCTTTACCTGATGTTGCTCAGGACAAATAAATGCAGTAGAACTTAGCATTTGATGATCCAAGTGCATTAACATCAAAAATATCTCTCAAATGCACGTCCTGAGGTGCCTTGACAAAGTGCCCCATATGTCAAGGCTGGACTGAAGTAACTTACTTTGCCTTTTTATGAAAACAGAGTTTCATTTAATCTAATCTTACAAGAAGCAATAGTAACAGAAATCACACCACTATAAAGTCCCATTTTCAAGAAGCAGTGATTCAGGCCTTCTCAGAAATGACAACAGAACAATTCTAGTAAATGAATTTCAGCATAATCTAGTCAAGAACTTCTGCAGTGGGTTTAACAGGTGATATGTTTAAATAACATGATCCTGGTTTGCTAGATCAAGTTAAGACAAATAGAAGTTTGAATAACATAATGTAGTTCAACTTCTGCCCGGATTGTCAAATGCATGAAGTTTAAAAACATCCATGAACTTTTGCCTTGATTGTACAACAGTTGGAATGTAAACAACAGCCACTAACTACTGCTTTTTTCTTTGTAAATAAGTCAGTGTCAAGTAAATGTGCTGTAAAGCCGTTTTCTATGATTGGAATGCAAACATTGTTGTTCTCTTTGTAAATATGTTAATTGCATGCAAATGAATTGCCTACTTTTCCCCACGATTTTTATCTGTATTCTGTTTGCCAGAACATTTCGCCTGATTCAAGGCTGTATGGGGGTCTTAGCACCTGCCCACCCAACTGGTTAATAAATAAATACAATAAGTTATGCCAAAAACAGAAGGTACTTATTGAATGAGTAACACTGAAGAATCAACTAGATTGCCTAGATGAAACACAGTGCAAAGAAACTGAGCCTTGTTTTGGGAATTTGCATCTGTATAAGAAGTTCATCACTTAGGTTGTATGTTGTGGCTACCTGTGTCAGTACATAACTTGGTATCTATGCAATACTGCATAGCATGTTGCAGATACCTATAACAATGTATAACCTGGTATCTTTGCAATACTGTATAGCATGTTGTGGCTACCTATGACAATATATAACCTGGCATCTATGCAGTACTGCCAGATTTCTTAGCTAACAATTCATAACAGATAAACTGACATTTAATGGATCAGATGTGAAAAATGCTACAATTTAGCCAGAAGGAGAATCCATCTGATGGGCACCTCATTGTAATTCTGACGAATTACATAACTGTTACAGCACATGTGGTAGAACGTGTGAAGTCTTGAGGTTCCTGTATCTCTTGGTATATTTCTCCAACTCCATGCTAATGCAATCTCAGATTTGATATATATATAGTTGGCAGGAGCAGGGGGGTGTAACCTCCCCTTGCTTTGCACAGGTTTGAAGATGGGCTTGCTCTCCTGCAAAAATGCTTCAGAAGTGTGACAGTGAGTATCATAATTTGCTGTTTAATTATTGAAACTAAATCTAATTTTTGCAACTGTGAGATATGCAATATCAAGTCTTTAAAGTTGTGAAAGGGACCTACATGAATAACTGCACATCTGTAACCAAAATGAAGAGGCACATAAACACATGCAGACAATCAGGCATGCACGTGCACACATACAGACACCTACAGGCTAGGCTTAAAAAGGCCCTTGTGGTCGTTAGCCTAGGAAACACCTATGAACCTATGAACACATGAAATAAGAACAGATGCCAAAGCAAAGAGTCTTAGGTGAGTAAAATGTCTACAGAAACTGCTCAGCTGAAATAGTTCAGGTGTGACTGCCAGGGATAGTAGAGGCGGTCAAGAACTTCTTACATATTCTGAAGGTACATTTGGAGATGATTAATGAATCATTCTGAAGGCTACATACTCAAAACTAAGAAACTGTATACCTGAACATCAGGTACTTCCATTCTTTAAATAATTTAGGGGAAACATGCAAGGTAGTAACTAGGAAAGAAAGAAAGAAAGAAAGAAAGAAAGAAAGAAAGAAAGAAAGAAAGAAAGAAAGAAAGAATCTGCTAGATTTGACATAGAAGGGAACCCTCAGTACGGTTCCTGCATTAAGTAATGAATACTAAAAGAAACCTTTCAATACAGGCATCATGATATTTATTTATGTATGTGGCTATGTATGCAAGTATGCCTGCAGGAATTATTTTAATTGTGGCAGCGGTGGTAGCAATAAAACATTTACATTTTTTTAAGGGCAATCCCAGAAATGCAAAGCACAATATAGAGGATTATGATCTCGCCACTGATCATAACCTGTTTATTATATATCTGAGACATGAATGCCAAGAAATTCACCTCAATAGTGAAGCTCAAGAGGTGAATCTTGGCATCCATGTTGAGAACACATAATTGAAAGTTATGATCGAGACCCAGTCATAATTCTCTGTAGTGCATCAAGCTTTATCTCCTCCATGTACTACTAGTTACATGGAAAAAAAATGCTAAGTGTTTTGTCAGCTTTAAAGCCTTAAAGCACTTAGGGAACACTGTCAGAAAGACAGTGTACACAATCCCTTTATGTTTACACTTACCCTGCCATGCCTCTCAAATGTCCAGATTTTCACAGAATGTCCAGATTTTTGCCTCATATGTTTGGTATGTTACTCATAAAATAATTTGGTTATCAGACAAATCATTGAGATCTGAAGTCACTAAATAGTAACATATATTTGAGTTTCAGATTTTGTATTCTTCAGAAAATGCAGGTGAACAAACATCCTGTTTCTCTAGCTACTTACTAAGTTTATAAAAGAAAGGGACACATTACTGGTACATACCACAGGCAGAAACAAATCTGTTTTTCTTTTATTTTGCCTCTGTCTTTTGCTGGTTAGTACTGTGGTGGTGCTGCAGTAGCGTTGTCGCCTCATAGCAAGACATTGTCCCGTTCGATTCTCAGCTAGAGCGTCTTCTGTGTGGAGGCATACGTGAATGGGGCGTGCCTTCATTGAAGATTGTGCATCAGGGCTGGTAACCCGGTATGTAAAAATCCACTACCAATCATTAGCGGGCCGGAGTTCCGCTGTGGTGACCCCTAACCGGGAAAAAGCCGAAAGACACAAACTGGCAGAGATGACTGCTAAATGTGAGACCCAACTTTAACAAGTTAAGCAGGGGGTGCAAACCTCTCAACCTCTTAGCAGAAGAAACCCGGACAAAGCCTAAAATAATGGGGGGACAAAGCCCCAAAAATAGGGACACATTTTAAATATTGCTCTTATAAACTTAGAAAGTTGCTAGAATAACAGTATTTGTCTTTGCATGCATTTTCTGAAGGAAATTAAGTCTGAAACTCAAATGTATTATATTATTTAGTTATTTCAGTCCTCAGTGATTTGCCAGAAAACCACAAATTTTATAAGGAAAAGGCCAAAAATATGAGGTAAAAATCTGGACATTCCTCAAAAATCTGGACAATTGAGAGGTATGGGGGGTGCTTAACATTTGTTAAGATCAGATCTCGTGGTATAATAGTGCTTAACTGATCTGTCTTTTTCCAGATAGTGTATAATCGCTACACTCTGTGCACTGCAAAACAGTCATGGTACAGTCATGAATAAAGCATCTAAGGAAATGTGTAGTCCTGGGTGGTGATCTCTAAGAAAATGGTTATGCAGGAAAACAGTATTTGATGAATCTGAAAAACTTAATTTTCAAAACCAAAATAAAATATGATATGAAAAAAAGAATATTGCTAGTGCACCTTTATTAACTTTTATATTGAACTTGGCACCTGCTGAAAAAGAGGCTCAAAGCAATGCGGGTGCGCGGGTGCACTGAAAACAAGAGGTAGATGAGAATACGGAAGGATTATTGCACAACTTACAATTTTCAAAAATATAGCAGAATGTCAGGTTATACTCAGGAACAAGTGGAGAAATAAAAGCTTTATTTAATAAGTATAGAATAATGCAAATAACCAACAAAGCTATAAGACGAAGCAACATATACCTTCTACCTACAAAAAGTACAGATAATAAGGTGATATATATTAAGATTCAAGAACATCTAATAAGAAGAGAGCATAGGTCATTATTATTTTATTTTATTTTAAATATTCATGTATTTATGCATGGTTTTTGTTGATCAGGTTAGTCCCATTCAGCAAGTTGCCTATTTTCAGGGGAGAAAATAACAGATTAGGAGAAATTTAGTCAGGGCATTGGGAAACTTCCCCTACTCTTTTTTTCGGTGAGCACCTTTGGATCTTTTACTTTCACCAAAGCTACCACCAACACAGGAAGACGGGCCTCGCTTTAACACCTCATCTGAAGGGCAGTTTATTAATAAATACTAAAATAAAAATAAAGGAAAGACATGATAATATGAGTTGCAAACTGGTTGAGTGATAGATCTGTTAATCTTAAATATGGTGAAATGCCTTCTGATGAATGAACAATGACCAAAAGGGTCTTCAGTGACCCAAGTGAGGTTGATGTTGTTCATTGCTTATCTCAGCAATATTTGACCATCTGAAAGCATCTGTTTAGTTAAATACATGCGTAATTCCAAACACAAGTTTTATCAGGTTTTGCAAAAATGTACAGGGAAGTTATATGCATGATCCACCAAAAATAATGAAACTTTAACATGAGAAATACAAAGTAATGTATTTTGTAACAGAAACAGACACCTATCCTGTTTCATAATTAATAATATACTAAATGAAGTTAGAGGGCATTTTTCAGATATTGAGTTATGTTAAAGTAAAAACAATAAAGAAAAGTCATATGATGAACAGAACTATTATAAACATAAATATTGCTGTAATAATGGCCTGTGTATGAAACACCTTCTCATCCCAGTTTATCTTCATATGCTATCACAACCACCTAATTAAAATATTTGTGCAACAGATGAAAGTATATGAAAGAAATGTATAAAATGATGAAAGATGTGCAATGCTTGTATTATGTTAATATACTTAAGGCTCTATTCACTCAGATATAGGAAAAATAGAGGTGACTTAATCATCTAGCAATGTTGAAATGCTAATTTACTACAAACATCAATAAGATTTGAGGGTTGGCATAATGATTTACTTAACAGACTCAAAGTACAGGGTTTGACTCTCACCTTGAAGAAATTGGCTAAGCTTAAAATGGTATTGAGGTTGGCATAATGGTTAAGGTGTCTACTTTACAGACATAAGGTGTAGGGTTTGACTCTCACATGGGGTAACTGGGTAGGTTTAAAATAGCCCATAAGGGAAGTTGGGCTAATACTAATCTATGAACTCTATGGCCTGAATGGTAGCTCGCCTAGTATTTGCTTGTGAACCTAATTGCCAAGTTTAAGAGGTCTGTACATGGCACACAGGGAAATGGAATGAATGTTTAAATAATTGCTGTAAGTTGTAAATATAAAGACAATAACATGATGGATAGATTTAGAGTTTGCCCATAAATGCAACTTTCTGCCACATGACACAAGAACTGCTAGACTATAGGCCCAAGTAGATCAGCTTTAGACTGTTCCTTTGGGGTTGCAATATACGGGTCTTTAGAGAACTGTGCTTGTTGAAATTACTTCTGTTAGCAGTCCACTATCTGAATTTCATACATACATGTAATTTATAAAACATGAACATTGCACACAAGAAATACACAGACCTAATGGTGCTTGAAACAAGTAAAAATCAACAAATGAACTCTGGCACTATGAAGCTGAAATAGGAGCTCCTTTATTGAAGTAAACTAAAAAGGATGAAAACAGTAGGCTATGGTTTCACCCTGCAGCTTTACAAAGGGTGAATAAAACCATTAAAATAATTGATATATATGTATATATATATATATATATATATATATATATATATATATATATATATATATATATATACACACACACACACACACACACACACACACACTTGCAAAAGAAAGTCATATGAACAGTCACCTAACCAGTAATCTGTAGTTTATGGAGTACAAGTCTAATGCTTTTCAACAGCTCTTGATATAATTTGCTTCTGTTCTATATACCATACAAGTATACTTTTTGTACTTTTTCTATTTTTTTATTATTATCATTAGCCAGACCCAAAGGTTCATAGAAAAGTCATGTTATGAACTTATTAGAATATTTTCTGTGTATTACATATTTTTATATGGCACTTATGATCTATATCAGTGTTTTAAGCCAGCCAAGCCAAGGACCATATCACTTTTAAAACTCTTAACTTCTCTCATGTGTGCTTTTAAATATGTTTTATTTAAAAAGTAAATTCTTTGTTTTAGTTTATTTATCCTTTGCTGACCAGGTTAGACTTACTAGATTATTAACCTACTTTCAGGGCAGACGACTAGGCCAGGGCATCGGGGAACTTTTTACACCAAATTGATGCTGGCGCAGTTTAGACCATTGTTCCAGTCTTGCCAAGCCCTTCTCATTTTCTGCATAATTTTGCATACTAGAATCTTGTTAATTGTGGGCTCTCCTGCATTAATATTTAACAATGCAATTAAATAATAAGCAATGACTTGACTCGCTATTCATTTACTGGGATGTACCTTCACATATTGTTTTCCAGATAAATGTCAGAATGTGGATTATATGAGTGTTATTCTAAATAAATGTCAGAATGTGGGTTATGTGGGTCTTAAAGCAGTTACGAAGAAATCAGGTAGCTCAACTTTGGTAGGTCAGAAAATTGCATATATTTTAACAGACCCACACTGGTAAAAAAGGTAAATAAGGTCTTAGCCTTAAGAGTTAATCACTTTAATGAAGTTTAGCCCCAGCAATAAATCCTGACATAGCACACCAGTGGCTTCTCAGTCATTACAAGCATCTTCAGTTACTATGGCTTTCTGAATGCTGTCAGTCGTCCAGCTTGTCACCCAGTCTTATTGATAGGTGCCACTCTCAAACTGCATAACTTGTCAGCCATTGGCTTCCTGTGTGTGTGTGTGTGTGTGTGTGTGTGTGTGTGTGTGTGTGTGTGTGTGTGTGTGTGTGTGTGTGTGTGTGTGTGTGCCTGTTGGTCTATGTGTGTGTCTGGGCATGCATGAGACAAGGTGACTGTGTCATTTACCTTGCATGATGCTGGACTTACTGAGACGTTTGATCACTCTTTGTTTTGACGACCTTATCTTCTCAAAGGAGGCTAACTTAGTTCACTATTTCCAGAAAACATTTACGGAATGATTTTAATAGGTTTGCTCTTAGCTCACTGATGATAAACTTATACTCAACCAGCTAAGTCTGCAGCTATGTTAGCTGGCAGCATTCAAAAACTGATATGCACCCAGAGCCCCGTGGCACAGAGGGATAAAGCCTTAACTGCACGTCATATTACTTATGCATGACTATTGGTATAGACACTGGAGGTACCTGGCAGGGGAGGTTGGGAATGAATGGTAGATGCCAGCTTCCTCATTGTGGGAGGAGGGAAGCAGATTAGCTTGCTGCATTGGAAACACCTGCAGCAGTGCAGTTGTCTCACCTACAGCAAGGAGCCTATTGTCCTATACTATATAGCGTTAAGTTAGTTAGCCAGAAGGATGGGCATACATGGCAGCACATGTGCACCTCTCAAAAGCAGCTGACATGGAATATGCAACCTGGCAATAATATGAGTCTAGGATCATCTGGAGGATTAGCAAACTGACCAGCTCCCTAACACTGATCGGACAGTCATCTCCACTTGGGAACAAATGAACTCGAGGGCTGTCAGCCTGACAGAGGGAAAAAATGGATCAGATGGATGTAGGAAAGGGAGTTATTGGTCAATCATGTTGATTCATTAAAAACACTGATACATGCAGATAAACTGTTTTTAAATAATGTTGATGTTAATTTGCTAAGGTAGGTATGTATTTTTAAGTATCTCCACATATGGCTTGAGCCTAGCCTCATGCTTTAGCTGCATATTCAAACATTAGTGAATGAAGTATTGAAACAGGTGATGCTGTCAATAGAAGCAAGAAAGGCAATTAGAATGTTGTTTGTCTTTCGGCTTTTCCTGGTTAGAGGTCGCCACAGCAGAACTCCGGTCCGCTAATGATTGGCAGTAGATTTTTACATGCCGAGTTGCCAGCCCTGATGCACAACCTTCAATGAAGGTACGCCCATTCACACATGAATATACTAATTTCTAGACTGGCATGTGTATTCATAGTGCTGGATTTCCAGTACAGGCAGTACTTGCAGTCAGCTGTTAATAAGATCTTCCACTTATGTGATTACTGCATTCAAGAAAGCATCAAAGTTTTTTTTTTAAACAAGAAACATCTTCATTAAATTAGCATGTATGACACAGACAATCTTACACTTATATAAATGAAAATAAACCACACCAGCACAATCTCAGTTGCAAACATAAATTACAAACCATGCTGATACAACTGTAGCTGCAAACATTATACATCACTTATAATATATCCAGTCATTGTCAGTCAGCCATTACATAGCTCGTTCAATTCCTGGCTTCTTTTAAATCTTATTCCTCCCCTGCATGCATTGATCCTTCACTTCCCATTTTTTCCCTGTAATTTGCTTTTACCCTTTTCTAAAGGTCCAGAAACTCTCCAGGCTGTCGCAAAGTGAAGCAGGCTGTGCTAGTGCACATAAACTCAAATATGCACACACAATAATGTGAATAGAACAATTTAATAAATAAAACATTGACCACTTTCATCCCTACACAAAAGGCTTCAATTGAACATTAAAATGAAACAAATGGGTCTACTTCAAAAGACTAAAATTTCACAGCATCGAACCTCTGATCATCATTGATCAGATGATCGAAGTTGTGAAACATCAAACATTAAAAAAAAATAAATTGGGCATCCTTAAACTGCATAAGAAACTAGATGATCCTCCTTTACATCCCATTGTTTCAGCTACTGGATCTAAGACTCATCCTTTATCCAGCTATATTGATGGTATTTTAAACATTTTTTTGGATATATATATTTTGCACAATTCATGACACTTTTTAAGGTATATGAAGCAAGAGTTCTACAATGATGAGTGGTTAATGGTAACCGTTGATGCTGTCGACCTTTTCTCTTGTATACCCCACCTCTTTGGTCTTGAGTGGTTTAGAGAGGCTTGTGCAAGCTTTGCAGATATCCTGTCTGGGAATGTTAACATGCTATCAGAGCTAATGGAATTAATTCTTTACAATAATTTATTCTACTATGAAGGTGAATATTTTAGACAAATATCTGGGATAGTGATGGGAGCAGCTTGTACCCCTACATATGTAAATATAATTATTTGGTAATGAGAGCAGAACTTTGTTTTTAAATCTAACTTCATGGGTCTTATTTCCACCTATTTCCGCTTTTTGGATGATATATTTATTCTATGGAAAGGTAGTCTAACAGAGCTGGAGAGATGTATAGACTTTTTAACTGCATCAACAGTTTTTAAAATTTATGTTTTCTTACCCCCAAAAAATTAATTATTTAGATATTACTCTGGTGAAATGTGTAAACAAAGATTCAGTTTTTTACTTTACAGGAAACTCACTTACTCCAACACTTTTCTGCACTATTTTACTAATCACTTTTTCACACAGGAAAAAAAAGCCTTGTGAAAAGTCAGATGGTACATGTTTCGAGAATTGTGTCAGAGGAGGGCCAGTTTTTGCTTGACATCCACAAGTTAATAAACATACTTACCGAAAGAGGCTACCTACTTAACATGCTGAATAACATTAAGGATGAGGTTTGCCAAAAAAGAGCTGATAAGTTTTTTCCATTATTATGTATAGGTCCTCAGACTACAGATACTGTACATGCTTTGCCTTCTGACTATGAACAAACTATGATTGTAAAATATGGCCCCTGCTGTAAGTCTATTAAGCTGGTACTGACTAGTAATTGGAAGGTTATAGAACATGACAGTAAGTTATATAATATATTGGGGGTGGGTCCCCAGTTTGTGTACAAGAAGCATTTCAATTTAAGGGAAAAGTTGGAGTCAGTTACGACAACTGATGTTATAAATGTTTCCACCAAAGAGTCTAAAGGAATTTGAAAGTGTGTGCCTTGTTCACAGTGGAAGTTGCAAGTTTATTTTTGTGGTCCAAACTTTAAAACTGAAAAGCATTCATTTTGTGTTTAAACTGCATTAAGTTTGTGATTGTAACTCATCTAGAGTAATCTATTTTGCTTTTTGCAATATTTGCCACTATTTTTGCAAAACTGAACGTGCTCTTAAAAAACTCATATATGAACATATGTATGATTTAAAAATGATCAGTGTTAATAATGCTTTGCTTAAACATAAACAGGTTTGCCCTAATAATAAAATGTTTTTATTTTTTATACTGGAGCAAGTTGTACCAAATGTTGGGGGAGGGGGGTCTTGGGAACAGAAACTAGAGTACTGGAAGCTTCTTTAGCAGCTTAGATTAGAAGCTGACAAGCCCCCTGGTTTAAATGATAAGATTTCACTTAATTGTGTTCTCAAAATACATGCAGTTAAATTGTAGTAGGAGGTTATGCCTTGTTTTTACTGGTTGTATCAATACCATTTTAGTTATATTTAATTTTTTTTCTCTATATGCTTAGACTAGGTTTGTTTTGATTTATTGCATTAAGGATTTTATTGTTCAACTACCGTTGCCTTTAATTTTTCAACTGAATGTTTCTGGATATGACTGGTTGCTTAATGTCATGTGCCCTTTTGAATTTGCTGTTTAGGTGTGGTGTTTGTTTCATTTTAATGTTCTTAGGTTCATAGGTGTTTACTAAGCTAACGACTACAAGGGTCTTTTTTTAAGCCTAGCCATGCACCCCAAATCTCTGACAAGTTCTGATACCCTTGATAAGTGTAGGCAGGGGTTTGGGAGATGAAACATTTACACACAGGGCTCTGGGAGATGAACCATTTACAGGTTGCCTGCGTCCATTAGAGATTTAGTTGCCAAACCAGGTATGAATTTCCTGTTCCCCATCCAGTTGTCCAAGTTGCACTGAAATTGGGTTAGGGAGGAACATGGATGGGGAGCCTGTTCCATAGATGGGGTAATCTCTGGGATACATACTTGTCTCTCTAGCAGGTCCTATTTATATCATAGGCAAGGTTTAAGTCTTTAGCATGGGTAATTATTGTGCTCTTTGGTTTGTGGATATGCAGGAGGTCCATCAGAGTGGGGTCTGATAATTCCTGTACGCCAGGCATAAATCTCCCCTCAAATGAGTAGGAGACAGAATACAGGGATAGGGTCTTGAGGTGGTCTGCATAGGATATTTTACTTACGCCCTGTATTCTTTTAGTGAAGAACCTCTGTGGATGTTCCAATTGTTGGATATGCCTGGTTAGGTACATACCAAAGGGGGCACTGTACTCAATGACAGGTCTGATGAATGCTGAATATAGTGGAACAATGACTTCCTTGGACTTAGATGCCATACCTTTGTTTATAAGCTGCACAACAAGAATGATTTCCTCACTACAGTAGACATGTGATGGTCAAAGGCTAAGCTTATCCCACTTGAACCTTGCCATCTTCCCTATTCAGATAAAATCCTTCAGCTCTTTATTAATTACTATCCACAACTTCTCTGGTTAATAGAAATATGCCTGAACTGTGTATAATGCTTGTTGTTTTGTCTTTCGGCTTTTCCCGGTTAGGGGTCACCACAGCGGAACTCCGGTCCACTAATGATTGGTAGTTGATTTTTTACGTGCAGAGTTACCAGCCCTGACGCCCAACCTTCAACAAAGGTGCGCCCATTCACGCATGTCTCCACGCAGAAGACGCTCTAAGGCTAAAGGGACTAAAAGCATTTTAACTGCTTGTATCTTACTATCAATATCGGTATAACAGAGCTTCCATTTTCTCTGGTTTTGTATTGCCTTTGTTTAGTCTCTTCCCACATATTCTTACCTGCCACACCAGAATCATTTTTAATCCATAGTCCTAAATATTTCACTTTATCATGTCCCCATAAGTATGGATATTGCTGAACCAATTTGTATGTGGGTACATAATTTACAGCTATTGCCTTTGTTTTAGTTTAATTAATTTTACAACTCAGAAAGATTTGAAAGTGTTTCAGTATGTTCCACAACACTGTAATGTCCCTTTCTGGTTTTGTCAAGTATAGAATAATGTCATCTGCAAACAGAGCCAGCTTTTTTTGATTACCATACCAATTATACACTTGAATTTCTCATTTCCTTATTTCTTTTGCCAGTGGTTCTAACTCTAATGCAAATAATAAAGGGGAGAGAGGACACCCCTACCGAGTTCCTCTGCTCAAGCAGATATTATCAGCGAGGATCCCACCCACTTTAATTTTCGCCTTCGATACCGCATATATCCTCTTAATCAACCTTATAATTTTATCAGGGAATGTAAATGCTTCCATTGCCCTGCTCATAAAGTCCCAGCTTAGTCTGTCAAATGCTTTCTCTGCATCAAGACCCACCAACAACAGTGGTATTTTCTTACATTCTGCTTCCCTCTGGATCATCATTGTTCTGTTGTCAAATGTTTGCATCCCCTCCTCAATTCCACATTGATCCATATCTATCAATTTTGGCATCACCTTTGCCATTCTTTTATCTATTATAGATATGAACACTTTATAATCATGGTTTAGTATTGAAATGGACCTGTATGAAGCTGGTGTGATGGATCTTTACCCTCTTTAGGTATTACAGCTACCACTGCTTTCTTCCAGGATGATGGTACTTCTCCTCCTCTTAAAATACTGTTAAACAAAACCTTCCAGATCTCTTAAGTTTAGTAAAATGATTTATTCAGTTTGTTGGAGATTTAGTAAAGCTGTAAAAGCTGACTGGACACACATGTTTATGGATTGTGACAAATTATATGTATATTAGGAAGAGAAATATGTTTTTAAGAGGTTATAGACAAATGTTCTTTAACTAGATCATTAATGCTAATGAATGTTCCACTTCCTGTAGCTGTAAAAGCCAAAGAGCAAAAAATGTTTTGGGCTCTGCCGGTAGTTTCTAGAAAAGTTATTACAAATTGAACTCGGTTCTTAGGTTCAAAATTTTTTTTAAAGTTAAGTTAACTATTTTTAAATACTATGTAAAACTGAAAAATGAATTGATTAGAATAAGGTTTATAAATTACACTAAGAATTTTAGTGATTGGGATAAACCTGAAATGTAGCTATTGAAATACCAAGACTCTTCATGTACTAATTGCATAAGATTATCTTGATGATTCAATGTATTCCTATCATTGTATAACAATATGTAATTTTGAATTTCTTCCTTTCTGTGTATACATTGTAAATATGTTAAATAAATAAAAATGTTCTTATTAAAAATAAATTGGTAACTTAGCCTAACATATTCAGGAACAGAATGGGTAGCACATGGCCTAATTTCCTGTTCATTGGTGCAGTCTGAAATACACAGTGAGGTATGTGGAGGGTATGATCTGACTGGTGTGGTGTGTGTTCATTAAGTTCTCAGTCAATGCCTGAGTTTAATATGTAATGCGCAGCTTTAAGAAACTGGTACCTTAGCTTAATGTATTCACATAAAGAATGTATAGCAATGGTCTGATCTCCTGTTCTGTGGTGCATTCTGAAATGCATGGTGATGAAGTATGTGGAGTATGTGATGTGACTGGTGTAGTGCTTGTTGTTTATTCAAGAAATTCTGTCCACTGTGTGTGTGTGTGCGTGCGTGCGTGCGTGCGTGCGTGCGTGTGTGTGTGTGTGTGTGTGTGTGTGTGTGTGTGTGTGTGTGTGCGTGTGTGTGTGTAATATATAGTATGTAGCTTTAAGAAACTGGTACCTTACCTAATGCATTCACTTAAAGATTTTGAATCATGGTGTGTGAGTCTTTGTTCAGTGATGCAAACTGAAATACATACTGATAAAGCTGGCAGAATGGAAATGATCTCTGTGTTCTTCTTTAAGAAATCCTGACATACCTGGCATGGGCACCCCCATAGGCAGGTGCAAGGTAGTGCACTTGCACCCCCCTGGATTTTGACTTCAAAAAAAGTAAATGTTATCTTTATTTAGTGCGTTTTTCACAAATACTTCCCTCGTAGTATTGCTTGTTTTTAACTTTCCTAGTTTGTATAGTTTATGTCAAACATGATTGAACTGTCAGGATCAGTTCCTTGTCAGCTGATCCTAACAATCCAATTACATTCTAAAAGCCATGTTGCTAAATTTGGGTTGGCAGATGCAGGCGATATGGGGAAAAGTAATGCAATCCTTGAAGAAACAAAAGTGTATTTGCAGCTATGTAAATTGCTAAGATCAGAGGATATGTTGAGTGTAAGTACGCTTACATATTACATGGGTAATTAGAATGGACTGCAATAGTAAGGCTGGTTGGGGTAAAAGACTTTTGGTAACCTTACTATTTTATCATAGGAAGATGTTATTCTTAGCATGGCTGTCACCATTTGCTTAAATACCACAGAGGTATATGTCACTTTTGGTGTTTAGCTCGACTTGACATTTGGACAGTGTTTAACTCTAGTCAATGCCTTTCAACTGTCTGGTATTTGCCCAAAAATATTTGATCCTCGCGTTAAAATAATATAGTACCATGAAATTACAAGTAGCTACTTTAAATTATTATTCCTTTGCCTCTTGACTGCGATTGTGTCCTTAGCCTGCACTGGCATCACTGACGTCTGTGATGCAACGACAGCACTAGTGCTGTGACAGTGGTTGTGTATGTCAGGAACTCTGAGTCTCCAATTGGACACTACAGGCAGTGTAATCATGAGTACTTAGAGTCTTTATCACCAGATTTGTGTTGCTTTGTTTTCTTTATTGGTATATCACTGAAGGGGAGGGGGCAAGACCCCAAATTCCTGAGAATCCTGTAGTGTCTTCACATATTTTTCTTTAACAACTACATGTTTCTCACCCTCATTGATGAATCAAGTTCTTCATGAACTTAGTAACAAAAGCATCAAATGCTTCTCACTCTCGAATGAGGAATTGAGCACTTAATTTTTCATGGGTAATTTATTAATGTGTGCTTCAATACATTTTAACTTTTTTGCTTAAGAATTCTGGATGAAGCCAAAAATAATAGGGGATGATGGGCCAAAATCAGGGGCTAAATTTAAATATTGCTCTTATAAACCTTGAGAGTACATAGAATAATAGGTTTTTGCCTTAGCATTCATTTTCTGGATATAGCCACCCAGTGGTGTAAACCTTCATTCTAGATGATTGTCACTGTTTAAGTGACACCCGACTCCATGTGCAAAATTAGGAAAAAGGGGATGTGAATGGATGGATGGTGAATGAAGTCTTAAACAAATGGCTATCATCATTTAATGACTGAAATCCACAAAGAATTACCAGAAAACCACACAGTTTATGAGGAACAGACTGAAATATGGGGCAAAAATCTAGGCTTTCTGTAAAATTCCAGATAGTTGAGAATTATGTACAGTGCATGTCAATACATCATTCCACACAGGAAGTTGCAGTGAGAGATATTGCTCTGTAACATCAGTTATATGTCTGTGATGTCATGTTTTTGAGATATTAAAATTTGGGGATGGTCAGTTATCATATAATAATTTCCAAATCAAATGTTTAGCTGTTATTAGATCACTTGCTCGGGGAAAACACTTAGATCTAAAAGTAAAGTATTTTGATTGTTCAGCTGAATAATCAGAATCATGCTAAGAAAAAATGGGCAGGGATTAGAAAAGTTAGAATGCTGGGAATAACACATCATATATCAACAGCAGGGGGCGGCTCATGGCATCGGACTGCCGGACTGCAGCCCCCTCAGCTAAAAAGAAGAAGAAAATGTAAAAAAAAAAAAAAAGCATTTTCTTGTGTGTAGCAGATGTTTTTTTTTAACTTTAATACAAAATTTGTGTCCGCAACTCGGAAGTACGCGCATGCGCACTTTAACCGCCTCGGGCTGCGGCGGTTTTAAACAGATTTTATTTTTGTTTTGATTGCAGCCCAGTGGAGTAATGAAGGCATCATTGTGATGCCCAGAAGTCTATGCGGTTCCAAACCGCATAGAATTGGAAGGGGCTTGGACTGCGACGTCCGCAGGCATGTCATGACGTGCTTGCTGGGCTAAATGCTGCTGATTGGTTGTCGCTCTCTTCCCGGGCTTTATGTGTTGGGAAAAGAGCGAGAATCAATCAGTCAGTTGTGGGCTTGACTTGTGGATTGATTCATGACCGATTTAATTTATTTGGCATTGGATTTTAATTTTTTTTTATTTGGGTGGATTTTGTCAGCTGTGCAGCCTGTGCTAGCCTGAAGAAAGAACAGAAGAAGAAAGAGGAAGAAAGAAAAGACGTTAGAAGAAGAACAGAGTGAAGGTGCAGAATTAAAGTAAGTATTGTAGCTCATGATTCACTTTTCCAGCTGCAACACAATTGTACATTTTTAATTTTTGATAATATTGGTGGGTGATTATGATTAATATTGTCCCTAATTCGGAATTCCATGTATGGTGAGTGTTTCACGTTATACATGAAAGACCTCCAGAGGCATAGTGAATTGTGAATCAGCACATAACTCTGGGTTCTAGAGAGATACAGCACCAGTATGAAAGGCAATAAACACATTCTGGAAGACTATGAGTATCAATGAGACCAGGGTGATTGAGGTATTACCTCTTTTCCTGAACCCTGACAGGTGAGAAGATGGCAGACCACTTAGAAAAAGCTTTACTTTTTAAGCAATAATGGTTTGAGATACCACCCATTAGTGCAGAATAATGATACTGAAATATGTGCTAAAAGAGATAAACTGCCAGGCTAGTACAACTTAACAGTGCTGGGCCACATGTCTGGCTCCCCTTCAACTCACAGCCACATGCTGACATTTCCAGTGCATGTTAATAATTTTGCACAACTAATGCAGAACCAGCACAGTGGTAATCACATTTCATCACTTTACAGTATTATATTTTAATTCATTGTTCCTCAACCAGCCATAAATGTCAGTTTACTAAGACTGCTAGCATTCTCAGCACTGAAAGACTGTACAAGTTCAACTTTATTTATGTGCTTATCTACCAAGCACCATTATACGCATTACTTAAAAATACTCAGACACAGATCACAGCAAATGATAAAATAAACCATAAAAATAAAAATGCTGAAGTTTACAACAGCATGGCAAACCACCTAATTAATTATTTATGAAGATTTTGTTTGGAGCACTCTTTCTAAAAGTAGACTAAGAGGAGACACTCATCAAGAGTGCCCATCTTCTGAATCCTATTCAAAATCTACCCCTTTTATTTGGAAAGGGTGAAGAGCAGCTTGGTTTTAGCCATTTGTCATCAATACCTAGCATGGAGTCGCAGCAACACATCAGTTATACAAACCAGTATTACTCAGCAGACATTCACTGTTTAGGAAAGCAATTCTGAGAGTGAAGTGACAGTAATGGTTAACTCAGAAGTTATTGGATATGTTGTCTCCATGTCAAGGAAGAATAAAATTCTGACTATGTTGTAGACTATTTAAGTTAAATTACCAGCTCAGGTATCCGTGGGAGCTGGCTGAGTAAGACTGGCATGACTGTCCACTGCTGGTTTGCCTATCCTGGGGAGTAGGGAGGTAACTCAGGACTGCAACTTTGGTGACACCCAGCAGGAACATGAGGTGCCTCACCCATGGAGTATGAGACTAAGCAGACTGTGAGGTCATGAGGCACCTGCTAAATCTTCCTTTGGAAAGTCACATTTGTGGAGCTTGGCAAGTCACCAAGGAGGAATGGGGTCCTTTGCATAAGGAGAGGGTAGGGTGTCCTACAGGAACATCAGTGTGGGCCACTCCCTATTACCTGACTCTCAGAATCAGGGGAAAGGATGGCCCAAGCAGAAGGTTGTTGGTTCTACTCCCACAAGGGGTGAATGCTACCTTACTGAAAAAGTTAAGATACTAAATATGAGCCTGTTATCAGTTTGCCATCCATTTCCTATTACAATATTACTAGCTTATCATTTTTAATGTAATATAGGCAATTTATTCCTCAGAGGCATCAGACGCTTTATTTTTCGATGAAACCATGAAATATAAAGGTGTTTGCTAGCAGCAACCTCTTCATTAGTTACAGATTTATTTAATGTGTAATTATTTAGATGACGTTTTTACTTCTTCAGAGATTGTGCATGTTTACTGATAATGGTGGACTGTAGAATTGTGCATATTTACTGATAATGGTGGACTGTAGAATTGTGCTTATTTACTGTTAATGGTGGACTGTAGAAGTTTGAGTAGAATTATGATGGAAATGTTCTGAACTGGGCAGTTTTGTCATTATTGGTGCATGCATTTTGTTTCATTGTTTACTGGAAAAATGTTCAAAACAATAGGAAGGTGTATCAAAGAGCACATGTATTTCATATGCAAGGGGCCTATGATTTGAAAACAGCCCAGAATTAATCTTTATCTGCCACTGATAAAATTTATTTTCTTTGAATGTGGGTTTCAATGCTGTTTCAATGAATGTGAGTTTCAAGGGCAGAGAAGTTTTAATGCTAAGTTTGTTTAGCAGATGTCTTAGTGTTTGTGCTGTAAAATGCAAAATAAAACCTTCAAACGAAGTCCAAATCCTCATAGAAGTAAATCAGTATGCACATTAGTGTTTATGGTAAATGGAGTGAAATAGCCAAGTAATGGATCATTGGAATGGCTGCAGGGGGAGGCTCCATGATTTTGTGATGGGGAAGGGTGGAAAACTTAGACAGCCCCAGCTGAACTATACCTCCCAACTGTCCAGATTTTCAAAGAATGAATAGATTTTTGCTTCTTATTTTTGGTTTGTTCCTCATAAAATTTGTGGTTTTCTTTTCTGGCAAAATCATTTAGGAATTAAGTCACTAAATGACACACTGAGTTTGAGACTTCATAACCTTCAGAAAAATGCATGCTAAAGTAAGACCTGTTGTTCTATCAACTGTCTCAGTTTATATAAGAGCAATTTTTAGTACTGTTTATATGTTCCCCCAATATATTTGGCCTTGTCCAGATTTATTGCATTAACAGGTTGAGAGGTACATGCAAATAAATTGCTTTATAGAATTAGGCATAGCCAAACCTCTCAACTGTTTCTGATTTTGGCTCAAAATGTTGCTCTTCCCCTAATAATCCCTCTGCAAAATAGCAATTTTGGAAGAAAACATGGAGGGTTTACAATTAAGAAATAACTGTAATAATCAGAGTTATAGATTACTTTTATTTCAGAAATGCATGTAGATTCTTTTATTTTGTCAGCTACTCAAGTTAACAGTACTAATATTAAAGTGTCCCTTCTTTGACAGGTTCCCAGTTGTATTGTGTGGCTATTTTATATTTTTACATCACATTTTTGGTTCTTTTTTTTTGGCAAATTAGTGACAAATCATTAAAGACTGAAGTTAGAAAATAATGACAGACATTTGAGTTTCAGATTTCATACCCTTCAGAAAATTCATACTAATGCAAGACCTATTCTATTATCTTTCTAAGTTTATAAGAGCAATATTTTAAAAATTGTCCTTATTTTTGGGCCTTTGTCTCACTTCTTTGTATGGCTTTGTCCAGATTTCTTGCTCTGAGGTTGAGAGTTATGACAAATGTGTCAGGGCCATCACAGTCAGCCAGAGACATTTCAAATTATGACATACTTGTTGCACCCCACTCCCCCATGTAGTGACTCTGGATGTGTCGAAGCAAGGCAAGGAGTAGTTATGCAGTGTAAATGTGCAGAGTATCCCCCCCCCCATCCAAGGTAGACACAAGTACTAGAGTGGCTTTTCATCTGTCCTTGATTTTTGCAGAGTGGTCTGGTTTCTGTCATATTTTTTGTACTGTTGATTTATGCTTATTACTCAAAGTGCCTGTTGCTCTGTGTTTAAGTAGCAATACTTTAATGACCATCATCAGGTAAGCTTGGCTGAGATCGTAGGATGCAAGTAAGCTTTAATAAGCATACTGTTAAAGAATTGCCAACATTGAAAGCCTTTCTGTTGTTGCCATGTAGAGAATACTTAACTAGATAATGTATATGCCTCGGGTACTGAAATGCAGGCTTTACCCGTAAACTAAACAGAATGCCAATTGTGTGGTCCATAACCTGTACAGTAATCCTTTTAAGAAATGTATCTTGAGCTCATTTCTTGTTTGCTTTTCATTTTTTACTTTGATCATGTTTTCCCCATGAAACAAGTAGATAGTTCTCAGCAGCAGGTCTTTTTTTTGGATAAGAAACATTTTTACAAGTGGGGGCATCAGAGATTTCTTCTTTCAGCATGTTACTTGGTACTTTAATAAAGCTGAATATAAATTATAATTAGAACTGCAGTGCAAGAAGTGGTTTGAGTTGAGTGCTGCTTGTTTTTCTTATACTTGATTTTGACTGGCATTCCATTAATGTATTTAAAAAGTAATTTATTTGTTCATGCCTCACAACCTTTTTGTTTACATCTAGATATTAAGCTGTCATGCAGCCAATGCATTGAAATATTTTTATTCTTCTACACTTCATTTTGTCTTGATTGGACTCTCATAATGACGGTTTGGCACCCAGGGTAGTGTAATTAGTTAGTTTTTGTGGTTTTGAACATAGCTCCTTCTCTTTCTAGTTGGCTGCACCCCTTCCCATTGACTCCACCCATTCAGCTGTCTCCTGCAGCCCCCCTTTGATGTGAAGTCATCAGCCGCCACTGATCAACAGTATATACAATTATTTGCAAATCAGGGTCAAGGAGAGCAAAAGCAAACTCTTAGCAAAATCTGCAGCTTTCTTCCCCGAATTAGGCTTAAGACTTTCAGAATGACATTTCTATGGTTCAAAAGGCCAGATGTCTCTCTGTATGACTTAGCTAGGTACAAGTGATGGTGGGGACCTGGAGAATAAGCTAAATGAATGTGCCATCTTCAGGGCCAGGTCCTGATGGGTAAGTAGGCCATCAGCTGCAAATCATTCAAGAGGCATACCACCTTTACTTCAAACTTTGTTTGGCTATAGATACTACTAGTACTAAAATTGTAGATGGAAATTAAATTGGTAGCTCATCTGGTGCTGTTGAACTACGACCCTGGTACCTTTATCTGACATCTCCACCAGTTGTCCATTTTATGCTTCCTGGTTCGTGTTCACCACACAGTGCATGTGAATGCTGGGATGGATTCCGGCTTTTCCATATCCTAGACTGACTGGATTAAAGGGTATCAAGAAAATTAAATGCATAAGTGAAAATACTGAGCCAGCTTCACACCCAAAGTCGTAGACCTAAACTTACAACAATATAGTATGTTCAGTTTTTGTTTTTAAAAATTGCAATTACCCAGAAACTTTATAATTTTTACATGAATGAGTTCATTGAATTCTTATTTCATATAACTATAAATCCACAGAGACACTGTCAGTTTCTGTACTACAGTGTAGAATACAGGAGTTCTTGGTTACACACATGTAAACAGATATACCCTGGAGCTCTGGCCTCTGGGTTTGCACCCCCCTTGTAAAAAATCCTGCGGGCACCCATGATACCAAGTGTTAAATGTTGTTACAAGTAAGTAAAACTATGTCATATCATCTTTTTTTGTGAAGTTGTTTAAATGCAGCTACCTGGCAATGCCTATCTTCAGTGTAATTTTTGAATGAGAAACTGCGGAACCAGAAATTCAATTTATTCATGACTATGAGTAGAATGCCTAAGAGTCCCGTAAAGGTACAATGTACGACATTTTTGCAAGTCATGGTATAAGAAGCCCTAACTGTTTATTAATACATCTTTGTTTTGAAAATGAGAAAGAGAGAATGTGATGACACAAAAGTTTCAGTGCTAATGTGAGCTAAGAAGAAATCTGCTGTTTATTTACCCTTTGTTCTTTAAAAGGGTCACAACATCACACAGAATTCATTGATGCTGATGTTAACAAATTATGGAATAAACTAAAGTCTGTGAATTTGATAAACTGTAATGATTCATTAGAATGAGACAGAATTGTATGTAGTATCAGAAATACTCAAGCAAGCGGCAGATTTCTGAGGAAATCTGGCGTAATGTTAAGTACGGTGATGTGTTATCGCAAAGGAAAGTGCTCACTGAAGAGACCGATGTGCGTAGACTGGTTTGTGAGACAAAAATAATTAAAAGCAAGTAAAAACAGTAACAAATGAGGAGTGGAAGCCTACATCAGAGGTATAGAAGAACAAATCCCTGACTACAGTCCAGGTAAGCCAAATGTGGTTAGCAGCCTGAACACTCGATGATACAGGCAGGGAGGATGCCCATCCCGGACAGGGAAGTGATTGTGGTTACCACCTACCTCACACTACTGCTACAATGACAGAGCCCTGACTAAAAGTAGATGGCTAAGCATAATGCGATGATTTGTGCATGGAAGACAGGAATGTGGCTACCAAAGATGATGATGATAATTGTCGGGGTGCACACATACATGGACAGAGGACTATAGGTGGCCTCTGCAGTGGCGCAAATACTCACATCATCATCAAAAGCAAAGTTAGGTCATAAATTATGTCTCATTGCTAGGATGCTAGTGAAAGCACAAACTATCCTCATGGCTGCCTGGATCTTAAATCCATCTTTTTGTTAGTTAGTTAGTTAGTCATTTTGTTAGTTAGTTAGTTAGTCATTTTGTTAGTTAGTTTCTTAATTAATAAAGTTTTGGATTAGTTGGTTAGCCTATATAAGGTGTTAGTAAGCTGGTCTTATATTTTAATTTGTCTCTAGCTTTTTAGTTTCAGTTTTTAGGTAGCACAGTCTCAGATCACGCTATGGTGGTAAGGGGGAAGGGGGACTTGGCTAAAGGAATGATTTTAATGCTTTTACTGCTCTTAACAGAGCCACTATCTGTAATCACTCCCTTGCTCAAGACAACCTGATTATATGTAAATAAGGAATGATGTTAAGTTGTCAATCTCGCCTTCATTCTTGCTGGATGGGTTCGGAGCCGATCCTCGGCTCCGACTCGGCACTTGCTAAGCTCGAGAGCTAATTTTACCAGCTCGAGGCAACCCTATATCCCATGATGCAAGGCGGAGATTACTCAGATCTCGTTTGCGCGCTAACGAGGTGCCTTCTTTTACCAGCTCTAGGTAAGTGAACTTTTTAGAGACTTTTTGTCTACCCCCTTTAACTTTATATATATAAATATTATTTTTTGTTAATTACCGACTCACTTTAACCCTATTCCTGTCAGTGTTCCCTTCTTTTTGAGTAAATATTCCCTTACCCCTAGTTAGGCCTTAGGCCTTCCCCTCCCTAAATTTTTCCTGTCAGGGATTTTTTTGTGTGTGACTGTCTGTTATCCCTGTTTAATTTAATTTAATTTGTTGGACTGAGTGTTTTTGTGTGTGAGTGTGTTACTGGTGTTTCATCGACACAGTTATGTTGAAGGACACTAAGGTCTCAGGCTTCAAGACGTGTGACTCGTGCTGTCAGAAGATGTCTCTGACAGATGGTCACACTTCTTGTGTTTATTGCCTGGAACCTTCGCACCTGCAGGACTCTTGTGCTATCTGTCATGCTTTCAGCCCAAGAGTCCTGCAGGAACAAAAGAATAAGCTCATATTGAGGGGCTTATTAAAGCCCGAGAGCTCCCCGACTAAGTCGGCGCCAGGGAAGCTCTCGAAACCTGTTAAGCCTTCGGCTCAGGCTTCCAAGCCATCTGCTTCAGGTTATTCCTCACCAGGCTTGAGATTGGCTCTGGCCGGAGCCGATCTTTCCATACGAGTCTCAGTATCGGCTCCATCCAGCACCGATACTGTCAAGTCTAGACACTCAGTGTCGGCTCCGGCTGGAGCAGACGTATCTTCGGCTCCGATGGCTCCATTGATCTCAAAAAAGAGATCTCGATCCCCTTCTGTGGAATCTATTCATTCGGCTCCGAGATCACCCTTGCTCTCAGAGTGGAGCCATCGGAGCCGATCTTCTCCGTCATCCAGGCTATCTAATCACGACCTTGAGAGAGTGGTGAGTAGACTATTAAAGTCTCAGCCATTGGCCCAAATACTCCATAGCCCATCACAACAGACGGTAGCTATATCACATCCACCGAACATTCCACCTTCGACTCTCTTACAGAGCTCAGAGCCGGAGCTCCTCGGAACCGGTACTGTTGTGGCTTCGGAGCCGATACCACCCCTTTCGGCTCCGTCGTCCTCGGCTCCGATTTCCTCCTTGAGACCTTCATTGGAGGGATCCGGGCGTCTAGTCTCTCTCGTCAGCTCCGAGGGGGCGAGTGGCATCGGACCCTTGTCCGACCCCAGTGAGCTCGGCCCCGACATCTGCCTCGGAGCCTTCCCTCTTGGTGAGGCCTGGGGTTCCTATCTCTTCGGAGCGGGAACTTTCTGGTCTATCTGACGGGGGAGCCTTCGAGGTGATGAGGAGTGTACTAGCTCCTGGGCTTAGTCAATGGACAGTTCCATCAGCTCCTCCCACTACAGTGCCTGCTGACGTCTCTTCCCACTCTCTTGCTCCCGGACCCAGAGATCCAATGCCTCAGGTTTCCCCATTGGGAATATCTTCCCCTTCCAAGGCTTCTCCTGATCTGTCAGGAGATTCCCCCCATAAGAGGACATGTAAGAGGAAACATTTAGACTCCCCTGAGTCTACTACATCAGATACTGACTTGGATGAGTCCGAGGGATCCCCAAGGTCCTCCTCTGAGGATGTCTCATTTTCAGACATCCTTGAAATCCTCAAACAGAGGGGGAACTGGCCCTCCCTTAATCCCTCCGAGGACGAGTCAGTATACCTGGAGGCGTTCGGATCTCGACCCTCCACCTCCTGGGTGTCTCCACCTTTCGACCCTCTCATGGAGGTAGTGGCTCGGAAGGCATGGATGGCTCCAGATTCGGTGGAACCTATCCCCAGGAGACCTTCAAAATTTATTACTGCCCCACAAGATAGACAATACTTAACAAAGGGTGTCCCAGTTGATGCCATGGTGGTGGCTGCTGCCACCAAGAAGGAATTAGCTGATCCTTCAGTACCTGTCCATCCTCCTAATAAGGATTCTAGGACTATGGACAGGTACGGTAAGCAGATTTTTTCTTCAGCGACTTTTGCCATGAGATCGCTGAACTACTTATGCCACTTCACCCGCCTTCAAAGAGATGTTCTTAAAGAGTTGGGAGAAGTTTTACAGGATCCGTCAGCTGCTGGGTCTCAGGATAAGATTAGTTCACAGCTAGGAATCTTTAACTCCATTGCTAACTCCTCCATGCGGCTCATTTCTTATGCAGCCGATGGAGCGAGTAGGGCCGCAGGCACAGGAGTGGCTTTAAGGCATCAGTCCTGGATGCGGCTTTGTAATTTTGCAGACCCCTTCAAGGTGTCTTTCACAAACTCCCCTTTTGATGGCTCGACCTTGTTCGGTCCTCAAGTGAAAGACACTTTGACTAGATGCGACAAGATGGCAAGACTCTTTCTGCTGTAGGAGCCCGTTTCTCCACCCCTTCTAGACCTTACCCCAAAGGACAGAAGGGAGGGAAAATGTGGTTCTGCAAATCTCAAGGAGTCATGCCTGATGCACGAAGTGAGTTTACCCCCAGAGGCAGAGGGGGTAACAATAATAGACGCGGCCCTAGGGGCAGAGGTGGTCTGCAGAATCAGGGTAGCAGAGAGCCTCTTTCTGACAAACCCTTCCAGCATCCCTGAGATGTTGCCCGATTGTCCGCCTTCGGAGGCAGTCGGGGGAAAATTATCGCTGTACCCAATAGCCTGGCTTTCCCTTTCTCAAGACAAATGGGTAAAGTCAATTATATCCAAGGGTTACAAAATTCCCTTTATTCAAACTCCAATTCAACAAAAGGGAACCCTTCCAGACATTCCACCCGGTCTAAGGGAACTAGCAGTACTAGAAATATCAAAACTGCTAGTAAAAAGAGCCATCCAGCCAGTCCCAGCGGACCAAATAGGATCCGGAATCTACTCAAGGTTCTTTTTAGTTCAAAAAAAGACAGGGGACTGGAGACCAATATTAGATCTGAGCAAACTCAACAAGTTTGTAAAGAAATCAAGATTCCGGATGGTTACGCTTCAGTCCATTCTGCCCTTTCTGGGCAAGGACAATTGGATGTGCTCGATAGATCTTCAGGATGCGTACTATCACATAAAAATTCACAGACGCACCAGAAGATTTCTCCGCTTTCGGCTGGGGACCAGTCACTTCCAATTCAGAGCCCTGCCCTTTGGACTCAGTACAGCCCCCAGAGTGTTCACCAAATGCATGGCAGTGGTTACGGCTCACCTGAGACGTCAAGGATTCCAGGTGTTTCCATATCTAGATGACTGGCTCCTCACTGCCACCACCAGGCATCAGCTTCTCCAAGCCAGAAATTACACCATTCACACTTGCAGAGAGCTAGGAATTTCTATAAATTTAAAAAAATCTGCCTTGTCGCCTTGTCAATATATTACTTTTATAGGCACAAAATTGGACACCGTACAACTTTTAGCAAGGTTGACAGACCAAAGGATCTTGGACATTCAAAGACACGTCCAAGTGATTCTATTCAGCAACAAAATTCAGGCCAGATTTGCTCTGAAAGTACTGGGTCTTATGGCGGCCGCCATAACACTTCTTCCCCTCGCCCGCTTTTACATGCGGCTTCTACAATGGATGCTATTCACCCAATGGTCCTTTCAACAACTTCCCATGCATCACGAGATCATAGTAACTCCAACTTGCAAAAGACATCTGACTTGGTGGATATCGTCCCCTCAAATCCATCAAGGCAGACCATTTGTTCCTCTTTCCCCGGTTGCCATGGTTACATCGGATGCCTCCCTGATCGGGTGGGGGGGGCATTATCAGGGCAGAATGGTCCATGGCACTTGGCAACCTTTCGAGTACCATCTGCACATAAATGTTCTGGAGATGAGAGCAGTGCTTTTAACGTTGCAAGCCCTCAACGACTCTCTTCCCCTGGGAACTATTGCAGTCCAAACAGACAATATGTCCGTAGTGTGGTACATAAACAAACAGGGTGGAACCAAGTCCTATCCACTGTGTCGAGAGGCTCTCAGACTTTGGCAATGGGCAATCTTCTCTCACCGGTTTCTGATAGCAATGCACATCCCCGGGAAATCCAACATCATAGTGGACAGATTGAGCAGAGCTATTCTCATGCCTCACGAGTGGTCTCTCAAACAGTCAGTGACGGAAGAGATTTTTCAGAATTGGGGCCTTCCTTGCTGCGACCTTTTCGCTACACCTCAAAACAGCAAATGCCCAGACTTCTTCTCTCTCTTCCCCCTTCCAGGCCATCCCCCCAGAGAAGCTCTAACCCAAGATTGGCCCCGGGGACTTCTTTATGCTTTTCTTCCTTTTCCGCTGATACCTCAGCTAATTCAGAAAGCAACTGCCTTGAGAGCCAAGTTGATTCTCATTGCCCCTTATTGGCCTCGACAGATATGGTTTCCATTCCTACATCATTACCTCTTGGTACAGCCATGGCATCTGGACCCGGTTCCAGATCTTCTGACCCACCAGTCGGGTCAACTGCACCAATCCATACCTTCTCTCAACCTCACTGCTTGGTTGCACCACTTCCATCCTTAGCCAGGCTTCCTATGATTTCTAATCCTGTACTGGATATCATAGTAGCTTCCCTAAAATCTTCTACCGGAAAGATCTACACTAGTAAATGCGACGTTTCTCTTTCTGGGCAAAAGCTAGGAACATAGACCCCTATACTGCTCCAATTCATTCGGTATTGGACTTCCTAGCTGACATTTTTAATTCAGGATCCTCTTCTTCCACAGTGAAAGTTCAACTGGCAGCCATTTCAAATTTTCATATAGGCTTTTTGGACCACAACATTATGTCACATAAACTTTGCAAGGCATTCCTTCGAGGTATTTTTTTATTGAAACCTCCAATTAGAGACCCCCCCACCACAGTGGGATCTAAATTTAATTTTAACATCCTTGATTCTTCCCCCGTTCGAACCTGCAGCTGCCTGTTCTTTGAAATTGCTTTCTTGGAAGACACTTTTTCTAGTTGCCATTACATCTGCCAGAAGGGTATCTGAGCTTCATGCTCTCTGTGTTCGCCCTCCCTATCTAATATTCCACAAAGATAGGGTATCCCTAAGAACTAATCCATCTTTCTTACCAAAGGTGGCATCTCAGACTAACCTAAATCAGTCCATTGATCTTCCAGTATTTTTCCCGAATTATTCTGATAGAGCTGAACAAAAGTTACATTATCTCGATGTTCACCGTCAGCTGAGATATTATCTGGATAAGACAAAAATTTTTAGGAAATCTGATCAACTTTTTCTATCCTATGCAGAGAACAGGAAAGGCCTTCCAGTTTCTAAGGTAACTTTATCTAGGTGGCTGTCTTCCGTGATCACTTACATTTATCAGCTCAGAGGCAAAGAGTTGGTTTCTAACCCAAAAGCCCATTCTACCAGAGCTCTAGCTACATCTACAGCTTTTCAAGCTAGACTTCCAATAGACACTATTTGTACAGCAGCCACATGGGCCTCTCCTCATACCTTTGTTTCACATTACAAATTAGATTTGGTCTCCAGAGACAGAGCAAATTTTGGTTCCACCGTTCTCAAGAGTCTGTTCCATTGAGCCACCCAGGATAGAGGTGCTAGGGACGCTGTCCCATCCAGCAAGAATGAAGGCGAGATTGACAACTTAACATTTAGAAGTTATGTACCTACCATAACGCTCCATGTTAGTTGTCTTCTCTGCCTTCTTTCTTGCCCCCCTCCTTCCCCCTAGCCTGGTCAGACCGAGAAGATTATACATCTTCTATTAAGAGGTTATTACCTTTTTCTAGCTGTTCAACTCCTAGTGTCACTAGATTATGTGGATCCTTTCTAGAGGGTTATGATGTTATTTAGTATTTCTTATTTTCTTCCTCCTAAGTTGGAAGAAAATACTGCTATTTCTTTAGCTACCAAATGAGATCTGAGTAATCTCCGCCTTGCATCATGGGATATAGGGTTGCCTCGAGCTGGTAAAATTAGCTCTCGAGCTTAGCAAGTGCCGAGTCGGAGCCGAGGATCGGCTCTGAACCCATCCAGCAAGAAAGAAGGCGAGAGAAGACAACTAACATGGAACGTTATGGTAGGTACATAACTTCTAATTTTTGATGCTTTTCATTATACTCAGCTAGGATCGCTTGTTTGTGTGTTTCAGTAAAGGATATTCCATTTTAACTCAGCTGTGGACTACCTGCTATTTTCTATTTGATTATTTTGTAGCGCGTACTTTACATTTATATTTTACAGTTCGATTTTTATTAAGTCATCTAGGTGCATAGCATAATTCAGGAAGTGAACATCATAGCCTCCACCCTGTGAAGTTTCTTCTTGGTTTGATGATGGTCACTGTCTGACATCCAGTTATTTGACGTTAGGAAGGTTTGTGGTCTAGACTCTTGTGGCAGGAGAGTGTAACCTATACCCTTCTAAGGTGAGAATTGCTGATGAAGGCTTATTGTGCCTGTTATTCTACATGTCTTTGTTCTGGTTTAAGCACTTAGGTTCCAGACCAGTTATTTCACACTAGGAAGGTTTATGGTGTACACTCTTGTTGGGGTATTCTACTGAATTGCTGCTTTATTTAAAGGTTTTTTTTTTTTTTTGCTGTTGTGACTGCGATTTTCTGCACTTTGAATTTCTTTTACTACTGCATTTTATAGCATAGGCTAGATTCAGGCTTGCTGAATCTAGACTGTTTGGTATAATTTGAGCACTAAAACCGGCCATCTTACATTACGAAGGCCCCCCTGCACCCCTGTAGTAGAAGTGTGCAGCCAAGGACCCATCTGATTTGGGATTGCTGGAGTAAGACTCTGTCTTGGTCTTTCCCTTTGGTTACTTTGTTTAAAATCTTTTAATTTCGCTTGTATTTGAGTGCTGTGTTTGTGGTCAGTTTACCAGAGCTGCTCAGAGATTGCACTGCTGTCCTGTGAACAACACTGTTTTGCATTGTAAAGCACTGACGCAGTTTTCTACTCCTAGCTCTCCATAGAATAGCCACTTTTTGTTAGTCTTACAGCAAAACCTGGTCCATCTATCCCACTCCCCACTAGTTACTACAGCATATACCTGCCATAATGAATGGACAGTTTCTCACCATTTCTCCAGCCGGTCTGATTGGCATGGGCATCCTGAGGCAACGTAGGAATTGCCTCATGTATACTGACAGCTCGTTACTCCTAAAACATACAAACACAACATGTCAGAAATGTATCTGTACTATGAATTTGGAATCAGTCCTGTCACATAACAACAAACCAGATATCAAACAGGTTGCCAGCTCACACATTTCACCTCTTGCACATAACAACCTCACAACACATAAACACACATACACGAGGGTACTCACTACTAGCCTACTTAAAGATCAGAGACCTCCCAAGCACAAACCTGCTGCACACATTGCAGACCCAACAGAATCCACTACATATAGTAATATACACTACAGTGTATCACCCAATAAGTCCCTAAGGCAAAATGCCACAAAACCAAATGTCTTGGTCATAGGTGACGCCATAGTGAGGCACACATATGTCCCCCCTCACCAGGCTGGACAATTAGAAAGTCACGGTCAGCTGCCTGTTAGGTGCCAGGATTCGATAGATCACAAACACACTCAAGTTTCATAATAACAAGTTATGACTTTGTCATAGTCCATGTTGCAGTGAATGATTTGAGATGTACCTCACTGGACTATATGAAGAGAGACATGACTGAGCTCTCATATTATGTGCCCCAGGCAGGTATGTCCCCAGCCCTAAGCATCATTCCACCTTCACCCAGGATGATGACTCAATTTAAACAAAAAGTGATTGACTTCAACAATTGGCTTAGCTTTTGATGTCAAACCAGGGGGATTGAGTACCTGTAAGCCTGGGAAGATATAGTCAACAGACCATGCTCCTTTGCCAGAGATGGTCATCAACTGTCTCCTCTTGGCTTTTGGTTACTGGCAAAGGTACTTGCCTCCCCCATAGTGTCTTTTTTCGGCAATGTCATAACAACAAAATTCCCACTGTAAAAAAATCCATTAGAGACAAACTCAAGGTTATGCTGCTTAATGCTAGGAGTCCAAATCAGAAACTGCACTCACTGGAAGCAGTCCTTATCTTGGAAGATGCTGATGTCTGTGCAGTCATAGAGACATGGGTCAAGGCCGTAGAGAGCACCCTGGTTCTGCAAGGCTACAATGCCTTCCAAATTTTTAGACCTCAAAACGAGTGAAAGAACCAAAGGCAGAGGTGTATCCATCTTCATTAAAGATAAATACATCTCAAGACTGGTCAAACAGTATAACTTCCTAGAGCTACTCCAAGTACAACTAACTGTAGGTAAAACCCCCTTCCATATCATTGTTAGATACAGGTTCCCCACCATGAACCATGAGAACCACTCTGCTTACCTAGACCTACTTGAGTCACTCACTATACAGCTACACATCTTGGTTATGGGTGATTTAAACTATCCTTCTATCAACTGGGAGTTATATATGAGCACAAATATGCTCACCTTAAGGTTCCTGGACTTTGTTAATACAAATGCTCTGAAACAGATAGTCTGCAACCCCTTACAAGGGACTTGAATGGCCTAGATTTAGTACTCACCAACATAGGGGGTCTGTGCACTACCCCCCCTGTGTTGCCCTACCTGGTAAAGTCTTATCATAAATCAGTCTCATTCGAAGTAACGATCATATCTGCCCCCCCAAGAGAAAAAAGAATGAAAAATTTCTCCAAAGCAAACTATAGTCTCCTAAGCGATGGCATAAATAGTTTCAAACCCCATGAAATGCCCTGTATAAACACATATACACACATATAATCTCAGCTGTACATGAGCAGATCAAAACAAAGTCCTCACAAAAAAACAAGCCACCCTGGTGAACATCAAGCATAAATAAGTTCTACAACAAGAGGAAGAAACTAATGTCTAAGAACAAGAGGGAACTGACTCAGCAGAGGAAGGACACCCTCCACAGCTTGAAAAAGCAAATTAGATATCTTGTAAAGTCCTCTGAAGCCAATTACAAAGCTAAGCTAGCATCCTTAGCTAAGGATAATCACAAGGCATTCTTTAGCTACATCAGAAATTTAAAAGGGAAGGCCCAGTTTTGTGCCGAACTAGTAGTGGATATCACCACTCATACTGACCCTGAGGACCTCGCCAACCTTCTAGTAGACAGACTTGGCACAAACTTCACCTCCCTGTCCCCAGCAGACATACCCCAAAGCATACCTGTCACCAGCTACCTAGTATCTCCAAAGAGCAGGGCAAAACCACACTCTCCATGAACAAAAACACAGTCTCTATGGTAACAGATAATATCCCAGGCTGCCTACTAAATGGTCTAAAACAGGACCTAGCGGAACCACTTGGCACTCTCTTCAACCATAGTCTAAGTACTGGCTTTGTCCCAGTAGAGTACAAAACAGCAACAGTAATTCCCTTGCACAAAGGGGGTCCATCAACTGACCCTGAGAGCTATAGACCCATAAGCCTAACCAGCCTAATCTGCAACCATGGAGAGAATCATAATGGACCTTATCAACAAAGACATAGGTGACCTCAAAAGTCTTGACCTGACCCAATTTGGCTTTGTTAAGGGTAGATCATGCTTATTAAACCTGGTGAACTCCTTCAAGAATGTCACCAAAGCCTTGGATCAAGGCAAAACAGTACATACAGGTTATCCTGACTTAGCCAAAGCTTTTGACACAATCCCCCACTCACTCAGCTGGGAATGAAACCATATGTCACTAGATGGGTAGCCCACTGGCTCACCTACAAAATGGATACAGTCAAAGTTGGGGATTCCACCTCTACCAGCAGACCAGTTACCAGTGGTGTATCACAAGGATCTGTGCTGGGCCTCCTACTGTTTGGAATCTATTTCTCAGAAGTCCGGGTGAAAATAGATGGCCTGTGGCTTACTAAGTTCACCGATGACTGCAAGCTGGGTGCAATCATTGAGTCCCCCAATGATGTTGACATACTACAGAAAGGGCTTACACAGACAAATGATTGGTGCCAAAGCCACAGACTTAAACTAAATGCAAAAAAATGCATGATCATCCCTTTTGGCAAAGGGGAAGTCCCTGCAAACTACAATATTAACAGTACCCCCTTACCTCAAATGCTGTGGTGAGAGATTTAGGAACACAGGTTGATAGCAACCTTAACTTCGATGACCATGTGTCCACAGTGGTAAGGAAGGCCTTCTGTGTTGCACATCTCATAAGTAAGGGCATCGCATCCAGAGCTAAGGATGTTATAACTCCCCTGTACTCATCCCTCATCAGACCACTAATAGAGTACAATACTCGCTTCTGTATGCACCTCACCAGACACTTGCAGCAGTTGGAGAGACCTCAGAGGTTTCTCACCAAGAAAGTTCAAGGCCTTCAACACATGACCTACAGGGACAGACTGAAGAGTCTGTCACTGTACTCTGTCTCTTATAGGCTGCTGAGAGGTGACTTGTGCCTGGCCTACAGAGCAGTCTCAGTCCCTGCTGTAATGGAAATGCTGCACATCCACAAGTCAAATGGGACAAGATACACTCGCTATAGGGATCTTAACCAAGCCTGCGACATTAACAGGACATGGTGGAGAGACAGATATATCTCCCAGAGATTGCCACTCCACTGGAACAAACTCCCAACTCATGTAAAACAGCTTGTGGATTACCCTATTTAAGCATAACATAGACAACTGGATGGGAGACCGTAAATTTACCCCGGGGGTGTCACCCATGTCCCTCTTGGATAAGGGCAGTCAGTGCTGATCATAGACTCACACTGCAAATATATACCATACAACTTGTCAATAAGGGAGCAAGGGTATAACATGGCTAGGCTTACAAAGGCCCTAGGGTCAATAGCTTATTAACCTCCTATGAACCTAATAGTAGTAGTCAAGCAGTAGCCAATTAGGTGTAAACCCACTATTCATCATTCTTGACCAAGCTCATTCTTTTTTCTTTTCAGGAAATACTACTTGATTAGCTACTGTCTAACATATCTCCCTAAATGCTTTATCCATAAATATTCAGGGTCCACTTTAGTAGTTTCCCCTCGAGTATTTGGCAGTGTCGTTTATAGACACAGGCACCCTGAATTGACATTTTTCCTGTAAAAGCACTATTAAAATTTCACCAATACCTAGATGCTCACAGGGCAATTAGTTTGCATTGACAAGCACTGCCCCCCAGAGTTGCAAACCAGATACTACTGACTTTTCTTTCTGCTCTATCTGCAACTGTCTAATCAATAAAAAGGGTCTGTTGCTATGGATATGAACATTCCCACTATTTCCGTTACCAGCTTGGTTGATATGGGCATCCTGAGGCAATGTAGAACTTGCCCTGTGTTTACTAACAACCAACTAATTCTCCAACAAACTGATTAAGATATGTGAGAGATGTATTCACACAATGACACTGGAGGCAAAAAAAGCACTCCTAATGTCATTCGGGTTGTCAGTAGTACATATGCTACACCCAACACACACAATACAAAGCAGACACTTAGACCCACATATGCTGAGGCATTTAAATATAACCTTCCTAAACCCCAAAGACCTACTAGATAAAGAACACATAACAAACGTTGTCAGCAGCCCCAAATGCATACTTTCAAAACAACACCCACATCAACACATACAGCCACATCTCATGGAGTCTCTACTTCTAAGCTTATAAGGCAAGCCACTATACAATCCAACATTCTGGTCATTGCAAACTCCATTGAGAGGCACACTAATGTCCATCACACCAAGCTGAGTAAAGAAAATTATGGTCAGTTGCTTATCAGGGACCAGGATCCACCACATTACACACACACTGAGGTCACTGGACCACAAGTGCTAATATAATTCAGTCATAGTTACTGTGGGTATAAATGTCCTTAGACATACCTCCTGAGACTATATAAAGAGAGACATCATGGAGCTCTAGAAATATGTGTCCAGGGCTGGTATGAGCCTAGAACTGAACAGCATTCTATCTTCTCCAAGGATGATACCACAATGCAATCAAAAGATGACTGACTAATAATTGGCTTCATTTCTGGTGTCATTCTAAGGTGGTTCAATATTTATCAGCATGGAAACAGATGGACAACAGACCACGCTGCTTTGCCATGGATGGTCTGCACCTCTCCCCTCTAGGCTTTTAAATATTGGCTAAAACATTGTCCTCCCCCATAGTGCCTTTTTAATGCCAAACTGGGAGTACTCCCGACATAGCAAATCAAAAGCAAGAAAATCTAAAGGTGTTACTTCTCAATGCTAGGAGTCTAAACAAGAAACTCCTCTTCCTACAAGCTCTTCTCAACCTAGAGAATGCTGACATCTATACAGTCACTGAGAGATGATTTAAAGGCATGGAGAACACAGCTGCAGTGCAAGGCTATAATGCCTTCCACACATTTAAAACAGCTACTAGACAGACAGGGACTAAAAGTGGAGGTGTCACAATTTACATCAAAAATAAATATACCTCAAGGCTGGACAAACAAGACGAGGCACTTGAGCTTCTCCACGTCAAATTACTATAGGAAAAATCGCATAGCACTTCCTTACAAGCTATACATCCCCCTCTGTGATACAGGAAACCCATAACAGGTATTTAAGCTTAAAGGAAACACTCACCATCCAACTCAATACCATATTCATGGGTGACTTTAATTACCCCACTATTAACTGGGAATCATATACAGCACCTAACATGCAGGCACAGAGATTCCTGGATTTTGTAAACACAACCTTCTTGGACCGGATTGTCAATATGCTGACCAGGGGCATAAACATACTGGATCTATCTAATAGGGGAGAGCACTGCATACCGCCTAGTATAATGTCCTCTTTGGTAAGGTAAGACCATAAAATGGCCTCCTTTTAAGTAAAATTAAAATGCAGAACTCCAGCTAACCCTGGAATATTAAGGAACTACTACTAAGTGACAGCCTGGCAAAATTTCAAGGCCCCCTCCAAAACCCTGACAGCACTGTTGCTTACGTGGAACTGTTCACAGAAACTCTATACAAGCATGTTAACAGCTTGCACAGATAGCAGCTGTACCTACCAGGAATAAGTACAGAACTATCTCAAAAAAGAAGCCACCCTGGTGGAGTCAGAACATCAACAGGCTGCATAACAGAGGGAAGAAAATCTTGGCAAATGTTAGGAGGTGTGGCACCCATCAGAATAAAAGCACTCTCATAGGATCATAGCAGGTTACTAGGCGATCGACCCAGAGGTCATTTCAAACCTAGCCATTTCATCCCAATGTAATACCATAGATACTCTAGTCAATACCCAAGATTGTGTCTAGCAATGACTGCCCATGTCCAGGAGGGTTGTGGGTGCTATTTTTGTTTTTGTTTGTTTGTATTTTTCCAAGCAGAGCAGTATCAAGCTTTACAAGTTGGAACGTGGCAGAATATTTTCTGAAACAAGTTTAAACAGATACAAAAAGTCCAGAAGTCCATGATTTAAAGTGAGAATTGATAATTCACATTACAGCAGTTGTTTAACAGCGTTTATATCACATTATCGAAAGATGAAAATAGCGAATGCTATTTCATCAGTCCCAAAACATCTAAACATGAAAATATCAAACATTCAGAAACACATACACACAACACAAGTACATCAAACAAACAGCAACCACACACATACACTTAAATTCCTACATCTAACGCTACACTAAACTAAACATACACTACTATCTACCCACTTACCTTAATCCAAACCCTAACCCTAAGGTCCGTCACTATTGCATACTCTCCTAACCCGCGTCCTAACCCTAACTCACTTAAACCACTCCTAACCCTAAAGTCTGTCACTATCGCACACATGCCTAACCCGTGCCCTAACCCTAACTCACTTAACCTGCCCTAACCCTAATGCACAAACAATCACACACTTATCTGAACCCAATCCGTAACTTTCCACCACAGCACTAAGAATAGCGAAGCCACAGAAACGGCCAACCGAATTCTTTCCCGAGGAAAGAATTCGCTGTTCTGCAGCTTCACTATTCTTAGCATTCGCTGAATAGTGTTCAATATCAGAGCATTCGAAGTTTTAATACTTTGATGTTCTGATATAGACCCGTTTAACAATGCTTCTCTGTCAACCCTAACTCTGATGGAGGAAAAACATTTAAAAAAACTGCAGCATACCAATATAAAATGGGGCCCCAATCTTTTACATATCACCCCCACCCCCAGTTAACTGCCTATTTAATCCATTAAAACCACAATAAGCAGGAAACTGTTCACTTGGCTACATTTTACTGCAGTTTTAAAAACAAAACTAGATGGAAAACCTGAATTGGTTTGGAGGAGTTGTCTCATTAGAACAAGCAGACATTCTTGAAATCCCCTTGCAACACTGTCCCTAACATATGCAAGTAAACACAAATGCATTTATAAAACTTCTCAAAATTCATCAAACTAAACAAACAACACAGAAGACAAACAAAGTCTGCCATAGCCAAAGTTGAATCAAATTTGGCCTCCCAGGCCAAGGACAACCACAAGGAATTCTTAGCTATGTCCACAACCTCAAAGGCAACACAGAATTGTGTGCAGATCTCATTCAGTGGAGCCATCTATACTGAGCCAGAAGACATAGCAAACTTACAGGCATACAAATTCAGCTGTAATTTTGCATGTCTCTTCCCCTCAACCTGCTCTCAGAAAATACCATCAACTATAACTCGCACCACTATTACACGGGAACAGGTCCTCAATGTTCTCTCTAAGGCCAAGAACACTGCATCAATGGACCCAGACAATATCCCAGGATGCCCTCAAAATAGCATGTAGCATGACCTATCAGGTCCTCTGGAATCGCTATGCAGCCACAGTCTCCAAAGAAGCTTTGTGCCTCATGAATGGAGAACTGAAGGTGACATCCCTCTGCACAAATGCAGGCCATCTACAGACCCTGGAAACTACAAACCTCATATGCAAAGCCATGGAAACCTCTAGACATTGGACCCAACTCAGTTTGGTTTCATCAAGGCCAGGTCATGCCTACTCAACCTGGTGGAATTCTTTGAGAAGGCCAACAAAGCAATGGATAAGGGTAAAATGGCTCACACTGCCTGCTTTGACCTGGCCAAGACATTTGACACAGTACTCCACTCGAGCATTGTGGTCAAACTCAAGAAATTAGGTCACAGATGAGACCCAGGTGTTAGAACTGGGGAGGCCACCTCTACAAAGAGGCCAGTCATAAGTGGAGTCGGGATCAATTCTGGGACTGCTCCTTTTTGGCATCTACTTCTTTGAAGTCAAGGCCAATATCAAAGGCCTCTGGCTGACCAGATCTACAGACAATTGCAAAATATAAGCAGTCATAGAATCCCCCACCAACACTAATGTTCTCCAGGAAGGTCAGACACAAACAAAAAACTTGTGTTAGAGCCATGGACTAAAACTAAATTCCAAGAAATGCATAATTGTATTCTTCAAGAAGTTATCCAACCCTGGTAACTATCATATTGACAACATACATATTGAGTCAACCCAGTAGTCAAGGACTTGGAGACACACATAGATGGTAATCCAGCTTTTGACCATCACATATCTACAGTAGTGAGGACATTATTCTATGTTGTTCAACTTAATAAACAAAGGTATGGCATCAAGATCCAAGGAGGTCATTGTTCCATTGTATTCAGCATTCATCAGATGTACCACTGAGTACAATACCCCCACTGGTATGTGCCTAACAGGCACATCCAACAACAGTCTACAAAGGTTCCTCTCTAACAGAATACAGGACATAACTAACATGTCTTATGCAGACTGCCTGAAAGCCCTGTCCCTGTATTCTGTCTCCTACATGCTGTTGAGAGTAGATCTATGCCTGGCATACAATGCATTGTTGGACCCCATCCTGATGGACCTTCTGCATATCCACAAAACAAACTTAAACCTTGCCTGTGACATAAATAGGACCTTCTGCAGATACAGGTATGTATTCCAGAAACTACACCTACTCTGGAACAAGGTCCCCATCCATGTGAATCAGAGTTCCTCCCTAACCCATTTTAAGTGTAACTTGGACAACTGGGTAGGGAACAGAAAACTCATCCCTGGTTTGCACCTATGTCTCTAATTGACAGAGGGAGCCTATAAATGGTTCATCTTCCAGGTCCCTGCCTGAAAATGGTTTATCTTCCAAGTCTCTGTTTACACTTAGCAAGGGTACTAGAACTTGCCAGAGATTTGGATGTATGACTAGGTTTAAAAAGGCCCCAGTGGTCATTAGTCTAGTGCACACCTATGAACCTAGAGATAAATATTTAAATCCCATGGAATAAATGGTGGTTTTCACAGTCTGTGATGCAGGATTAAGGCTATGAGCTTTTAATAATCTTCATCCTGTAGACCTTAGCTTAATTATCTCAGTCTTCACTCATCCAAAATATCACTTTGAGCAAGTCACTTAATCAGACTGTGCTCCATTGTCAAAATTGTAAAGCGGCACAATTGCTTAGTGTGGTTACCCAGTCAACAAATGCATTTTAAAAATGAGTGTGATTCAGATACAGACAGGATCTACAATAGGGGTCAACAACATGCTCCTTTAGTGAAACCAGGAACAATCTGCATTTGTATTGATCCATATGATTGGAATACAGTTGTGAAAAAGAGTGCTATCCACTCTGTTTAAATGATCCTTCATACTGGAAACAACAATCTTCTTTGCTTAATGCAAATCCAGGATTTTGGAAGATGTATACTGTTGAGAAGAGTTTCAAGCTTTATGCTTCTAACTCATATATGGGACGTACAGATTTCTAAGACATCCATTTGGTGTTTTATCAGCACCTGAGTTATTTCGGACAGCTGTTGCTTAGATAGTCAAGGACTTGATCATGTTATTAAGATAGCTGATAATAAACTGTTATGGGACCAAAGCAATGACCAACATGTGACACTGACTGATTTACCAATAAGGCTTCGACAGAATATCCCTCAAGAGGAACAAGAGTATGCATAAAATCAAAGTTATAGAGATGAAACATAGGGGTAATGTCTTTTCCACAGAAGATGTGAAACCAATCCCTGAAAAAAATAAAAGCCATAGTCCAGATACTTTGATTGGAGGGCATACAAGATGTCATGGTATTTCTAAGAATAATGTGATATTTACATTTATTCCAAACCTCTTGAAAGTGAGCTTACCATTAAGGAACTTATTAAACATAATGAAGAAAGACAGTAGAGTCCAAAGAATGAAAAGTTTTAATGTGCTTAAATTGAAATACCTTTACTGAAGTATTTTAATGTGAATAATTCAGTTACAGTACAAGCAGTCATCAGTCAGAACAGTATTGGTGCAGTGATCTTTCAGACAGCTAAATCAAACCATTATGGAATGGTAGAAGAGACACAATCAGGCAGAAAAAAAAAAACAGATAAAAAAAGATCTTGGATGTGAATCATTCCATGAGTACATTTATGAGAAGCATGAAAGTGGATCTGAATCATAAGCTGTTGCAGAATAATTTAAAGAAGTCCTTGTAAGGCTCCCAATAACTCAAAAAATATTTCTGAGACTATTAAACGGTATTTTAATTGTAAAGTATAAGTCTGATAAGAAAATCAATATAGTAGATACTCCAAGTCATTTTTATCTACCAAAGCAACAGCAAGATTTGCATGGGGAAGCTCTTGAAGTGACCTGAGCAATTACAGCTGCTTGTGATCAAGTAGATGAAACATTTGAAAGTATATTCAGAAAGATCTGTAGTTGAGAATGTTTGAAGATGTAACAATGAAAAGCTAAAAACGAGTAAATGATTGTAAGGAAAGAATATGAGGAATGCACTCATAAGAAGACATAATCTGTATACAATGTCTTGTTTTTAAAGCAGATAATGTTGTTTGTTTGTCTTTTCCCGGTTAGGGGTCGCCACCGCGGAACTCCGGTCCGCTAATGATTGGTAGTCGATTTTTATGGTGCCGATTTGCCAGCCTGACGGCCAACCTTCAGCAAAGGCACGCCCATTCACGCATGTCTTTCGGAGGCCACTTCAACAGCGGGTAGGACATGCAGACTCCACACAGAAGGCACTCCAGCCGAGAATCAAATGGGAGAACCTCTTGCTGTGAAGCAACAACGCTACCTCTGTACCACCACGGCTTGTAATAGTGTCAAATGAGCTAAAGAAAGAAATGTTGAGAAGAGTATGAGTCACATGTGGTAATTCTGAAGTGTAAAGATATAGCAAACATAAATGCTATGACAAGATGATGAACTGCCTAGTAAAGATTGTTTCTCTTCTCCAAACCAGTGAAGAAAACAGCCAAGGACTTGGGAGCACTACTGTTGCAGCTAATTATAGTCCCTCAAATCCAGTGCAGCAGACCTATGAGTCCAGTGGATTGCTTGTTGATTTAGCCTCCCCTCCCCCCAGCAAGAGCCAACTAGTATTATTTCAGACAATAACTGACAGATGCCAAAAGTAAAGGAGGACTAACAAGTACTAATACACAGGGACTCTTTGCTTACGGGGTATATAATATACTGCTCAGAATAGACAGGTTTGTTGTATGTTCAGTGTATTGATTTGTTGTTGTTGTGTCTTTTGGCTTATCCCAGTTAGGGGTCACCACAGCGGAACTCTGGTCCGCTAATGTTTGGTAGTGGATTTTTATGTACCGGGTTACCAGCTCTGACGCACAACCTTCAACGAAGGTACACCCATTCACGTAAGCCTCCACACAGAAGACGCTCTAGCTGAGAATCGAACCGGACAACGTCTTGCTGTGAAGCGACAATGCTACCACAGCACCACTACCATGGTTTATGTTCAGTGTATTGATACAACTCAAAATCCCCCAAGGGAGCAATTTAAGAGTTTTCCAATAGTTTTTAACCCTGTTTCAAAAACAATTTAACCAAACCATCCATAACCTTCAAAAATCTATAATACTCCCTGCATTTCTAAAATGCAAGGGTAAACTATTCCTCTCTAAACTGAAAAAAAAATATGCATGTATTGTGAGTTTGAACTGAGTAAAGCTACCAGGAAACCACAATTTTCTGGTGTGAGCTGAGTGTTTCAAACATTGATTCCCAATATGGCAGAAAATAATTCATTGGTTTTGAACTTTTATATTAGTGTAAGATTACCAAATATCTGCCTGCATCCAAATGAATATAAAGCAAACTTTTCAGTCTGTCCTTATCAGAAAGCTTATCTATCCCAGCAAGAGGTGCTATAAACACAAAAGGAATCACAGTATTCCATAACTGGTCTCACTATTGACTTATATAATGGGAGCAGGACTTCATCATTCGGACTGATGAAACAGTGTCTAATATTGTTTAAAGTACTATAGCACCTACGTACTTATGATACATGATAAGTGTTTAAATTTAAATCAAGAATCCACAATTACACCCAGATACTTTACATTATTTATCTCATATAGTATTTGGTCATTCAAGGCATACACATACCCATTGTTATAATTTCCAAAGTGCATAATACTACATTTTCTAGAACTGAACTGCATTTCAATGGACTTTGACCATTAAATCAATAAATCTAAAATTTTCTGCAACATTGTCTGGTACCGAATGTTAGATATAATACCACCCACTTTTGGTGTCATCTGCAAACTTGTTGATCAAATTTTATCCTGCTCTGGAAAGCATGTCATGAAGATACCAAACAAATCTGCCCCAACACAGACCTTAGTGAACTCCTCTGAGAATGCTTCTTGTTTCCAAAAAAATAGTCCTTGACTCTGACCACAAATTTTCTTCCCTCTAGCCAGTTAGCACCCCATCCGATAATGTCAAAATTCACTAAGATCACATATTACATCCAAAATAGCTTTATAGGGTTCTGTAGCAAATGCTTTCGCATAATCAAGACACACTACATTAATAGGTAGACCCTGGTCAAGACAATGTGAAGCCATTTTGAAAAAATATCAAGAACCAAAACCAGAATTGTAGATCATTATACCCTAAAATTTAAAGTGACAGCTTCTTGTTTACTAGGTTGCAAGATGCAGGAAATTAAAATACCTTACAGAAATATTCGCAAGTATAAAAGAATATGATATGTTTATAATAAATGGGTGATTTAAGTGATGTGGTTAGTATGACAATGTGAGATACTGCCATCTGTGCCAGGGAGAATAGGGCAGTGCATGTGTAGCATATGCCAGCATAGTTAGCTGGAGTTTTATAAATAATTTTATGTCATTTGACTATCACACTGACTTGTACAGATGCTTGTGATAAAAATGTATCACTAGTGTTATTATAACTGATTACATCTATTTTTAAACAAAGAATTCTGGAAAGGAAGAGTAGAAGTTTTTGAAATTGTTTTATAGCTTTCAGATACTGTAACAGATCTTAGCAAAGCTCTGAATGTGTAGGGTACCAGAGTCAGGTGATCAAATGTGATGTCATTCTATATAACCAGCACTGAGAGGGTGGAACTCTCACAACAGTTTGTTTTGCTTTGTTTTCTTTGGAACCTGATATAAAAGGTCTATGTCAGTTGAGTTAAGTTCAGACTGTTAGTAGCTAACCACTTTGCCTTGCGGAAGTAAGCATCTCAGCATCTAATCTTGCCTTGCTGTATTAATTAAGTTAGCTAGGGAACAGTTATTCTTTAGACAGTCAGGAAATATAGTGAGATTAGTTAAGTATTGTTTTTTCTGCATCTGTTTGAATCCGTTCAGCTGTGTTATTTGTATTTTTCCTGTGATTAAACCATGGTGTTTATTGTACTTAGATGTTTATTATTCTCGTGTTTTCTATTTTATTATTTATTCTTAAATATTTCTATACATTTCATTGTGGCTGATCTTTTAGAGAATACTTTTAACATCTTGAGAATACTTGTGCTTATTTTAGTGATACCTTGGTCACTCCGAAAAGCCTTGCTGCTTTGGTTACACTCTACCATTTATATTAGTATTGATTTTACTCAGTATAATTGCATACCCTTGTAAGAGCCCGAGAGTAATTGACTGGTGGCAGAGTGATTACCTTATAGTCCAGTCAGAAGGGGTACATCTAGTAAATCTGTAGCAGCCTTTTCCAGCAATGTGTGTGCGTGTGTGTGTGTGTGTGTGTGTGTGTGTGTGTGTGTGTGTGTGTGTGTGTGTGTGTGTGTGTGTGTGTGTGAAAATCAAATACTCAGGTGTGGGTGTGTCAGCTACTTGGAACTGGGATGCAGTGCTCCAAAGTGAGTCTTGTTAGGGATCTAGAGAGACAGAGAGTTCAGTCCTAAGTCTGCAGTGTGTTCCCTGTGTGCTCTTGGGGGAAATTGTGCTTGAGGCAAAGAGTTGCATCTGAAAATACTATGTATATTCATTCCTGTTTTAGTGACCATCTCTCACTGGTGTCAGTGGTGAAGATTGAGGCTCCTTGATTACTGGCCTGAGGGAGAGAGCCCATCACATACTAGTGTCAGAGTGGTGGGATATTAATAGAACTTCAGTAACCTGTGGGCATTTGTCACTGAAGGAGTGTGTGCTCTCAACAGCCACAAGGTAAACATTCAGAGTTTCATTTTCGCAATAGTTTTATTTATTTTTGTTAGTTTAGTTTAGTCAGGCAAAACAGGCAAAGATGTCGGCAGAGAATTATGGCTTTTGACTTTAACTGTGTAAATTTGTTAAAATGTATCTACACAATATTTTCCACTATGGGCAATATTGCTCACACTTTGTATTATTTGATATGAATTTGTACTTGTACTTTTATTTTTATTGGACTGCTATCTTTACTGTAATCTGTTTCATGGAGCTTTTCTCCCCGGGCCTCCACTGCAAATGGGCTCTCTGAGCCCAGTGAACTTCCCTGGTAATCAAACTGGAAATAAATAATTATGGTAAGCTGATAAAGAACTAGTTGGCCAAGGCGTGTGAAGCCGAAGGACTGGTGCATGCTAACTGGACTAAAGAGAAAATGATTTCAGCCTTAATCACAGCTGCAGTTCAGACGAGTGGCCAGAAGGACAACCAGTCTGGTGCAACCAGTCTAGTGATGGAGATGTGCAGCTTTCAGAAATAGGGCAGTTTACCTTTTCCTCAGAGGAATTAAAAATCCATCTGGAGTTAAAGAGACATGAACTGGAGGCTGAAGAAAAGGAGAAGCAGCATTAACATGAGACTGAAGAAAAGGAGAAGCAGGGTCAGCATGAACTGCAACATTTGGAGATCGAAGAAAGACTGCAGCATTTGAAAGCTGAAGAAAGAAAGAAGCAGCATCAGCATGAGAGAGAGAGATGCTAGCCCTTCATCATGGTCATGGATGTAATGGAGGAGGGAATAAGCAGACTCCAGAAGCAATAAAGGTCAGCAAATTTCTTCCACAATTTTCAGAGGTGGATGACTTTGATAGTTTTATTCATATATTTGAAAGAGTATGTAAACAGTATAATGTTGACCAAGAGCTCTGGGTACAGTTCCTGACCCCCTTACTCCATGGTAAAGCTGTAACTGCTATTTCTGAATGTTCTGATGCTGATTGATTAAACTATGATTGAGTGAAACAATCTTTATTGAAGTCTTATATGTTAACCCCTGAAGCTTACAAAAAACATTTGTGAGCTTAGATGCAAGGCACCTGAAAGTGTATGTGATTATATTGCTGAGTTAAACATTTATTTTCATAGATGGGTGAGTGGGTGTCAAGTCACCACTTTTGAAAGACTAGTAGATCTTTTGGTGAGGGAACAAGCCCTTAATACTTTGCCTGAGGACATGAGAATCTGGTTGGCAGACTGGGAGTGTAACTCGGCAGATGAGCTGGGGAGAAAACAGGATCTCTGTTTAGCAAGCAGGGTACCACTGCACAGGAAGAGGATACCTACTGCTGTACATTGTATAAGGGAACCCATGGTGGGCAGCCTAAATAACCCCAACAGAGTCTACCAGTAACAGGGAAAGCCCCTAGTTAAGGTACATGGCTAGGATCAGGGGTTAGATGTTTTAAATGTAACCAGAGGGGCCATGTAGTATACAAATGTCCACTGACATAAGGTAGAGAACAAAAGGTGAGGAAGCCAGCAAGTGGGAATAACAGCGTGCCAGTAGTAAGTTGTCTGAAGACAATAGGGGTACCAAACTATCACCGGTGTTTGTATCCTATCTTAGTGGATGTAAGACAGGCCAGTGCTAAGAGAGACACAGCCTCTGACATAACTATTGTGAAACCTGCACTGGTTAAAGAGGAGGAGTACTTACTTGGGCAGTCCACTCCAATCAGAGCTTTAGGAAGGATCAAATTCCAAAATACCTTTGGCCAGGGCTCACCTTGACAGGGAGGGTGGAAAAGGAAGCAAGCAGGTAGCTGTGTTTGGGGATATTCCTGTAGATGTCTTCATAGGGAATGATTTTGATAATGCAGTACCTTGTGTGCATGCAGTTACATGCAGTCAGGCTTAGAGACATGGATGTAGGTATGGTAGGCTGGGGGAGAACCAGACAGATCCCACACCAGAAGCTGGAGCTGGTGATGAGGTTATTTCAGGGAGGGAGTTACCCTGTAGCAGTGAGCCTGAAAGTGAGCCACAGCTGCTGATAGGTACTGATGTTCCCATGGACAGAGTGACTGCAAGGACAGAGGTGAGTGGGGTACCCAGGCTGACAGTGAGGCACTGCTGTTAGAGGATACCAGGCTTCCTGTGGAAGGGGAACTAGGAGGGGTCAAAAATGTAGAGTTGAGACAGGCTCAGTTTTCAGACCCTACCTTATGAAGCTTGAGAGACATTGCTAAAGAGGCACCTGATGCTTGAGGAAAAGGACAGCCTGTGTACTAGAACAAGGGGGTTGTTATGCAGAGAGTGGACCCCTGAGGGTGGACTAGATGGTGAGGTAATACAGCAGTTGGTAGAGCCCACAGCCTACCATCTGGCACTTCTAGCCATAGCCCCTGACATTCCTTTTGAAGGTCCTATGGGCATAAAGTGTACCAAGAGATATATTATGCAGAACTTTTATTGGCCTGGAATTGCAAGGGATGTAACTGGGTACTGCAGGACCTGTGAGCAGTGCCAAAAGATAGGCAAGGCAGGGGACAAGGTCAGAGCTCTGTTGATGTCTTTGTTTGTGATTGAAAAGCCACTTCAGAGGGTAGCTATGGATATTGTGGGGCATCTGAGTACCCCAAGTTTCACAGGGAAGAAGTATATCCTGGTGGTAGTAAATTATGCTACTAGATACCCTGAGGCAGTGTCTCTCTCCTCCATTGAGGCAGAGAAGGTGGCAAATGTTTTGTTAGAGATTTTCATCAGGGAAGGTTTCTTGAGTGAAATACTGACTGATAGAGGTGTCAGTTTCATGTCAGACCTGATGGCTTGACTGTGGAAGTGTTGTTGGGTGAAGCACCTAAAGACCACCCCCTACCACCCCCAGAATAATGGTCTTGTGGAGATCTACACTAAAGACCATGCTACAATTCTTTGCAGACCATTTTAGGAGAGAGTGGGACAAATATTTACCTCATCTAATGTTTACATACAGAGAGGTACCCCAAGAATCCACAGGTTTTTCACCCTTTGAGTTGTATGGGCCTAGGGTGAGGGGGTCTTTAGATCTGATTTGTGATGAGTGGGAAGGTGAGTGTGACTCCCACAAGGAGTCTGTTGTGGCATATATCTTAAACCTAAGGACAAGGTTTAGGGAGCTCATAGGGTTGGCCCAGGAGATCCTGGCAGGAGCTCAACAGCAGAAAAAGATCTACTATGACAGGAATGTTTGAGCACAAGAGAATGCTGCAGGACAGTAGGATATGGTGGTCATTCCTGTCAGACACAATAAGCTGCAGACAGCTTGGAAGAGACCCTTCAAAGTGGTAAGGAAGGTCAGTAATGTCAATTATATAGTAAACCTGGTAGGCAGGAGGCAGGGGCACAACTTGTACTATGTTAACATGATGAAGCCTCAGCATGTCAGGGAGATCCTGGGTAGACTGCAAAGGGCAGGGTTGACCATTAAGCCTAGTAAGTGTCAGGAGGGTATGGCTGAGATCTCGTACCTGGGACATAAAGTGGGGAGTGGTAAGATTAGGCCAGAACCTAACAATGTGGAAGCTATTCAGGTGTGAACTGCCCCTTTTACCAAAAAGCAGGGTAAGGGCATTCTTAGGGACAGCTGTGTACTATAGAAAGTTTGTTCCCAATTATAGTACAATAGTTGCTCCCCTCACAGATTTACAAGGAAAACAGGCCAGATAAGGTAGTGTGGACCCCAGCCTGTGAACAGGCATTCCAAAAGCTTAAAGGAGCTTTGGGAGGAACCCCCTGTGTCAGCCAGTCCAGATTACAGCAAATAATGTGTTGTGCAGGTGGATACTTCACACCATGGGGTGGGGGCTGTACTCAGCCAAGTTTTCTCAGAGGGAGAAGATTACCCAGTTGTATATCTCAGCCATAGACTCCAACTCAGGGAGGAATGTTATGCAGCTGTAGAAAAAAAATGTCTAGCCATAGTATGGGCATGCAGAAACTTCAGCTTTATCTGTATGGAATGAAATTCTCTGTGGTTACAGACCATAATCTCTTAACATGGCTACATAGAGTCAGCCAACACAATGCCAAGTTATTAAGGTGGAACCTAGGGTTGCAGGCATATGATATGATAGTACAGCACCATAGTGGGGTCAGCAATGCCAATGCAGATAGACTCTCAAGATAGGTTAATGTGTTTCAAGACAAGCCCATTTCTCTCAAGCAATGTTCCTCCAGGGTCACTCGAAAAATTAGCTTGAGTCTTCAAAGGGGAGAGAGATGTGATGATGTGTGGTATTGCCATCTGTGCCAGGGAGAATAGGGCAGTGCATCTGTAACATATGCCAGCATAGTTTGTGTGTGTGTGTGTGTGTGTGTGTGTGTGTGTGTGTGTGTGTGTGTGTGTGTGTGTGTGTGTGTGTGTATGTGTGAAAATCAAAAACCCAGGTGTGGGTGTGTCAGCTACTGGGAACTGAGACACAGTGCTCCAAAGTGAGTCTTGTTTGGGATCTGAAGAGACAGAAATTCCAGTCCCAGGTCTGCAGTGTGTTCTCTGTATGTACTTGGGGAAAACTGTGCTTGATCCAGACAGCTGCATCTGAAAATAGTGTGTAAATTCATTCCTGCTTTTAGTGAATGTCTCTCACTGGTATCAGTGGTGAGGACTGAGGCTCCTTGATTACTGACCCGGGGTAGAGAGGCCATCACAGATAGAATTAAGAATGAAGAATTTTAAAGGAAGTAGAAGAAGTTATAATTTTAAGTAAATATAAGGTCTTTTTACCATTTTGATGGCCATTTTTCCTGCTCCTGATTTCAGACTTAAGAGATTAAGAATAGCAAGTACCACAACCAATGGACTACATAAACTTTTCCTCTATTTATCTATGCAAGTTTTACACCTTTGGGCAGAATGGGAAGAATACAAGGGTAATACACACTTTTTTGTAGGGGGAAACTGCATTTTGATCATAAGCATAGTAGAAACATGGGTAGGAAATTAATACAAATGGTAAACGCTTTTGTAACAGCAAGCATTCCCATGGATGATAAGAAACAACTTATTGTATGGCCCTTGAAATTCTTTGTGTCATGTCTGAAATATAAATAAATAATCAACCTTGAATTTAGTACTGTGTAGGAGAAGCATGGCATTGGGTGGCCATGGTAGTGCAGTGGCTAGCATTGCCACATCAAAGAAAGAGGTTCTCTGGTTCAATTTTTGGGTAGGGTGCCTTCTGTGTGGAGTCTACATGTCCTCCCTGCAGTCATGTGGGTTTCCTCCAGGTGTTCTGGTTTCCTCCCAAATTCCAAAGATATGCCGAAGGTGGATTGGACACTCTAAATTGGCCCTCGGTGTGTGTGTGTGTGTGTGTGTGTGTGTGTGTGTGTGTGTGTGTGTGTGTGTGTGTGTGTGTGTGTGTGTGTGTGTGTGTGTGTGTGTGTGTGTCCACCTTCTGTTGTAGTTGGGTGCCAGGCTGACAACTTGACACCATAAAACTCTGCCGCCAATTGTTCTGAGGACTGTTGTTCCTCTGTGGTGACCCCTAATGTGAAAAGTTGAAAGAAGGAGAAGCCTGACATGCTAATAATTACAGAAACTTGGTAGAGATTTATTAATCATTCTCTACCGTGACCAGGTTTTTAGGGTTATTGCAGATATAAACAAAGTAGGAATGGAAGGGGTGTCTCAATATATGTCAGGAAATGTAAGTTCACCTGCTAAGCTAACTTAATTTGAAGTTAAATGGTCACAGTTTCTATTACAATGATGAATTGCTGTTGGGCTGTAACATTATTTTACTGATTATCTGGTCAAGTGAATGCAGCTATAGATACTTTTATATCTGAGTTAGGGTCTTATTCTGAAAATAACTCTGTAGCCATTCCTGGAGACGTCAGGGTTCCTTATATTTACTGAGAATTTACCAAACATAAATGATCCCCTTCAATAAACATATCACACTGTATGACATTTGACAACCTTGAATGGGCGTGCCTTCATTGAAGGTTGGGCATCGAGCTGGCACCTCAGCATCGTAAAAAATCTACTGCCAATCATTAGCAGACTGGAGTTCTGCTGTGGCGGCCCCTAACCGGGAAAAGCCGAAAGAAGAACAATATCATTAAAACTTCCATAAAATAGCTTTGATCACCAAAATTATTTATTACAATAAGACACAATATAGTTGGCTCTAAACACAGCATAGACATCCTTCTAATGTTAATCAGGGCAGCGTATCTACTCACCCTGTCCCAATAAGCAGCATCCATACCTGTACTCGCTTACTTTACTTATGAAGCAGCATCTCATCTCACTTCATACACCATTCATTGAATTACCTTCCACCAGATAAGCAGCACCTTACCTCAGCTTGCTTATCTATTCAGCAAACTTCCTCCAGCTGCTCATTTTCCTTTCCCCCAAATCCTTGAAATGAACATCCAGACCCCAGAGGGGGAACAGAAGAGGGCAAGCCTGTCCGTCTTCTCTGCCTAATCTGACTGATAAAATAACCCCAATCCCCACCAATCCACCTACAAAAAGGGAGTGTGGGTGAGTAGCAAGTTCACGCCAAAATGTGATTGCTTACCCAGCTACACTTGTCTAAACCCCTTAAGCCCCTCCTCACCCTTATCTCATTTCCTCTCAATTATCCCTCCCTCCATTTAACCCTTTCACCTCCCCAACCCAACTAACTCCCAATAATATATCACCCTAACCCCTCTTGAAGATGTCCCAGGACAACCTGGTTTGTTGCCAAATCTCATTTGTCCCGGTCCTCTTCAATAAACACATCACACCAAATGACATTTGACGACCCTTATTAAAACTTCCATAACATAGCTTTGATCACCAAAATTATTAATTACAACTAGACACAATATTGTTGGTTTTAAACACAGCATAAACATCCTTATAATGTTAATCAGGGCAGCGTACCTACTCACCTTGTCCCAGTAAGCAGCGTCCATACCTTTCATCATTTACTTTAATTATGAAGCAGCGTCCAAGATGCACTTTATATCCCATTTACCCAGTAAGCAGTGTCCATACCTGTATTCGCTTACTTTACTTATGAAGCAGCGTCCCATTTCACTTCATACACAATTCATTGAATTACCTCCCACCAAATAAACAGCATCCTTACCTCCGCTTGCTTATCTATTCAGCAAACTTCCTCCAGCTGCTCATTTTCCTTTCCCCAAATCCTTGAAATGAACATCCAGACCCCAGAGGGGGGAACAGAAGAGGGCAAGCCTGTCCCTCTTCTCTGCCAACCAGCCTAAACAGGCTTTCCCCCCTCCCTTCTACCCAAAATTGTTCCACCAACTACCTCCCATAAAGGGAAGGGTTAAGCCAAACATCATTTGGTGTACCCATCATCTGTAAAGTACATTAGAACCCCAGGCATCAACCCCATGCCTTGACATACCAGCACTGAAACACACCGTAATGAAACTAAATAAAGTAGGATTAACTATGATCCTGCTGTACCACCGGAACATCCGCTCCAAGAGAATACATTCCCTTTTAGTCTGCTTCCTTCAGGCCACTAACCATGGCTCAACCTTTTCAGAATGACAACCTATAGCCATAACAAGAGCCACAGAAACTATAACCCCTTAAACCCAAATCTGCACCCAGTCAAAGAAAACCCATCTTACAGTATTCAACCTCTGTCCCTCCACCCACTCAACTCAAGCCGACCCATCAAACCATTGAAAACCCACCAAAGTTACAATAGCACAATACTATGCTCCTGATGAAGGTGATGATTGCTAGAAACAGCTTAGATCTGCATAACCTTAAACACCCCCAAATCAGAACCTGCTAAAGCACCTCCTAGCTAAACCCTAGTCACAACTAAAAGAAACAGGACCTGGCCGACTTCTGCACAACTCCAAAACATGCCTTGCTTAAACCCTCTATCACCCACGTAACAAAGCACCCTGCTCCCACAGTGTACCAAAGCACCCTCATACCTGCAATGCTTCTAGCAACCCTACATATCAAATTCCCTCAAGCATAAAGAAATGGTTCTTGTGGTACTCCTTCTAACCCTAACCTAGTATGTAGCATTACCAATAGCTACCATGCCCTATGAACCATAACAATTTTCCATCACCAACTCAGAGCATGGGCCCTCTACCAACACAGTGACCTGCATAGATAACTGTAAATGCACCCCAAAACTCTACCCAAATCTGACATGCCTAACTATGTACTTACCATGTTAAAATTACTGGAAACTTCATTATCCGAGGATACCAAAACCTCAGCTGTTAAATCCATCCCACCTAGGTTCTACCCCAAAATTCCCTTAACTGCTAACTAAACACCTGCTGTACCATGCCCCTAAATTGCTTCAAGCATCCCTGAAGCCACAGTAATCTTAAACCATACAAACTTACTCGCTTGAATATGCACCTGGAATCATGTCATTACCTGCAACTTCATTGCTTTCCAACCTCTAACAACATCATTATCTCTTCAGTCCACTTCCTTAGGCCCACTAGCTGATACAAACTGTGTCCTTCACCATCTCTGCCAGAAATTCTGTACCTCCATCTGCAAAAGAAAACAAATTAAGCACCTTGCTGTCATGTCAATAGCACAGCTTCTAGCTATCACGTACTCTTATCTTTCCTATTTATACAAAGTAACCCCGTTATAAATAATATGTCTTAATGTTACAGTAGCCTATGATGATGACCCAGTTGAGCTTACCAAAGCTCTCATATTCAATCACATCTGTGACACACCTACAAGGCAATCTCAGACCCTACTCTAATAGAGATGCTCCATATCCGTAAGTCTAACTCCTCTCATAGTGCCGGAAGGCTTAAATCTCATATATGTCATTAACACCAACTGCTAAGGAGACAGGTTTATCTCCCAGAGACTGCCCCATCTTTGAAATAGACTCCCCATACACATCAAACATAGTATGTTGTTGTCCACTCCTCTCCGAATAATGACTGTATACCACCAAGATGCCTACCTCTCACATCTGACATTTACCAGTTCCCTCTTTAATGAACTACCACACCTAAAGTATAGGGCTTACCAGTTCTTTCCCTGCATGCATACCGCCCTGCAAACTACCCTGCATCCTCACCCCAATGACCCCAAAACAAAGATGGGCATCAAGCCCTTTAACTCTTGTTTTTATAATATTAATCTAATTAAGTAAAATTTTCTAAATATCTCCACGACCAAGTAACCTGACAGGACTCTTTAATCACATATGAAAGCTCTCAACTAGCTGAGGAAAATGCCACCTACAGTCCGTGCAACCTAAGTGGTTGCTGAGATCTTGTAAGTTGTTAATCAAAATCTTACAAACATAACAGTTACTGGGTTTCCTGTGACCTATAAAACTCAAATTTTAAGCCCAAAAACCTAAGGAATACTACTATTATAACAATTTGTGCTGAAGGTTTCCCTCTATGCTTCCTTCATAACCTCTATGGCCCCAGAGATATGATCATCTGTCTGAAAATGTGAAGACACTCCCCCTACCCTCTATTGAGTGTCATTGTAAATATATTTGCACCCCATTATCCACAATTCCTAAAATGCAAGTATCTAAGTGACAGGTTATGCTCCTGCCAAAATATCACATCAAAGTTCAGATCCTGCTATTGTTCTCCCCCTGTGGCCATTACTACCACACCATGCATGCACGATGAATGGCCATTACTCGCAGTGCTCCATAGCACGTGAAAACACAGAGTGCCATCAAACCAGACAACCAGAATAAAAGGGCTCTTTAATAGCATGCTGTCCTCTTCCCTGCAGCTCACAAGGGATTATATCACCCAAAGTGCCTAAAGATGAAAGGAACTGACCTGATGAGTAGCTAACCACAAGTCCCATACTGGACACAGTGACCTGTCAAATAAAACAAAATAGTTATTCATTTTGGCAGCGTCTTTTACAAAAGTATATAGATTACTGTCTGTCCCTACACAAATAACTACTACAAACTTCAATATCTATGCCAAGATAAACAACATTAATGTGTAAACAACTATTTGGGAACTCGTCCTTTTGTCCCCTCCACCAAATGCTGGGCTCAGCTAACCGCCAAGGATCCCTTTAGCACATCCTTAGCACCACTAGCTTTCACAACTTATAACTGCCAAGAATGTATTAATTCCTACATATCAGATTTAACGCAGCAAGAGATATCATAATCAGAATGTTGTAAGAAGAGGTACCAAAGTGCAAAACTACACTGTTCCATTATGTAGTTGTTTAAAACAGTGAGTAACAAGGTCACACAGACCACCAGATCACAAAACTACAGTGTAAGCACAAAACTACACTGTTTCAGTATATAGTTGCTTAGAAATATCTCTATTTTTAAGAAGCCATAATGATCTCTAAGAATCCACAGTCCTTACAGGAATAAATGTGTGGCACAGACTTTATTTAGGACATCCATAGATGTGTTATAAAATCCTGGCTATTTATAATATTCTGAGGATTCATTTGTCCAAGTTATTAATCTAAAGATAGGAAAACTGAAAATGCTTGGAATATGTCTTGTCAACCTACCTTCCTGCCGTACCAATACCTCCTCTACTCATTGACCTTACCCCCAAGGTTCTCTCTTCCCATTCTCCGACCCCTACGGAGTTGCCTCCAGAGATTTGGAAAAAAGAAAAAAAAAAGCAAGTTCACGCCAAAATGTGATTGCTTACCCAGCTACATTTGTCTAAACCTTTTAAGCCCCTCCCCACCCTTATCTCATTTCCTCTCAGTCATCCCTACCTCCATTTAACCCTTTCATCTCCCCAACCCAACTAACTCCCACTAATATATCACCCTAACCCCTCTTGAAGATGTCCCAGGACAACTTGGTTTGTTACCAAACCTCATTCCTGGTTTAAAGAAATGACCAAGCAAGGTATAATGGATATCTTGACTTAAACAGTTAAACATCCAACATGACTTGGAAACATCTTAGATGTGGTTTGGGCTGACTCATTTTGTTGCACTGGAGAACGTAAGATTGATTCAAAATTAGGAACTTCCAGACATCTAAGCATTATCTGGAGAATCAAGATCATTAAAGAAAGGTACCCTTCATTATTAGCCCCGCTAAGACATTTTATCAGGCAGATTACAATACTTTAATATCTGAGATTCTACTGTGGGATTAACAAAGAATGATTCAGAAAGCTAATTTTGGTAGTTTCTGGGTATGGTTTTATGATTTTATCAATAGTCGTGTAGAGAAATATGTTCCACTTGGCTTTCACTAAGCTATCAGGAATAAGAATCTACCATGATGTATTAAGTCTCTTAAAAGGTTAATTAATAAGGAAAAAGCAACACTGGACAATTGTTCATAAAGTCTTAGCTTACCAAAGCAAACAATGATACATTAAATATAGGTTGCCTTAAGGAAGGGTCAAAAGAGAGCTAAAAGTGGTTATGAGTTTAAGCTTGCTACAGAATCATGCAACAATGAAAAATATGTTTTTATAAGTGTCTTAGGATTATATGATATATGACAGAGACAGTTTAGACAATATTAAACTTGGAATGAAGTAAACCAGTGGAAAAAAGAGGTAAATAAAACCAAAAAAAAAAAAAAAACAAAATTGAAAATAAATCTCTTATTATGACCTTCCCTCATAGAGCTCAATATAACATGCAGCAAAGCCTCAAGCAGAAATGACCAATGTCATTTATTGTAAATCCACACAATCCACTTAAAATGTCAAGTGCATTCGTCCCTACACACTTTAATAATGGGACTTCATCAGAACAGCCATGTTAAAAAAACACTTCCTTTTATACTATGCTCATTTGACTAATTAAATATTAACCTTGGATGCTGTTACAGATACAATAATAACTGAAATATTCTGTGAAAATATCTTTGGTAATTTTGTGGTGCCTACAAACACCTGTAATTTGAGCAATGTTAGTGATAATACTAGTCCATGTAAAACTGAAGAAGATGAATTAATAAAGGGCATCAAACCAGATGCTGCTGCAGGACCAGATGGCATCAATGGATATTTTTTGATTCAGATAATTCTTGGTTATGTGCCATGTTTAACGTACTAATTTCAAAACAACCTTTCATATGACTATCTTCCAGAGATATGGAAAGAGGCTATAGTGGTACTTATTCTTAAATATTAAAGATGCTATTAAAACAGAGAACTCTCAATCTATTAGTTTAACAAGCATCCTCAGGAAATACATTGAAAGAACTGCTAACAGACTTTTGCATCATTCCTTTAAACAATTATTCAACGATAACCAGAGGTTTTGTCTTCTGGTCATTTGTGTTTCATCATCTGTTGCTTGGATGCACTTGAGCTTTTGTAGGTATTAAAAATACTTGCAGGGTGTGTATTTTTCACCTGCTTAATTATTGATGGTCCCTACACTGCCTTTCTCTGCTTGCTTACTACATTCTGAGGGCATTAGTTCAGTACAAGAGAGAGACTGAAAGCAGACCCCTCTACACAACATAGACAAATGTTCTATGGCAAAAAAACAAAAGATGCCTACCTTGTCTGAAACAGAGGAATAGAAGAATGAGACTGTATCAGAGGTCTATAAGATAAGCAACCAGAAGGTGTGGTGATTAAGAACTTTGAATAGCCAAGATCTTTCATTACTCATAGTGAAGACAGAAAGTTGTGGAGAGGAAACCAGGCACAAGTTTTTTCAAAACAAGTATGTTCATAGGTTCATAGGTAAGTACTAGGCTATCGGCCCTAGGGCCTATGTAAGCCTAGCCAACAAGGTTCCCTGGCTTTCATCACCCATGGATGCTATTTACATGCGCCCTTGTCTAGCAGGGCCACCAAAGTGATTCTCGGGGTAAATTTCCTATTACCCATCCACTCATCTAAATTTTTCTTGAAGAGTGCTAATGCAGAACTCTGCTTGACATAGACAGGTAGCTTGTTCCAGAGTATGAGAAGTCTCTGGGACACAAATCTATTCCTCCAGCATGTTCTGTTAATTGTGGTGATGAGGTTTAGGTCTCTAGAGTGTGTGGCTCTGAGGGATTGGGATTTCTTTAGGTGTAGCATGTCCAACAGCTCAGGGTTTGACATAGCTTTGTATGTTAGGCAGAGATCACCTCAGAGTAGGTGATAGGCTATGGAGTAAAGCCAGAGTTTTTTGAGGCGGTCAGTGAAGGGTAACTGGTTGAGTCCCATAATACTCTTCGTGAGGTATTTTTGTGGCCTTTCCAGCTGCTGCAGATGCCTCGTAAGGTACATTCCAAATGGGGTGTTGTACTCTATAATGGGTCTGATGAGAGCTGAGTAGAGGGGGACAATGACTTCCTTTTTCCTGGATGAGAACCCTTTCTTGATGAGGTGTGTCACATAGAAGGATTTCCTGACTACTGTGGCAATGTGATTATCAAAGGAGAGGATACTGTCCACTAGAGTCCCGAGGTCTCTTATCATGCCTTTGGCATTAAGTGGGCTGCCACCTATGTGGTAGTCCATGGGTACAAGGTTTTTACCAAAGGGGATGACAATGCACTTTTTGACGTTGAGCTTGAGGCCATGGCTCTGACACCAAGCATCAGTCTCAGTGAGGTCCTTTTGTCATTTGGGGACTCGAGTATGGCACCCAGTTTGCAGTCATCTGCGAACTTGGTCAGCCCGAGTCCCTCTGTGTTGGCCTGTACTTCAGAGAAGTAGATCCCAAACAGGAGGGGACCCAAGACTGAACCCTTGGGTACTCCACTTGTCACAGGTTTGGAGTCAGATTTGAAGTCTGCAATTTTTTACAGTGTGGGTTCTGTCTACCAGTTGGTGACCCATCTTGTGATGTATGGGTGAGTTTATCTATGATACCAGAATGGGAGATGGTGTCAAAAGCCTTTGTGAGGTCAAGATAGGGTGTGTTGACTGCCTTACCCTCATCCATGGCTTTGATGACTGTTTCAAAGAAATCGATCACAAATCTGAACTGGGTGGGGTCCAGTATGCCTCTAACAGATTGTGATAACTACAACTACTGTATTCAATAAGTCAACAGTGTTTCAAGAAGCATCTAGATAACTGTCTAAGAAGGTGTCTACAGAGCCATTTCCAGAAGGAATAGAGAATCAAGACTGAAAAAATATCCTGACAGACTAAATGGGATATTCATAATATTGTTCATAATACATCATCACTTGGTGTACAGATCAGAGTCTCCTAAATGATACCTCTCAACTTCTTGGCACAAAAAATCTGAACAAAGCCTAAAATAATGGGGGAACAAAGGTCCAAAAATAGGGACAGAATTTAATTATCACTCCTGCAAACTTGCAAAGCAGCTAGAATAACAGGATTTGTGTCACCATGCATTTTTTGATTATTAAGAAGTCTGAAACTCAAATGCATGTCATTATTTATTGACTTCAATCCATCACTGATTAGCCAGAAAACCACAAATTGTAGGAGGAACATACCAAAAAACACAAGGCAAAAAGCTGGGCATTCTGTGAAAATCTGGACAGTTGAGAGGTATGACCCAAATATCTAAAATATGGTAGATTATTAAGAAAGCTGGCAAGAAACTTAGAAATAGGAACTTAAGAAGAGTACTAGACAAGTTATCACAAGGACCTTAAGAGGCCTAGCAATATACACCTTTAAGTAAACAGACACAGAAGTTTTTGCTACTCTTTCTGCGTACTTAGTAGTGCCCACCTCCCAAATCAAGCAGGGCTATACATGATAATCCTGGTGCAAATTTATGTCTGTTATTCCAGTCATCATGCATAGCCTTAAAGGAAGACAAAGTAGTATTTTTCTTGATCTGTATTGGTAACTTATTCTACAGACTGGGAATATGTTGCATTAAGAAACTATACTCCGGGGAGTCTTTGCTTATTTTTAGATGTAAATTTAGATTTCTAGTACAGGTACTTGTAGAACCAATGGCATTGTGAAGAAATAGGAGGTTAGATAGGACTGGCTATTTCATGGCTTCAAAAGTGAGACACAGGTCACCTCAGAGCTGCTGATAGGCTACTGAGTATAAAGAGAGTTATGCTACTCTGTAGAAATAATTGAAGGATTTAAGGCCTTTATTTGTTACTGGTTAAAAATTGTTGCAGCCTTAATGCTTGGATTTGTACATACCAAAGGTGATACTGTATTCAATGACAGGTCTGATAAAGGAAAAGTGGAAGGGTAAAATGACTTCTTAGGCTCTTGAAAATTTTCCATTGGAAATGAACTGGGTCAGACAGAAGGTTTCCTGACTATAGCAGGAAATCTTCTTCTTTTGGCTTTTCCCAGTTAGGGGTCGCCACAGCGGAACTCCGGTCTGCTAATGATTGGCAGTAGATTTTTACAGTGCCGAGATGCCAGCCCGACATCCAACCTTCAACGAAGGCACGCCCATTCATGCATGTCTTTCAAACTCCACTCGACCACGGGGAGGACATGCAGACTCCACACAGAAGGCGCTCCAGCCGAGAATCGAATGGGAGAACCTCTTGCTGTGACGCAACAACACTACCGCTGCACCACTGCGGCTCCTGACTATAGCGGGAAATATGATAATCAAATGAGAGTGAGTTATCCACATAAGTACCCTGGTCTCCTAGGACTTTATCTGTTTGATGAGGAGCTTTTTAGTCCAGTGATATTTTTACATTGGGAATACTGCTGCTTTTCTGTATCTAGTGAAGTAATTGTGCCACACTGTCCAAGCACAGATATCAACACTATTTACAAGCAGAGGATTTTCTGTTTTATGGAGATTCTTTAGAGAATTATTTAAATCAGAATTTACCTAGTATTATTTTTGTTTGCAGTGGTCACTTGCAAAGCATTAATCTGCTCTTTTTCTTTGACTTGCATACCTGAGAAAAATGGTTAGTTTGTTCAAATTTCCTGCACTCTCTATTAAAAGTTGGACATTTTTTATTGTGCTGATAATTAAATATTGAACAAAATGGTGTCTGTTGTGCTAACTGCTTATCATTTCTAACTATATCATAAGTTTCCTGCATAAATGTAACTTTCTTTACTGATAGTTTGAAGCATTTCTCAGAATATGATTTGGATTTACAGTATTGCTCTGGATAGCACTGACCAAATTTGGTTTCAGTTTAATTTTGAACACATTAAAATCATGTGTAAGCACTTTCATTTCAATAAATGTTACACATTAGTTGTCTTCTCCAGTCATATCAGATTTTTACAAAAGTTTACTTTTTAATTTGTCATCTTTAATGCCACAAACAATTCTGTCTCTCAGCAATGATTCATGTAGCTCACAAAATCCAGAATCTTTGACTTCATGTCTTAATTCAGTCAAGTATGCATAAACAAATTCATGTAAGCCCTGTTTCCTAATGTAAAATAAACTGTGAGAATAAATTCCTTTTAGGTTTACAATATATGTGGAATTAATAGAAACTAAATAAGAATGCTCTGCTTTAGTAAAATTACATTTATTAAATAACTAAACGATATCATTTCCAGCCAGGTGAAGAAAAGTTGCAGTGCGGCTTGGACTTCTTTACTCTTTGCAATTAAAACTGAAGCAATGCTGTAAAGGTTGATCTTCTGGACTGATTGATTCCAACTTTCTGCATTTACCCTGAATAACTAACAATGTTGGTAGAATGAATGGCAGAATGGAAACAGTGACATATATTTCAGCAACTATAATGAAAGGAAGTGCTAGTCATCCAAAAAGTCAAGGATTCTCACTGTCTCTAAAAGCATGGTGACTCTTTTATCTGAGTGCGTTTCATGAAAGAGTTGTGACTTTTCTCGTTAAGATTTTTTATGTTTTTTGAAGTTTCTGATTTGTTTTATCATTTTGATCATAGCTCTCAACCTTCCATCTCCAAAATGAGGACCACTACTTTTTATAAAGTGGAACAAATGGGCAAAATGTGGAACACCTACTAACAGCTTACTTACAACTTAATCTAGGATGATAATAGGATGGTTAAAATGTGATATTTATACTCATAAAAAGTTATTTTGATGAAGTAATATGATTCAGTACTATTTACTATGGATATCAGTTAAAACATTCCTAATACTGAATATGTGATAAACCCTTTCAATGTGGAACTTCAAGGAACATGGACTTTTTAAAACTCAAAATGAGGAAAGTTCCTAATAATGAGGTACACCTGAGAGCTATGATTTTGATAGATTTTCAAAGTTTTGAATTAATTTTTGCCTTTAGAGGCATTTTCAGATTGCTGTGACATTTCTAAGTTTGCAGTGACATTTGGGTAAGGTTAGGTTAGCTGCAGATTACACCATGTAAGCAGCCATCCCTCATCCTGTTACAAACACCTTCCACTCCTATTCTTTTCAAGTACACATTAGGATGTGCAACAATGGGTCAGAACTTTCCTGTTATCTCTTCATCCAGCTTGATGAACATGGGTATCCAGAGGCAATGTAACAATTACCTTATGTACACTGACCACCACTTATTCTCAAAACGACAAATACAGTATGTGACAGATGTAGTTACACACTGACATTGAAAGCTAGACTCTTACATAGAGACACAAAAAGCAACAAACAGGTTGTCAGCATCTCACACACATCACTCACCACACTCACAAAAGACCACACACGTAGACCCACATATGCGGAGGTGCTCATATGTACCTTACTCAAATCTCAAAGGCCTGTCAGGGTGCAGTCATCAGAAACTCTGCATGTGTACAAACAAGACAATTCCCATCACAACACATAAAGTCACATCTCGTTGTGCCTCAACTACCAAGCCCATAAGGTGAAACCCTCATGATCCAATATTCTGATCATAATAGACTCCATTATGAGACACAATGATGTCCCTCTTACCAAGCTGGATAAGGGAAAAGTTACACTTAGTTGCCTGTCAGGGACCAGGATTTGCCAGATCATGCAAGCACTCAGGTCACTTACCCCTAAGTATCAGTATGACTCAGTCATAGTCCATGTGGGCATGAATGACCTAAGACCTATCTTCTTGGACTATATGAAGTGAGACATAATTGAACTCTCAGAATATATGTGTCACAGGCAGGTATGAGCCTAGCACTGAGCAACATTCTACCATCTCCAAGGATGATGCCACAATACCAGCAGAAAATGATAAATTTTAACAACTGGCTTAGCTGGTGTCATTCCACAGGGGTCCAGTACTTGTCAACCTAGGCTACAAATAGGCCACACTACTTTGTCAGGGATTGTCCTTACCTGTCACCTCTAGGCGTTCGGATATTGGCCAAAACATTATCCACCTCTATAGTACCTTTTTAGGCATTGCCAAACAGACAAACCTTCCAACATAACAAAAGCTAATCAAGACAAGCTAAAGGTGTTACTGCTCAATGCTAGGAGCCTCAACAAGAAAATACACTCCCTGGAAGCTCTCTTCACCCAGGAGAATGTTGACATCTGTGCAGCTACTGAAACATGATTCAAAGCCACAGAAAGCACTCATAAATGTATGCCTTTCATACATTCCAACCCCCACTGAACATGAAAAAGCAAAAGGCGGAGATGTATGTATCTACATAAAGGAATAGCACATCTCAAGGCTGGTAAAACAATATGACATACTTGAGCTACTCCATGTCTAACTAATCATGAGAAAAATCCATTACCATATTCTTGCTAGCTACAGGTCCCCCACTATGAACCTAGAAATCCATACATCATACCTGAACTTATTATAATCATTCACCATTCAGCCCAGTACTATACCTCTGGGTGATTTTAACTACCTCTTCATTAACTGGGAGGCATACATAATGACTAACTAGATTTCTTGACTTTGTAAATTCAAATGCCCTGGAGCAGCTAGTCTGCACTCCCACTAGGGGAACAAATATCCTACATCTGGTACTCACAAATATAGGAGAGTGCTGCACCCCTAGTGTTATGTTCTCACTGGTAAGATCAGATCACAAAGCGGTCTCCCTTGAAATAAAGGTAAAACTAGTTCCCCACCTAACCCCAAAAACTTTAAGAACTTCTCTAAAGTAAATTACCCCCTATTAAGGGATGGTATAGCGAGTTCCAAGCTTCTCCAAATCCAGAAAACAAAGAAACCTATGCAAATGCATACACAAAAGCCCTGTATGACTATATAAACAACTGCATAGAAATGGCGGCACCAGACCGAAATAAACCCAGGTCAAACTGCAAAAACAAGCCACATTAATGAACTCCCAGTATGAATAGGTTGCACAACAAAAGAAAGAAAATCCTGTTGAGAAGTAAGAGGGAATGTGCACAACAGAGCAATAGGTCCCTCATTAGTCTAAACAAGTGAATCAGGGAACTAGTCAAGTCCTTGAAAACAGACTTTTGAGGTAAAAATAGCCTCCAAAGCTAAGGATAACCACAAGGCATTTTTCAGTTATGTCTGCAGTCTTAAGGGCAATACCTAACAATGTGCGGAATTAGTTGTATTTGGAATTACCTATACTCAGCCAGAAGCCATAGCAAATCTGCTGGCCAACAAATTCATCTCAAATTTCACCTCCCCATCACTCCCGGTTCTCCCCAAGTAATACCCTCCACCACTTCACTGCCAATTATCACCAAAGAGCAGGTTGTCACTGTGCTCTCTAAAGCTAAAACATGGATTCAATGTGGCCTGACAATATATTATGTTGCCTCCTAAACAGCTTAAATCAGGACTTATCAGACCCATTAGGATCTGTGTTTAACCACAACCTCCGGACTGGCTTTGTCCTGATAGAGTGGAAGGAAGCAACAGTTATCCCTCTGCATAAAGGGAGGTCATCTACTGACCAGGGAAATCAAAGACCCATAAGTTTGACAAGTTCTATATGTAAGGGCATGGAAATAATACCCATGGATATGACAGACAATGACATAGGAGACCTC